>NC_045714.1:4837064-5151786 GCF_009834535.1 Camelus ferus | reverse complement strand
CTTCAGTTCTTTGCCTAGATACTTCCTCTGGCCAGTGGAGTCCAGTAAAGACAGGGAGTTAATGCCCCACCTGGAGGGAGCAGCCCTCAACTGATGTCTGATGGGGAAAGGTGTATAAATAATCCAGCTCCCTCCCCCTAGATGGGGGTATAACTCAGAGGTGCATGGTCCACACTGGCCCCCAGAGTTCATCAGCAGAATTAAAGCCCCAGGTGCCCACAGTGGTTCCTTGCTTGATAATATACCCTGTTTGGCCTCTTTCCCCTCCCTGTCTCATGTGCCCTCTCCCCTACCCGCTTTTCCTGAGATCACTTCCCACATAAGCCACTTTACCCAGATCCTTGTGTTAGGATCTAGTTCTGGGGGTACAATCAAAGACCTGTGGGAAACCTCAAACTCCTACCAGGGATCATCTTAAAAGAAGAAATTCCAGGGCTGGCTGGGCTCAGTCAGCCTCAGCCTCATCTCCTGGAGAAAATAAACACAGTAGCAGCAGCAGCCATGGCTCTGCTCCCAGTGGGCCTGGCGCAGTGCAGGGAGCATTAATGCACCGCAGTGTCTGACTCCCACAGTCACCCTACAAGGGAGGGATAATTATCCTCACCTGACAGCTGTGGAAACAGAGGCCCAGAGAGGTGGAGTGGCTGGCCTGGGGTCACACAGCAAATAGGAGGACTCCCTGAATGTGAGCCCGCAATCTGGCCTCTGCGTGGTAAGGATGACATTCAGGAAGTGGGAAGTGAGCTCCAGGATGCCTTTTCACCTTGGGGAACTGAGGTGCTACGGAGGTGAGAGATGTTCAGCACCTTCCACCTGACTTGGGAGTGTTCCTGGCTCCTGGTACATTATGACCTTGACCACAAAGGCTACAGGATGGGACTATTGGAGACACAGGGTTAACGTTAAGCATTATTTTAATAGATAATTTAAATAGATAAGGCCCTATCTTCCCCCCTAAGTGGAATATTCTTGATTTGGGTGTTTCTGGTAGAGGTGGGCATGACCGGATGGGGCCAGGCACACTCCAGCCCCCAAATTGGAGGCAGGAGGGGCGGGAGCCAGAATTCACATGTTCAGATCCAGAACACCAATTCTCCTTTAAAATTTTCCCTGATGACATAAATAACAAATAAGATGTAATGTTAGCATATGAGACATATTCCTGCGGGTATGGGTATGGGCCTGGGTTCAAATTCCACCCCCATGGCTTCCTGGCTTCAAGGCACCTCACCTGTGTAAGGCTGGGAAGTGGGAATAATCAATCGGGCACACTTCCCAGAGCAGTGATGCTCAGCCCTATTGGAACATCTGGATCACCTGAGCTTTGACGAAGACTCATGCCCAGCCCCGACAGTTGAAACACAATCTCTGGGTGATTTTTTTTATTTGTGGTAAAATACACATAACGAAATTTACCATCTTAACCCTTTTTAAATGAATGGTTCAGTAGTGTTAAGCATATTCGCATTGTCGTGCAACCAATCTCCAGACCTTTTTTTATCTTGCAAAACTGAAACTCTGTACCTGTGAAGCAATAACTCCATTCCCACCCCTCAGCCCCTGGCGTCCCCGCTTCTATTTCAGTCTCAATGAATTTGACTACCCTAGGTCGAGTATTTGGCTTTTGTGACTGGCTTATTTCACTTAGCCTAATATCCTTAAGGGTCATCCATGTTGTCGCACGTGTCAGAATTTCCTCCCTTTTTAAGACTGAATGATATACCACATTTTGTTTATCCATTCATCTGTCATTGGACACTTGGGTTGCTTCCACCTTTTGGCTGTTTTGCAAATAGTAATGCTAGGAACATGGCTGTACAAATATCTCTTCGAGACCCTGCTTTCAATTCTTTTGAGTGTATATCCAACAGTGGAATTGCTGGATTGTGTGTTAATTCTATTTTTTTTTTCACTTTTTAATTTTTTGAGGAACCGCCATATTGTCTTTCATAGTGGCTACACCATTTTACATTCCTACCAACAGTGCACAAAGGTTCCAATTTCTCCACATCCTAACACTTGTTACTTTCTGGGGTTTTTGGTTTTGTTTTGTTTGTAGTAGCCATCCTGATGGGTATTTCATTGTCGTTTTGATTGGCATTTCCCTAATGATTAGTGATGTTAAACACCTTTTCGTATGCTTGTTGGCCACATGTATGTCTCCTTTGGAGGAATACCTACTCAAGTGATTTGAGTTGTAGCAGTTTCTTTATATATTCTGGATATGAACCCCTTATCAGAGATCTGATCTGCAAATAGCTCCTCCCATTCTGTAGGTTGCCTTTTCACTCTGTTGATTGTGTCCTTCAAGGCTCAGAAGTTTTGAATTTTGATGAAGTCCATCTTGTCTATGTTTTCTTTTGTTGTCAAGAAATAATTGCCAGATCCAAGGTCATGAAACTTTTTTGTCATGATTTCTTCGAAGAGTTTTATACTTTTACATCTTGCATTTAGGCCTTTGATCCATTTTGAGCTGTTTTTTTGTATGTGTTTGAGGAAAGGGACCAACTTCATCCTTCTGCAAGTGGCCAGTTGTCCCAGCGCCATTTGCTGCCCTGGGTACATTTCCCGGGTACTTCATCCTTCCCGGGTCCTGCTCTGCGCCAAGCTGATTCCTCCGCCTTGCACCCCCTGCTTCATCTTGTCTGCCTGCAGCCTCTCTCTCCTCACCCTTCAAGGCCCAGCTTCTCCCTCCCTCCACCACCCACACCCGCTTCAGGCAGCACTGCCTGCTCCTTCCTCTGTGCTCCGGAAACCTGATGTTCATACCTTCCTTGTACAAAACACTGTGAAGACGAGCTTATGAGTTATTCTGTGGATGCCAGACCTGGCCCACAGAGAGACAGGAATGCTTAAGAGAGCAGGCTCTGCAGCCTGACTGCTTACATTCAAATCCCAGCTCAGTGATGATTCAAGCTATGTACCCTTGGGGGAATGACTTAATTTCTCTGGGTTTCAATTTCCTGATCCATAATTTGGGGAGCCTCACAGCAACCAGAGTTGTTGTGACAAATCTATACGAAACACTCAGAGAAGTCCTTGGCACTCAGGAAGAGTTCAGTACAAGTTAACACTTGCTGTGGTGATGATGATGATGATGATTGTTATTGTTATTGCCATTAAGTGTTAGTAAATGTTTGTTGAGTGAATGGATGAGCAAACTTGCATGATCTAATGGTGATTGATCAGAGGGGTCTCCCTTACAAGGCAAGGGTCTCCCAGGAGTACCTCCCCCATCTCCTCCCACCTTCCATGTCTCTCCCTGTACACTACCATGCCTACACTTCCTGGGCCAGGAAGAAGTGACTTCTGGACTTCCATTCACAGAGAGGAGGCACAATTAAATTAGACACTTGAGGAGTTCTCTTACACCCTGACTACTCTATTTTTGCTCTGCAGCAAGGTTGGTCTCCACCATAATTGCCCACTGTGGCCTGGCAGGCAGACACTGTCTCTGAGAGAATAATGTTACATTTTCAATTCCACACCATCACTCACATCTGCCAGGTAAATGGACTTGGAATCAAACAGCTTCTAAATATAGACCATCACAGTTCACTAATTGCTACCTAGGGCCCATTCCTGAGTCTTTCCAAGGCATGTGTGGTCCTTGGGGCCCTTGACCTTGGCCAGTATTGCTTCTCAGAGTCTTTGTAGACCCAACTGTACCAAAGAAGCAGCCCGTGATCGCCCTGCCAAGGGCATGGGAGAAGCAGAAAGAAAGGTGGAGATAAGATCATGTTGAACCAGCCTTCAGCGTGTCTGGAATTCCCACTGTCTCTTTGAATGGATCAATTTTCTTCTATCTTTTATGCCATGGATATGTTTACACATCCTTTATTGTTCCTTGAAATACTGACTGAAATTTGATTCAGTCATTTCCCCCTATTCCTGGGACAATCCTTTAGGTTTCAAAGTTCACTTCCTGTCTAGGTTTCTTTGGTCCTTACAACTTCATGTGGCTATACGTGCATGTTTTGAGGTCCTGCTTCAGTGCCACCTGTTGTTTGTGTGACAAACATTTATTGCATGTTACTATATGCAGGTTGCTTGAGAAGCATTTGTGTATCTATTAGTCGGGGTTCTTTGGGTTGCAGGTGACAAAAATGCATGTGGACTTAAGCCAAAAATGTAATTGAAAAGTCCTGGGATTAGGTGAGGTTCCTAGCAAGGCTGGATCCAGGGGCTTAAATATGTCATCAAGCATCGGTCTCCAATCCATCGAAGTCTCTTCTTCTCCATGTTGGCTTCTCAGCAGGCTGTACAAACATGGCTGGAAAGATAGCATCCAGCAATTCCAGGCTTCCATCCTGGGGAAAAAAAGCAAGTCTCTTTCCCAATAATTCCAGCAAAAGCCCAGGGCTGATTTTCATTGGTCCATCCCTGAACCAGTCACTTAGCTGGGCCTGGGTCACATGACAAATGCTGGTGCTGGGATGAGATAGAGAATGGGAAAGAGGCAGTTCTTCCAAAAAAAAAAAAAAACTGGAATACTGTTACCAAGAAAGGGGAAAATAAATGCAAGCTGGCAAAAGGAATCCACAGCCATTATGGAGTTTGTAGCCTGGCAGAGGGAGATAGGCATTAAACAAATAAAAAAATAAATGAAAGAATAATCACAAAGTGTAATATGTATGCTGGGAAGGAAAGAAGAAAGGTGTTTTGACAGAGAATAACATGCCAAGGTCAAAGAGGGGCGCAGGTGGCCCTTTCTGAGAACCTGAACTTGATTCCTCTCCTTCTTGAGCTGCAAGAAGTGACCTTCTACAAATTCTAACTCTGCTGTGCCACTTAACATGCTCCCTCTTGTTTTCGATTTTCTTCTGAACTTGTTGTATCACTCCAACTAATGCAAGATGTTCTCAAAGTCTAGGACTATATCTTACTCATTTCTGTGTTCTAAGGCAGGGTGGAATGCCTGTTTTGTAAATCAGGTTTTATTGGAACACCACCACCATATTGTCTGTGGTTGCTTTTGGTAACAACAGCGTTTACAGGGAAAGTTTGCTGACCTGTGTTCCAAAGTCACCTCATGGCCTGATGCAGGGGACCACCTGGCTTTGTCAGGGGGGATTTGTTGGAGGACTGGAGGAAGGGCAGGAAGGCACAAGCTAGCTGTGTGACCTTGAATAAATCACTTAACCTCTCTGGGCCGCTGGCTCTGTATCTTGCAAAGACAGCTGCCCCTTCTTATCCTGCAGGTATTGGCTCATATGTCACCTCTTCTGAAAGGCCCTCCCTGACCTTGAAAGACCAGTTTGGACTTGAAGGCATTTCCACTCTTTCCATGATAAAATGTCTCAGTGGTTTATTTTGAGATTAGGCCCACTCAAGGCAGTGACCTGTCCCTCCTCTTCGCCAGTGTTTTCCTTCCTCTCATACGCCATCTCCCTGGTAGAATGAGTGGGAAGAACTCTGGCTTGGAACTCTGGAGGCCTGGGTTCATAAGACTAACACTGCCACATATGAGCTATGAGACCCTGGGCAGACAGACCCGTCACCTCTCTTGGCCTCAGTTTCCTTAGCTGGGAAATAGGTATGGTAACTTGCCAAGCAGGGCTACTAGAAAGACAGATGCACTCCCCTGTGCCAGAGGGGCCAGCACTGCGCTGGCTGAGCACAGATGCTTCACTCATGTTGTTGGTTTTCCTTCTCCCTTTTCTCAAGAGGGAGAGAGGAAAGGGAGCTACCCCAAACCTTGCTTTAATCAGGTGGGAGCTGACTTCAAAACTCAAGGCAGCCCATCCTTAGTGAGTGCCAACACAAGTCATAGAAATTTGCAGGTAAGTCCTAAATTTATTAGCTAATAGGATGCAAGATCCCCCTACCCAGCCTCCAAAAAGAGCAGGAGGAAAAATCTGCTGACGTGGTTGGGAAAAGCACAGGAATACTAAGCCAGCAAACCAGACTGCCTCTGAACCTCAGGTTCCTCCTCTGTAAAATGGAAATAAGAAATTCCCTGAGGCGGTCCAGAGGATGGAATGAGATATAGCATGTAAAGTGTTCAGCGCACAAATGTGAGCCAGCATCATTCAGACAGTTATTTTCATCCTCTTCATCATCATCCAAGCACCTGGCTTATTTTGGGGGGCTTTGAGCCTGTGGGAGAGTTTATTGTGTAGAATTCAATTTTATATCCTTATGGAGTAATGTCTGCTCTACAAATTCAAACTGGAAAGCCTGGGATTTCAGAAATTCTTAGTAGAGATTAGGGTGGCTGGGACTGGAATTCTGGTGTTCAGGGTTGGAATTCCGCCACTCAAGACCCCTGCTGTGATCGATGTTCATTGTTGGAGCACCGCCATTCAAGGTCATAACTCTAGGGTTCAAGGTCAGAAGGCTGCCATATGAGTCAGAATCCTCATATTTGTAATTGGACCCAAGGAGTACGTGGCCAGTGTGTCCATATTTGTGATTGAAAACTCCAGTGGGAAAGGTCAGAACACTGATGTTTCAGGTTGGAACTCATGGTCAGTTGGAATTCTGAAGTTCAAGGTGAGGATGCTTCAGTGGCGTTCACGACCGGAATTCTGGCAGGCACATTTAGAACGCTGGTGTTTGGAGTCAGAACTCTTGTTCCCAGCTTGTTATTTGTGGGTCTCATCCCTTGTGTGTGTCATTAACGCTTCATCATCCACCCTCCTGGCAGGCCGTTCCTGAAGAAATGCAAACCACAGAAGGTCCCCACAGAAGGCTAACCTCCATTTAGCCAGCGAGGTCCCGTTACTTCCACCTCTTTCTCTTACTGTTTCTGACACCCATCCACTCAGGTGGTGCTGGCAGAGGTGACGTGATCCTCAGGAAGGCAGCTGAGGAACAGCTGCCCTGCCCCGCCCCACCCCTGCCGAAGACCCTTGAGCTGGTTGTCAAACTCTGCTTAAATCCACTTCTTCTAGCTGGCGGACCTGGAACAGGCCCAGGGGTGCAGCCTTGCCAACCCCCCGGGGAGGCACCTGGATGAGCTCAGCACCCTATTATCCAGAGAAAGGCAAACAGTGTCAGGCAAGGGTGAGAAAGAAGTGCCAAGGGCTTGCGGCTTCCCCACGTGTGTCTGGCAGAAACACGGTGGGAAGTGGAAGAGTTTGCTGGTCAGTGCGGTCACCACGAACGCATTGTTGGTGCCAACTGGAGGGGGAGCTTCATCGATTGTGGGGCGGAGAGGTGCTAAAAAATCAACTTTACGGGGGTGAGTATAGCTCAGTGGTAGAGCATGTGCTTAGCATGCACAAGGTCCTGGGTTCAATCCCCCGTACCTCCATTAAAACAATAGTTTAAAAAACTCAACTTTAAACTCTGCTTACAGTGGTACACATAATGGACATTTGGGGATACTTGGTGGAAAGGGTGGACATTTGGGGGATACTCGGTGCAAGGATGATCTGATGGGCCACATTCCCTAGTAAATGGTTGCAGCACACCCTTCCCCTGATCTTCTCACTGCATTCCTTTACCCTCCTTTATTTTTTCTCATAGCCTGTTCCACTACCAAGAACGTTATATATTCATCTGGCTCTGGTCTGTCTCATCCCACTGTGCTATAAGCTCCATTAGAGAGGGAGTTGGTCAGGTGGTACTTCTATCTTCCTGTGCTAAAATTGTGCTTAGCATATAGTAGTTACTAAATAAATATTTGTTGAATACAGGAATGAATGAATCACTGTTGCCCCCTCTGATATAGTCTTAGAGTGTTTTCCAAGCTCTCAAATCATTCCATGCAGAACCCATCTCCAATCTCATCCACTCTACCCATACAGTTTTTGGATGGGGATGAAGGGGAACAGCAGTAGGAAGAGGCATCGACCCCTCTATAACTTCTCGTTGCTCTCAGGATAATTTCCAAAATCCTCATCTAGCAACTAAGGGCCTATAAGAACTACCACCCCACCTTCACATTACACACACATCATGTAACTCCCTATCTCCTTTCTCAGATCCTCAGAACACCATTTTGGGTCTCACCTCAGGGCCTTTGCACAAGCTATGTTAGCTAGAACAATCTTGTGGCCCCTACCCTGGCCCCCTTGGCTTTCTTAATTCATCCTTAAAAATTCTGCTTAAACACCCTTCCCTTGACTTCCCAAACTTGATGTCATTCTAAGCCCCATAATGAGCCCTGGTATTTCTTTCAAGAATTTATCATTAGACCTCCCTTGGTCACTGCTTTCGGATTCCAAAGTTCAACACTCCGGGGCTAATCTTCCCCGAACTGGAGGTTCCTGAGAGGAGGTAGCCAGAGTCCCTTTCCTTTTACTCAGAAAAAATGCAGAACCTGGGCCCTCCTGCCAGATGTGAGACATTCCCACCCAAGGGAGGAAGAGTTTGAGTCTCCTAGGAAGATTTCTTAGCTGCCCTCCAAAACCTGTCCCATATTTTCCCGTCACTGTGAGCTCTCTGTCTCCTCAGTTACTTCTCACCCTCCAGCTGTCCAGGCTGAGCCCAGGCCTCCTGGGAACTCTGAGGACTTTAGAGGGCACCACCCAGCCCATTTCTCTGATAACATCCACATAGCTAACCTGCCTATACCGCTCATACAGACGTTAACTCATGTGGCCCTCACATCACCCTAGGAGGAAGGTACTATTATTCTCTCCATTTTCCAGATGCGGGAACTGAGCCCCAGAGAGGTAGAGTAACACATCCAATGATGCAGCTAAGAGGGGCCAGGGCAGCGTTTGACACCTGGCTGCTACTGCACCAGCACACTGCTCAGCTCTCCATCACTCTCCTTCATTCGTTTCTTCCTTGTATTCTTAGGCTTCTTATCTTTCCCTTTTTGCTCTTCTCCCTTTTCTCCTTAAGTAGCTCAAACACCCCAAGTTACTAAAGAACCCCAATTGTGTGGATGTTTTGTTGTATTTTTCAAATTCCAGAAATCATAAGGGCAGTGGGGTTTTTCCACCTCTTTATGATGTATGGGAGGGAGGGAGGGAGGGAAAGGTGGGTTATTTCCATTTGATTGGCTGGAGAATGGGGTGGAAGGAGAGGTTAAATCTCCTCCTAGTGGCCTGCAAGTTTCCACATGTCCAGGTCCCCCACCTCTCTGACTTCATCTCCCACCACAGTCTCTTAGGCTCCCTGTGTCCAGTCACACTGATCTCATAGTAAGTTCCTTCCTGTATCAGACCTTTGCACATTCTTTCCCTCTGCCTGGAATTCTTTTTCCTCTCTTCTTTACCCTGTTATTGCTTGTTCATCCTAAAGTGCCCAGATCAAATGTCACCTCCACCAGGAAGCCTTCCATGATCTCTGAATCAGTCCCCCAGTTATGGTTTTCAAAGTTCTGTGTACCTCTGTAGGATGGCCCTTATTCCCACTGTAATTTCACATCCATTTCGGTGATTATTTGATTACTCTGCCTTCCCTTGCTCCATGTGGACTGTAGTTCCCTGATGGCAGGACTTACCTGTTGTGTTTACCTGTCTCTCCTGCACCTAGCACTGTGCCTGCCTCCACATAAGCAGTCTGTAAGATTGTGCTGAATGAACTGATGGGTGAAAGAATTCAGAGGTTAGTCACAGTTGGCAGGAAGCAAACATCGCACTGCTTTGGGTGGGGAGTGGGTGAAATAATTTGAAATATCTAGCTGGAACTCCAACCAGAAGACTCTTATCATCTCAAACTGAAAGGAACAAGGGCACCAAATTCTTTACAAACAGCCAAATATCTTCTCTGGTGCTCAGGATGTATTGAATGATAATTAGTGTCTTCTATCAGCTTTTTAAAGCTACCTACTTGGGTTATCTTTCATAGGGTGCTATTGAGTTTTCCTAAAGCAAATGCCACATATGAAGGCTCTAAACTCAGGAAACAGAAGTTCTGAGGGAGGTTTCTAAATGAAAGATTCCAGCAAATTCACCAGAAATATGGTGTAGTTGGAAGTTGCACTACCTTTGGGGGCAGATGGATTTGGTTCAAATCCCAGCTCCACCACTAGCGCCTGGAGCCTCAGACAGGTCACTTCCCCTCTCTAAACTGACATTTTGTCTAAACTCCATCCTCTGAGCACCAACCCCTGCAGAAAGCAAGGCCCTCTTCCCTGGCTGTCCCAGCAAAAAATCCCAGAGTTGGCTCTGATTGGACACATTTGTGTCATGTGCTTATCTCTGAACCAATCCCCATGGCCAGAGGAGGACTTAAGTAGGGGAACCTGCTTGAGTCATGGACCACCATTGGGTGCAGAGGAAATGCCTGAAATAGGATTTGCTGTTCTTCATTAATTAATATTAACTGCTAATATTCTTCTTTAACTTAATTTACCTATTTAAGTATAATAAATATTTTAGGAGGAAATTTGATATCATGAAAAATTGGTACCATTAGCTATAAATCATGATGTGAAACTCTAGCCAGATGCTGGAGCTGACACCTGCTCTCTGGGTTCAAACAGGAGACGTTTGTGTGTTAGAGAGATGTGAAAGTTCCATTAGCTTCAAACAGGGACTTTCCCCTTAAGGGAGTCAGAAGGTTTGAAGGAGAATCAGAAAGGCTATCACCTTCTCACTTTGAATCAGTGTGATTCAATGTCTTTCCCTGTCGAGCTAACCCAGTCTTGGCTGCACGTGAGAATCACCTGAGGATCTTTGAAAAATTCCAATGCCAGGCCACCCTAAGGCCAATTAAATCAGAATCTCTGGGGATGGGACCCAGGAATCGGTATTTTGTGAAGCTTCCAAAGTGATTCTGGTGTACATCGAGGCTGAGAAATCCAGACTTCAACACACTTGAAACTGGTGGTGCGTGTCCCATGCTGGCACTCATAGGGGTTCAGCAAGTCCACTGGGCTGCAGGAAGGGGCACACTGGGAAGCTAGGGTGCCGGTCAGTGTGTGCGAGGGCAGGCTTCCTTTTCTCCAAGGAATTAACTGAGCAGGAGTCCAAGGAGGGTCATTTAACACTCTCGGACTGGAAGGAAACACTCAGCCATCTCCCAGTCCAGAAGGGTAAGATTCCAGGATGAAATTCAACTCTCACCGTGATCCTCCCCCGACTGAGGTCCGACTGCTTGTTACCTGAACCGGCTGTTACCTCTCCATCTATCTGTCAACTGTCCCAGACCCAGCTCTGTTGCTGGCCAGCTGTGTGGCCTCAGTCAAGTCTCTCAGCTTCTCTGGTCTTCACGTTCCTCATCTGCATCCTGGGAGCATATTGCTGGGCTGTGTGATCTTTAAGGGCATTTCCATTCTGAGGACCCATGAGTCTTCATCAGGGAAGCAGCCACAGGCTCCTTCAGCCCACACCCAAGCCCAGGTCAGGGATTCTCAAACCCCAACAGAATTCAGATTCCCAGGTGTGGTCCCCCCAGACCACAGAATCAAAATCTCTCAAGGCAGCCTGGGATCTGCATTCTAACAAGGATCTCAGTTGATTCTGAAGTCCGTGGTCCTTGAAGTGCCCTTTAAAAGCATACTGCCTCTGCCTTAGGGTTCATTATAAAAGCCCCTTCTCCAGAAATCCAGCCCACACAAGCCACGCCCTTCCCACTGCAGCCTCCTTTTCATAGGTGAGGAAACTGAGGCTCAGAGAGGCCATGTCCTTCTTTGCCCAAGACTCTGCCCTGAGTACATGGCACAGCTGGGATCTGAACTGCCTCACTCCAAAGCTGGAGTCCTTCTGTTTCTCACCATCCATTTTTAAACGGCAAGTTCTGCCCCCTGCACTCTTTCTCCCTTCTCTGCTTTTTTTTTTTCCATAGCTACTCTTCCCTTCTGCCCCACCCTCCTTCTGGCCCACTTGAATATACGCTCCATGTGAGCAGGGGTTTCTGTTCTGTTTACTGAAGTATCCCCAGCACCTCAATCAGTGCGTGGCACACAGTAGGCACTTAACATTTGTTAATGAGTGAAGTCACCGCACCTAAGCCTGAGTTTCCCCATGTGTAGGGTTTTGACTCACCCACTTCAAAATGCTGAGTTAATAGGTGTTTTGCTCACTGTAGAGTGCAGTACCCAGGTGAGGGGGTTTCAGCTTGGCATGGGTGAAGGGGAGGTATGGTCCTGCCCCTGGGCCTGCTCAGGGCCCAAGGGTCTGGTGCCTTTTGCAGCTGGGATGGGGGCAGCTGGGATGGGGGCAGCAGGCCAGGCCCTCGCCTTCCCAAAGACCCTCTGCCCCACAGCTCCTGCTCCCCCAAGTCAGCTTCTCACAAGATCAGGTGTCACAAGATCGTCCTCCCAGGGCCTGTTCCAGGGCCTCCCCTGAGGCCTGGCCAGCCTGCTTTGTCTTTCTTCACCTTGTAACTTCATCTGCCCAGCCTGGTCCTCCAGCTGGGCCCTGTCCTGTCTTCCCTTGGTGGGGCCTCCCCGGTGGGCAGATCAGCGCAGAGAGCCTGAAAGCTCTGATTCTGCCACGCTACCCTCAGTGTCTCGCAGATTTCTGAAATCCTACAAATGGAAGAGTTCTAACTTATACTCTCTGAGCCCAGATGTGTGAAGTGCAGTTTCTCTTTTAATTTCTTAGTTTTCAAATACAGGATTCAATGGCCTACAATCGAGGGAGGGTGCTGGAAACCACCTCAGCTCAAATTCAGTCTTTTCCTCATTTTCTTCCAGGTGTTGGCCCTAAGTGGGGGAGGTGTAGGTAGTCATGAATTAATGCAGTAAGTCAATGTAGTGGATGCTGCAGGCGCCTCACCCACACCCCCTTCCCAGGCAGGTGCACCTGCACCCCACCCGGCACTGCCCTGAGTACCAGCTGCTGATCAGTTACAACAACAACGGCCTCCTTCTCATAACTGCTCCCCCTCAACAACTGCCCTCGGCCAATGGGAATTACCTGCTAGGGGGCTGCAGCCAATGGCTCACTGAGTCAGGGGTACAAAAGCTCAGCTTCCTTACTTTGAGGTGAGATTAACTCCAAGTGCGGTTTACGCTCCTGAGCTGGGCTCCCCACGGGATCAGGCTGAAGCCAGCCTCCTACTAAGACCACATCCTGCTACAGCTCCTGCCCTGAAGGCCCTGCTTCACTCACTCGCTGTCTCCTAAAGGTACCTCCTCAGCGAATCTTGTACGTAAGGCTCTCAGGCTCTGCTTCTAGGGACACTCACTTAACAGGCACGAGGGGAAGTGACTGTGTGTTTAAAACTCACATCCTTGTACAAACGCAAGGGACCGGTAACTGAAAGTGACCCTCGGTCTGGGGCCGTCTGCCCCTCCCCCCAGCATTCCCGCCCTCCTCCCATTTCCCCCCCATCTTCAGGATGGGATCTCATTGACCCCGTCCCCACAAGCACAGACCCCAGGCCACTCCCCGTTGTCCTGGTGGACTGAAGGGTTTTGCTGCTTCTGCTGACTTGATGGGGACGACAGTCAGAGGGGGCTGCAGTTCAAGCAGTTGTGCACAAAGGGCTTTTAAAGGCTGATCTGGCCCTTCCTCCCCGCCCTCTCTCCCAGGAATGCTCCCCGTCCCCAGCGCGAAAGCTCTGGCAAGCTGGGCCTTGTTTCCCTCCGGCCGGCCGGGCATTTTCTGAGGTTTAGTTTGGCAGCCTTCCGCGCTGACCTTGGACGGCATAATGAATTTGGGAGAGGCCCTGTGCCAGCTCACCATTAACGTGGACTTTGAGGGTGTCTCAGGGGCTCCCAAGGCTTTTGGGCTGCTCAGGTCAGGAAGTAGAGAGGGTGAGCCAGGCAGGGAGGAAATGATAGATTCAGTGGTGCGAAGGCACAGTGTGACCTTGGCCATCACACCCCCTTGCTAGGTCCCGTATCCGCCAACTATAAAGGAGGGCCGTGGGTTTGTTGATTCCTCCCAGCTCCCTGCTGTACCCATTCATTGGAAAAAACATTTACTGAGTGCTGAGTATGCTGCCAGGCACTCTTCTAGGTGCTGGGAGCACAGTAAACAAAGTCTCTTCCTCGTGGGATAGGCTATCCCTATTGGGGAGAATAGAAAGAATGTGGGATTTAGAATCAGAAGACCTGGATTTTTTTGCCACTGACTCCTCTGAGCCTCAGTCTCCTCATCTGTAAAATGGGATTGTGCTGAGGCATCACTGAGATACTGGATGTAAATGTCCTTGGTAGTAGCCACATCTATTATATATTAAGTACCTAGTGTTTTCCAGGGCATGGATGTAAATAATAACCCTTACAGTCTCCCCATGAGGAAGGGTACTGGAAGACTGGTGAGTGAAGGTTCTGGAGGCATACTGGGTTCAAATCCAACTCTACCACTTCCTAGCTGTGTGACCTTGGACCAGCTGCTATACTTCTCTGTGCCTCAGATTCCTTACCCATAAGAAAGGGGTCATAACTGTGTCTAGATTTTAAGCTGGCTGGAAGGATGGAGTGGGTCAGGACTTGCACAGCCCTTAGAACAGTGCCTGGCACATAGTATGTGGTCAGTCCAGGGGAGGGGGATATTAGTCATCTGATTTTACAGAGGAGAAAACTGAGATTTTAAGTATTTGCCTGTGGTCATCCAGCAAGGTGCTAAAGGAGATGTTGAAGGAGCCTCCCCATGGTCTGGTCCCAGTGCCAGGAGGTCTCCCACTTCCCTTAGCCTCCAGGACCTGGGGAGGCTAATCTGAGCTGCAGACTGAAACCGAAAGATTTACAGCTCAAATGCCCATTTCTGACTGTGTGTATGTGTGTGTCCCTGAGCTTCCACGCACATCTGTGCAAGTGTGTGTGGCCGTGCATACTTGCTTGCACATGACTGAGCATGCGTAACACTCATCATCTCTGTAGAAGCTTCAAGAACAGGCAAAATTAAACTTTGGTGGGAGAAATCAGAACTTGGGTGCCTCTGGAGACATTGACTGGAAAGGGGGCCCCTGAGGGAACTTTCTGGGCAATGGAAACATGTACCTTAATTAGGATGGTGGCTACACAGGTGTATCTATTTATCAAAAGGCACTGCACTGAAACACATAAAACATTTGCGTTTTATTATGTGTAAATTATACCTCAAATAAGAGAGTATTGGGGGGAAAATATCATTAAGAGATCTCATTTACTGAGGGCTAATTAACCACATGCCAGGCACTGTTCTGGGCGGCTTACAGGGGTCTGTAACCCCACATAGCAGGCCTGTGTGCCACAGGACTATGTTTACCTGTCTGGGGCTCGCTATTTCTGTGCCGGCTTATAAGGGGTTCACAGAGCACACACGCAGACTCATTCATTCCCACACTTGAAGGCCTAAGCAGGCATGTACCAGGGTGCACATGCATCCACAGTGAGGTCCACAGGAACGGGTGTCTCTCAGCACCTGTGTGCTACATGCAGGTGCATCAATGGTCCACACTCCATGCACTGGGTCATAGTTAGATGCTAACGGCATGCCAGGCCCCCAGTCTGTGTAGACAGATCAAGCGATGTTGCAGACAATAATGGCAGGAGATTGACAGCCAGCTGCCTGTGCCAGGGAGGAGTGGGGACTCATGGACACCAGGCTATTAGCATCTCTAAAGGGCGTCTTGGCTGACTGGTGGCTAATTTGCAGACATGGCTCCATCAGCCAAGCGCAGCAGTGGGGATGATGGGCCTCCCGCAACAACTTGTGAGCTACTCTTGGCTGCAGGTTTTGCCCTGTGAAGAGACCACACTTGAAGGGTGTGAACAGAGCCTGCCTGCCCATGCCAGTCTTTCCTCCTTCCTCTCCACCACCTTGTGCATTGGGGAGGATGTGGAGGCTCAGAGAGGGTGATCATTTTTCCAGGGTCAAAGAGCCAGCAGGCCAGTGACCCAGGAACTGAGCTTTGGTCTTCAGACTTTCGAGGCACGTGTGTCTCCCATCACTGCCAGGCACTCACATGCAGCTTTCATGATACTTTTTGCCATTTCCTTTCACTAAAGGTACTGTTGTTTTCTTAGTATTTTTCCTATAAACAGCTCATTTTTAAATTTAAATTCATTTTAAAAAGAATCTGCCATTAATGGAAAACCAATATCAGATACCCATAAATTGAAGTAGGGTGACCAGCCTTCCCTGTTCCCATCTGCCTGGGACTGAGGTGGTTCTTTGGACATGGAACTTTGCAGTTTTAAAATTGCGCGGGTCCCAGTAAATTGGGTTGAGTTGCTTACCATAAATAGAAGGCACGTTTAAAAATGAATACCGTGAATTAATGAAAAAAGAATATGAAAACAAATATATGTATATATATGCATGACTGGGACATTATGCTCTACACCAGAAATTGATGCATTGTAACTGACTGTGTTTCAATTTAAAAAAAATGAATACCGTGAAAATGAACTAGATTATTAAACTATAACTAGCCACAGTGACCCAGCTCAGGCTCTGAGCCTGGAGTTTCAGACTAAGGAGCACCTCTTTCCAGTAGTCCCTGCCCAACAACCAGGATTCCCTCTGATTGGCTTGATTTGGTCATGTGCTCAAACTGAGCCAATCATTGTTGCCAGGGGAATGCACAGTTCTGATTGGCCAGGTCTGGAGCTAAAGGTGGGCTCAGCTTCAACCAAACCACATGGCTCCAGAGCAGAGGGACTGTTCCCCAAGGGGTGAGGTGATTTGTTACCAGAAGGAAGCCCTCTAGGAGGACATGAAAGGGTAGGTGACCCCTCTGTTGTCCCAGGAACAATCTTCTTGCTCTCCCAGGCTGTGGCTCCCAATCTGCTTCTTGCGCCCGGTGTCCCTTCCCCTCTCTGAGCCTGGCACTCTCCTTCTACAAAATAGAAGTTGGGGGAAGGTTAATATGAATGATCTCCAGGCTGTGGCACTATGAGATTTGTCTTCCCCAAGAAAATTATTAGTGGAATTTGGTGGTAGCTACTGGTTTTCTCCCTCTCTATTGCTCAGAGATAGATGAGAAATTGGGAGATCGTGTAGCATAAAGAAAGGAGCACAAGACACTTCCAGATTCATATGGCAGTGCTGACACTTTCTGGCTCTGTGGTTTTGAGCAGGTCACTTCATTTCTCTGCGCCTCAGTTTCCTCATCTCTAAAATGGGAAGAACAATCGTGTTTGTTTAGAAAGGTCATGATGCGGGTTAAAACTGGCAAAAAGTGTTTGGTAAAGGAGATATGTCTGTAAGGATGCATCTGGGTGCAAGAAACAAAAAGCCAAATCAAACTGGCATAAACAAGGGCATTTATTGGTTGTTGTAACTGAAATGTCTCAGCGAGTTTTGATCCAGGGGTGGAAAGAGGGGTCGCAGTGTCTTTTCAATGTCTAGGATTCGTTCTGCTTTGCCCTTATCTGTGAGTCAGCTGTGCTCTTGGGGTAGCTCCCTTCAAGGGAGCCCCAAAGGTAATTCTAGGCTTCACATTTGCACACCATGTCAGTCAGAAGAGAACTCCCAGCATTCCAGCAAAAGTCTCAGAAGTCAACCCCATGGCACTAGCTGAAGTCACATGCCACACTCTGAGCAATCCCAGTGGCTAGAGGATGCTGTGTGCTTATCCTGGGGGATTCAATGTGCTCATTGGCTTATCCCTGGGGCAGGGTGGAGGTAGCTTCCTGAGGACCATCTGGATCCCCAGCTGACTGGGGAGAGGTTGAGAAGGGGACAATGCATGCTGGGAATGGTGCAGTCAAATGTTGGAGATCACCAGAGACTCTAGTGATGACAATGATGAAAGGGGACATCTCCTCTGATCCTTCGCTATCATTTTCCACAAGGGGAAACTGAGGCTTAGAGAGAAAAGGCTGGTTCCAGGTGGGTGTCACCTAGAAAATGTAGACTGAGATCTGCCTCTGGGTGGGTTGCTGTAAGACCACGTTGAGATAATAATAATGCTTTGAGAAGGAAAAGGACTAAAATGCATTGTACACCTACTCTGTGCTCGATTTTCTACCCCTGTCATGTCATTTTATCCTTCTAGCCACCCTGGAAAGTAGGTTTTGTTATTGCTCCCATGTTACAGATGTGAAATGTGACACTGAGCAAGTTGATTAGCCCAGGGTCACATGCTAGGAGGCAGTGGTGCAGGGGTGCTAAGCTGGCTGTATCTGAATTCTCATCAGAAAGACACTTGCACTTCGTGTGCACCTACTGTGTGCTAGATGCGTCCTGGCCACCATCTATTACTTGAGGGGTTGGTGGGTCTGCCCCCATTTTGCAGATACCCTGTCTGCCTGTGGGAGGGGGCACAGAGATCCCTTCTAGACTTCCAGAAATGGCCCATTTTTCAAGTCGTCTTTGCCAGTGGGGCCTTGGTGACCTCTTGCTGCTTCTTTCTTTATCCTGCTCCCCATACCCCACCCCCAGCCCTTCCTGGCCTGGTAATTCCCCAGTGGGAGCTTCTGAGTCTCCCAGATTTCTGGTACCTAGCCCTGGGGTTGGGTGAGGAAGCTTTTCTGGACACCCAGGCCTTTGTCTCCCCCGGCCCCAGGGTTCAGCCCCACCCCCATCTGCCCCCTCCGAGGCCCCTCCCCAGCACTGGTCTTGGGCCAATGTTTGGGCTGCTGTGGCCCTGGCCAGGCTCGAAAAAGGAATTATTTCTGTCTCCTTGCATAGTTCTCAACCCAATTCCCAAAATGGGAAGTGGCCTGGGAGGTGGGAGGGCCTCCCCAACCCCAGCTCTGGTGGAGGAGGGAGGAAGGAAGAACTTGGCAGAGCTGTGAGAAAGGAGGGGGTCTGACCAAGGACTCCGCACACCACCCCCAAACACACACACACACACACACACACACACACACACACTGGCCCTTTTCTAACCCTGCAGCCTGTAAAAATAGTAAGTCTTTGGGGTGTTCCCAGGCCCTGGCAATGTGTTCCACGTGCTTCAGAGGGAGAGAGGGGATGGCTCCTGGGATGGGGCAGGGCATGGTGAGGAAAGAGGCTGGGGAATGTGTGTGGACCCTACGCCCACAGATAGAAGAGGGCTGGGGTTAGGGAAAGAGGAGACCCAAACAGGAAAACCGCCTCCAATCCTGGCTGGGCGATGGGCAGCTAGACCACCCGGAATGCTCTGTTCTTGCCTGCTGAGCCTGGTCCTCCTCCCTCCTCCTCTGGGAAGCTTTCCCTGACTGCTTTGGTGTCTGTGTCAGGGTCTTGCGAGGGGTGTTCAGACCCCCAGTTATTCTGTGAGCTCAGGACCACCTGTTCCATTTGCCAGGATCCCTCACAGGGTCCAGCTACTACCCTGTCCAGCCTGGATCATAAGGACCAGTTGGGTCACTGGCCAGGCGGCAGCTTGGGTCTGATGGTCTGATTGGTCCACCACACCGCTGACTAGCGGTAGGCTGTCTGACTGACTGGCCACACGGTTGCCTGTCTTCCTGATGATCTATCTGTCTACCAGATGGTTTCATGCCCAGGTCACTGTTGGTCTGTCTGTCTTCCTGCCTGGGGGTCTGACTGACTGGATGAGTGGCTCTCTGTGTCCTTCTGCCCGCCTGGGTGTCTGCCTGACTCACCTGCCTTACTGCTGTGTGCCGACTGAGTGCGTGCTCGAGTCCCCCTGTCCCCAGGCTGGCTGAGAGGCTGTAAAACTGAGTGGCTCCCTCTGACTGCGCTGTCGGAACTCTGACTAAATGGATGTCTGTCTGCCTGCCTGCCTGTCTGCCTGTCAGTTGTATCTAACTAATTGGATGCATAGCAAATTGTCCATCTCCTTATTTAAATGCCTTTCTGAGTGTCTGACTCTGTCTGCCTGCCTGGGTGTCTGACCCAGTGGCGGGCTGGCTGGCTGCCTGATCAGCCTGCCTCCTTGTTGGTCTGACTGGCCGACAGTCTGTTGGGCTGTCCGTTTTCCACAGTGTCCGGTTGGATGAATGGCGGAGCCTGTATCTTCATCTCCAGGTCTGACTGACTGCCTGGCTGGCTGTCTCCAGGTCTGACTGGCAAGAGGGCTGACAGCCTGTCTGTTTGCTGGGTGTCTGTTGTATCTGACTGATAGGTGGTAACAAATAGGTCTGTCTGCCCATCTCCTTGTCCAACTGACGGACTGACCACTTGTGTCTCTGCCTGGTTGTCTGACCATGTGCCTGACTGAGTGGCTGAGTGGCTGCCAGACATCTACCTCTTTCTGTCTGATTGACAAGATGGCCAACAGGCTGACTGGCGTTTTCCCACCTCCGTGTCCTGCTGACTGGCTCACTGGATATTTGACTCTTGACTCCTCAACTGGGACACAACCCTAGGCTGCCCTGGGCAGTGGTGAGGCTTGAAGAACACACAGCTGGACACCTCCCCCCCCCACGCAGCCTCCAGAGGAGCTAAAGTCCTCTCCCCTCCAGAGGAAAGAGGGGAACTGGGTGGAAAACTCAGCATCTGCTCAGTCTCCACGATTTCAGATGTTTGCACTCCAGGGAGAGGGTGATGAGGAAGGCGTGATGAACGAGTGTTCCTCACCCCATCCCTCCCGCCCCCCGGGGCCTTAAGGAGGAAACATCGTCCTTCAAGGAGGCCACAGGGCCATTCTCCCAATGTGTCAAGCACTGCCCAGGCCCTGCCACCCTTGGAGAGGGGACCCTCATCAAATCTTTACACTCTTGTTCAGACACTGGGGCTGATCCCAGGCCCCCCGGTGGCAGACTCCAGCTGTCTGAGGGTCGCTGCTGGGCAGACAGGTTCCTCTGTCCGCATGCCTCCTCCCAGCCCTCAGATGAAGCTGGCGGGGGCGGGGGGGGGGGAGTGAGTGACGCTTTGCAGGGAGGGGAGGGCACAGTCCTTTCTTGCTGGCAGCACTTCCTCCTGGTAATAGAATTCTGCCCAGCTGCCGGGGGGGCTGCTGTCTGACCTCCCTTCCTTAAAGACAGAATTCTGCTGTTCAATTTTATTTCAGGATAAATATGTGCGTGAACACGGGAGGAAATCGGCAGGGAGAAACAAGGGTTTGAAAGCCTCTGGATGGAAAGGGGGGCTCCCAGGAATTTTGTTCCACCTAATTATGTCTGCCTTGTCTTTGTTAGGGCTCCCCAGGTCCCCCCGACTGGCCCTGGGAGATGGCAGGCTGGGTGATCCTTGCACATGGAGGGATGGACTGATCCAGGCTCAGGGATGGGGCGAAGAGGGAGGTCTGGAAGTTCCCAGACCCCTGGACGGTAGAGAGCAGCGTTTGGAGACGACTGTGCACATGAAGCCAAGGTAAAGCTCAACGTGTGATCAGGGTCAGGACTCGGTCGTGACCACGGTCAGAGATCAGCACGTGACCAAAGCCATGGCTCACCCGAGGGCCGGGTCATGGTTGACTCTGTGGCCAGAATCAGGGATTAGTCAGTGATGAGGGTCAGGACTCAGTCTGAGACCAAGGTCAGTGTGTGACCAGGACCAGGGCTCAGACTGTGACCGAAGTCAGAGCCCTGTTGTGACCAGGGTCATGAAGGAATCTGTGGTCAAGATTCAGTGTGACCAAGATCAGGATTCAGTTTTTGACTGACGGCAGGGCTCAGGGACTGGAATTTAGATTCAGCCTGGATCCTTGGGCCCTAAGAGTCAACTCAGGTCCTTATCCCTAAAGGACAGGCCGGCAGAGGCACCAGTGTGCTCCTGCTGGTGCCCGCCCCTCCTTATCCCCCCTCCACCTGGGCTCTGAGGGAGGCTGTGGACAGTGGTTCTCTCATCCTTGCCTGTTCTGCTGGAGGTGGGGCCAGAGGGCCATCCCCATATCTGGGGGAGGATGTGGAGGCAGAGCACTGCCCCCAGTGAGCAAGGAAGAGGGGGGAAAGGAGAAGAAAGTCATAAAAGGAAGTAGTTACACGTTTGGGGTCTGGGTTTCAATTCTGGTTCTCCTACTTACTAGCTGTGTGACCTTGGGCAAGTTACTCATCCTCTCTGTGCCTTAGCTTTCTTATCTGTAGTGGGGGATTAAAATCCTGTTTACTTCATAGAGTTATAGTAAGGATTAAGTAAATTAGTATGTGAAGTGCACCAGAGTGCCTGGTTGGTTGTAAGTTCTCAATTGGTTTTAGCTGTTTGTATTAGCTCACGGGGCCACGCCCTGTGAACAGCCCACAGTGGGAGTCATGTTAGAGGAGGGAGGGTTGCAGCCCAGGCTCCTGACCTCTGGCAACTCCCCAGATCTGTAGGCTTCCGCTCTGTTAAGTTCTGATGCCTCCATAATCCCCTGGACGTCATCACTGTGACACTCACGACACTGTAGTTACTCCTCTAACATCTCTGTCCCCCCAACTAGTGTGTCCACCCCGAGGGCTGAGGTCTTATCTTTCTTGCTCACCACCGCGTCCTTGGCATCCAGCACAGTATCTGCACATAGTAGGTGCTCAGGAAACAGTTAACTGAATCCGTGGTCATAGTAAAGGCAACCAGGCACTGTGCTTTGCCTCTAATTTTTTGATCCAGTTTTTTAAAAACTGATAATTAAAATGAACACACACACTCAGTGAAGCCTAATTCAAACAACACTGAAGGGTATTCAATGGAAAGATAGAAATCTCACCCCTACATCTCCAGGCTCAGAAAAAACATTTTCTTACTATAAAATCTTCCTGTGTTTGTATCTTCATGCTTGTATTCCACAAGCACCACGGACCCAGGGATTTTTGTCTATTTTATCCACTACGTGTTCGCACTGCTTAGAACAGTGCCTTGCAAGTAGTAGGTTTTCAATAAGGATATGTTGAAAGTTCAATTTTTTTTCTAATACCAGTGGGGTTATGTCATACATATAGCTTTGTAACTTTCTTTTTAACTATTAATAAATTTAGAAATCTTAGAGATCTTTCCACATCAGCAAAAACACATTTACCTCATTTGTTTTTAACAGCTACATAATTTTCCATGCCATGAATGAACCATAATTTGTTTAACTGGACCCTATATTGAGGTGGTTTCTGGCTTTCATTTTGCCTCACCTATAATGGTGATACCTGCTTCACACCTCAACTCTGCAAGTGATTATCTCTGATTTTGCCTGAGAAGACTACATCTCAGAGAGTTTAAGGCACTTGCCCAATGTCACACAGCTGACCTCCAAACCCACTCCACCAGCATACTGCTACCTACCAGTGAGTTTCCCATCACCAGTCTCAGAGAAGACTGCCCTGTAGCACCTCCATCATCTGCACAGGGCATGGTCCTCTGGCAAAGGTCTCTTGGTCTTTGGCAATGCCTCCCAGGAGCCTAATCTGGGGTCGGGAGGGTAAGAACTCCCACATGGACCCAGAATTCATTCCTCTAGAGCTGTGGTTAAGGCAACAGTTCTCAGCCAGGGGTGTTTTGATCCCCAGGGGACACTTGGCAATGTATGGGACATCTGGTTGTCACACTCGGGAGGGGTGCTACTGACATCAGGTGAGTTGAGGCCAGGGACGCTGCTAAACATCCTAGAATGCACAGGATGGCCCCCAGACAAGGAATGATCCAGTCCAAAATGTCAACAGTGCTGTGGTGCTTAGGGCACGGACCCTGGCCCAGACTTCCTGAAGCCAGCCCCAGGCCTTCCACTTTACTGGCTGAGCGACCTTAGGCAAGCTGTTTAACCTCTCTGTGCCTCTGTTTCCTTATCTGTAAAAAGGCACTAAGAATAGGCCCTCTCTTCCAGATGGGTGTATATTATATTTGTAAAACACTTTGGCAAGTGCCTGACCTATGGTAAACTCTCAGTATATGAAACCATAATTGGATTCACTGCCCTGAGAGGCTGGGTGTCAGAGCTGGAAGAAGATGTGCTCTGCGGAGAGAACAGCACAGCCAGGCCCCTGGCTGCTCCCCACTCCCGCAGCCCAGCTTCCTCCAGGGAGTGTGACCACAGTCCACAGATAGAAATAGAACCCCCTGGACGCTATTGACCTCTGATTGGTCAGGAATAGAGGAAAAATGACCCAGAAGACTGTTTCCATTTTGGAGGCTGAAACAGCAGCTCCCTGGAGACCCTTAGACATTGAAAACTTTCCAAAAGCTGAGCATTAAAAGGTCTTAGAGACCAACAACGCCAAGCTACCCATTTTACAGGTGGGGAAACCGAGGCCCAGAGAGGCGGCAGGACTTGCTCACACAGCAAGACAGTGGCAGATCTGAGCTGAAAGCCAGCCTAGGACATACCCTCCGCAGCTCCACCCAAAGACCCTTCTCAGGCACAGACCAGTACCCAAGGTTGTATTCACTCTTCCCTCTTTGATGAGAATCTCTAGAATCCTAGCTGCCTGGGAAGCAGTGTCTTGTGTTTACAAGCACAGGTTTGACATCAGCCAGATCTTGGTTTGAATCCCAGTTCCACCAGTTACCTGCTGTGACCTTGGATAGACCACATACAATTCCCTGAGCCTCAGCAAAAGAGACATTAGCATTTTGTTGTTGTTGAAAGGATTAGGGACAATGCGTGGGTGCTCTACACATTGCTGGTGGAATGCGAATTGGCCAGACCTCTTTGCAGGGCAATTTGACAACATTTAGGAGCTTTTAAAAGGCACTGGCCCTTTCAGCATTCCTACTCCTGTAGATACGCCCTCACATGTGGGAGATGAAATATGTACCTGGATAATCTTTGCAAGGTTGAGAACAATCCAAATATGGCCTAAGAGGGGACCAGTGAAGGCCTTAATGAGGCATGTGTACAAAATCTTTGACACAGTAATTAAGTCTGGGGCTTTGTGTGTACTGATTAGAAACAGCCTCCAAGATACTTAATTAGAAGTAAAATGTAAGATCCTGAAGGGTGGGTGTAGAATTTGCTGCCACTTCTGTGGGGAAGAAAGAATACAGATAAGTGTAATTGCTTTTTATACAGAATATCAGTTAGGAAGGCATGCAGCCGCAAAGAACAGAAAAGTCAACAACAGTAGTTTGAACAAGCACAAGAAGAAGTCCAGAGCTGGGTGGACCAGTGCCTGCCCAGCTGCTCAAGGACACGGTTATCTTCCTTCTTCCCTCTCCCCCATTCAGAGCATGTGGCTTTCATCTTCATGGTCTCAAAATGGCTGCACTGCCTCCAGGTATCAAGTTCACATTCCAGGCAGGAAGGAAAAGGTCAAAGGGCAAAAGGAAAATAAAAAGACAGAAGTTGTCTCCTCTAGGTGCTTTGTCTTTTAGGGGGAGTGGAAAGGAATGCCTTGCCCAAGGACTTTGCCTACATCTCATTGTACAGAACTGGGTCACATGGCTGCTCCTAGTTGCAAGGGAGTCTGGGAACATGAGTATTTTTCTCTGGGCACATGGCCACCTGAACAAAGTTGGGATTCTGTCAGTAAGGTGGAGGGTGGATACTGGGTAGGTAAGCAGGATCTGCCATTCATAGGTCATCACTGGAAGGATCTGTAAGAAACTGGGAACAGTGGTTGTCCCCTGGGAGGGGAGATAAGGAATGGGGACAGAAGGGAGATCCCTTTTACCTGGCTGTATATCCTCTTGTATCTTTTTGATTTTCAAACTGTATGCATGTATTAACTTTTCCAAAAAACATAATCTATGTAAAAATACAATTTTTAAAAAGACAATGCATCCAAAATGCCCAGCCATAAGAGGCACTCACTAAAACTGGCTTTCCATCTTTAAGCACTTGATTTAACATTAAATGTGGATTGAATTTCCAACTCCACCACATCTAAGTTTTGTGACCTTGGGCATATTTCTCTATCTTCCTGTGCTTCCATTTCCTTGAACAAGATACAGATAAACACAATCTTTTAGTGGCTGGCAGGAGAATTCCTCCCAGGGGCCCAGTGCTGTTGGGGAGATAGCTTCTTAAGACCTCTGGAAATGCACAAGCCATGGGGTGTGGGTGGATCGAGCCGATGCTTCCCAGAAAGGGAGCAAAATTCTGCTTCATGAGATGAAGGGAGAAATTTGCTGGTGGGAATTGGGCGAGGGAAGAGAATTACCTCTAGACCAGCTCCTTTAATACATGACACCCCCGACCCCATGACCTACCAAATACCCCTCACCACTAATCAGAATACAACAATAATAATACACAATAATACATAATATATAATAATAATAGCCAACATGTACTGAGTGCCAGCCATGTCACCAGGCACTGTTCTAAGGGCTTTTATATACATTAACTCACTTAACCCTGACAGTGGCCATTCAAAGTATCTATTCTGCCCATTTTATAGATGAAGAAACTGAGTCTTTAGTTGAGTCTGCCAGAATGATGAAGTGTTGGGTGGGGTTGGGTTTCTCATGGAAATTGATAGTGGAGGCTGAGCCCGGACCCAGATGGGGTCAGGACACTTGGTCACAGGAGGGAGAAACAGTAAGGATCCTGAATCTACAAATCCATGGGAGTTCCCAGGGTTCTGGGTAGGAGCTGTGGATTGGGTGTTGACCTTGGAGAGTCTGAGCAGTTCAGGCTGTTCATTAGGTAGGAAGCCCCTTCCTCTTTGGGCTAACCACTGGGTCAAGTAAAATGGCAATAAAATCCCTGCAGATGGCAGAGCCGTGGGGAGGTCCAAGCAAGACCAGGGGTGGGATTGTACACTACACACCAAGCACCTGACCACACCCCACACCTCCACCCCCTAGGCCAAGCCCCCATCATCTCCCCCCTGGTCTATTGTGGGAGCCTCCTCCCTGGTCTCTCAGCTTCCATCCTGCCCACCTCTCCACTGAAGTCCATTCTCCATTCTCAGCCAGAGGGATCCCATGAAAACTTACATACCTCCTCTGTTCGAAACTCCCCCATGGCTCCCACCTTACTCAGAATAAAGCTACAATTCTCCCCACAGCCTACCAGGCCCTCTGTGATCCACCCCCATCCATTCTCTGACCTCACCTCCTACCACCCTCCCTCTGATTCCTTATACTCCAGGTGCCCTGGATTATTGCTCCCACCTCAGGGCCTTTGCACTTGCCATTTCTCCTAGCATTCTTCCACCAGATATCTGTGACTCCCTCAGTCTCTTCATTCAGGTCTCTGTTCACATGTCACCTCCTCAGAGTGGCCTTCCTGTCCACAGTACCTCTCCCCTGCCATCTGTCCCTCTGTTCCCTTCCTGCTATATTTTTCTTATCACTACAAGTCAAATTACACTTTGATTTGTTCCCCTGTCTGTTCCTTGTTAGCCTCCTGATAGGGCAGGGTTTTGTTTTCATCACTTGACTCACAGTAGATACTTCATAAATATATTATGTCTAACTACATACATATAACAGCTCTGTTGAGATATTATTAGGATGTTCAATTCACCCATATAAAGTGTACAATTCAACAATTTTTTTTAGTGCATACAGAGTGGTGCAACCGTCATCATAGTCAATTTTAAAACATGCCTGTCACCCCAAAAAGAAACCTTGTACTCACCAGCAATCACTTGCTATTTCCCGGACCCCATTCCAGTCCCAAGCAACCACTAATTTACTTTCTGTCTCCGTGGATTTGCCTCCTCTGGACATTTCACATTAGTGCGGTCATACAATATGCAGCCTTTTGTGCCTGGCCTCTTCCACTTAGCATAATGTTTTCAAGGTTCTTCCATGTAGCATCTGTCAGTACTTCATTCATTTCTGCGGCTGAATAATATTCCATTGTATGGATAGAGCTCATTTTGTTTATCCTTGGTTGGTTGATGGATATTTGGGTTGATTCCTCTTTTGGCTACCATAAATAACGTGGCAGTTTTTGTGTGGACGTGGGCTTCCATTTCTCTTGGGTGTATACTTAGGAGTGGAATTGCTGGGTCACAGGGTAACTCTATGTTTAACCTTTTGAGGAGCTGCCGGACTGTTTTCCAAAGTGGCTGCACTGTCCTGCATTCCCACCAGCACTGCGTGAGGGTTCCAGTTCCTCTCCACCCTCTACAACACTTGCTACTGTCCATGTACTGTCTAGTTCTTTTATTCTAGTCATCCTACTGGGTGTGAAGTGGGATTTCCCTGTGCTTTTGACTTGCATTTCCCAGGTGGCTAATCATGAATATTTCTTGAGGGAGTGAATCTAGTAACAATGGTCCACGTGGTCCCGCCCCCTCAGCTGCCTGTCAGACTAGGGTGGGACTGAAGTCTGGAGCTCAGGTGACATCCCCCCACCTCCGACCCCACCCAGGATGCTGTCCACATCTGCGCAGTCTCTTAGGCCAGGCCGGACCAGTCAGGGCAGCCCACCGTGCTGACTGGCAGCTGCAGTGGCCAGCTTTCTGGGCTAAGCTCTAAGGACTCACTGCAGTCCCCTCACCAGTATCACAGACCTGTGGCTTGGTCTCCCCTCCTTCCATTCGCTCCTTGGTCTTTGTGGGGGCTGCTGTTACCTCCTGAAAAAAGTGAGGCTCAGAGCAGTGACTTCCTGGCCCTGGGACACCAGCTGAGCCCTGTGCTAACTTGGGTCCAAAGTGACTGAGACAAAGTCCCAGCCCAGTGGAGCTAGTGGGAGAGACAGATGGTACTCAAGTAGACAAACATGGAAGATAATTTCAGGAAGGGAGATGTGTAGTGATGAAGACTAGAGGAGGAAAGGCAGAGCTGAGTGAGAAGTAGAGGGGCTGCGAATTTAGATGTCAGTAATAGTACTAGGCAATTCTGTGATGTTTACCAAGTATTGGGTGCTGTTCAAAGCGGTGTACGTATATTATCAGATGAGGCAGTCAGAGAAGGCCTCTCTGTCACAGAGAAGATTATCCTCCCTTGCCACACACACATACTTCATGCTCCTTGAATTTAAGCCAGAAAAATAAGGAACCATGTGAATAGAGGGTGCTCCAGAAATGACAGCTGCAAGTGCAAAGGTCCTGGGGTGGGAATGCATCTGGTAGATTCTAGGATCAGTTGGGAGGCCAGTGTGTTGGCGTAGGAGTGAAGAGAGGGTGCAGGAGGTGAGGTCAGCAAAGTTGGGGGGAGGTGCCAATCAGGGTGAGTGACCTTCCAGGTTGACACAGTGGTAGAACCCAGATTCTAACACACGTCTAAGGACTCATGGCCCAACACGCTCTCAGGGGCCACACACTCCTCTACTGTCATCCATCCCCTCTACCCAGCTCCTGGGAGAAGGCATCTCCTAGGGGCCTGTGGGTCTCCTGCCCAGAGGCTGGGAACAGGTGACATGACCCTTCCTTTCCCTTCTGGCTCTGGCCTAACATCAGCCTTCACTGGAGCCCAGGTCTGCAGCTTCCTGATTGTGTGGCCTTGGGCAAGTGCCCTTACCTCTCTGTGCCTCAGTTTCCTCCTGTGCCAAATGGAGATCATCATAGGACCCACCTCAGAAGGTTGTTGTGAGAATTAAAATAGGCAAAGATAGACCCAGTTAGCTTAGACCAGCACCTTGTATGTGCTTAATGGATTTTGACTTTTATTATTTCAACCATTATTATTTCATTTTCTTTTTACTCCTGGCCTATGATATGTGTGATGAGCAGGGGTGGGGGTGCTTATGGCCAGCATAACTTGCAGCCAGGGATCATTCTGTCTGGGGGAAGCTGGAGGGTGTCCAGGGCACAGCCCCCAGGGAGGGGTCTCATCTGACTCTGTAGGCTCGATCAACACTTAGAGGAGAAGTGAGTGAACTTGTAGGTGACCTACTGTGTGCCAGGCACAGTGCTAGGCAAAAGTGGAGTGGGGATGGGGAATGAAACAGAGTCAGCATCACTGCTCTCCCCTCCCCATCGCACAGACACCCACCCTCAGGCATGCAGCTCCAAGCTGACCACGGGCATCGTCATGGGCTCCCAACTCCTGCAGTAGCTCTGGGCTCCGTGCTCAGGAGGGCCCCACATTTTGTTTATGCTCTACTGTCACTGTCTGGAAAATCATCATAATTTCTGAACAAGGGGCCCTGCATTTTCATTTTGCACTGAGTTCTGTAAATTATGCATCCAGTCCTGGCTGACAAGGAGCTGGGAGCACCCCCTCTTGCCAGAGCCAGCCAAATGGATGCTTGCTTTCTGCTGGGATTTGGAGGCATTATTTGATCTATCTAGTCTAATCAAGGGCCTTGTGATTTTTCTCCAAGGGTCAAGGGAAGCATTTATCCTTTAGAAGAATGGGAGAGCCCAGGAAGTAGGGACAGAGAGGGCCTGATGGTGCATTTAGCGAGTGGAGGTGGGGAGGTGCATTACCAGGGACTGTGTCCCCTGAGATTTTCAAATAAATCATGCCTCTGACTCCCAGGATCCCAGAACCTCCTGGAAAGGAATGGAGGTACCGCTGCTGAGTACCACTCTGTCAAAAGTGTTCCCTGATGTTATTTCACTGAATCGTGATTATTATTAATTATTGTTCTTAGCCTGTTTTAAACAGGGTGAAACTGAGGCTCCATAAGGCAATGCTGATTGCTTAAGATCCCATGCTTAGTGAGAGGAGGGGGAGGAGACGGAGAAAGAGAAGGAGGTCAAGAAGGAAAAGGGGGGATGGGAGGACGGTGAGGAAAAGGAGGTGGAGAAGAGGGGACGACAGAAGGCAGGAACGTGTGAGTTTGGTGGGCCCTGAGCACTTCTGCCTTTCTCCATAAAAATTATTAAACATTACATTTGATGGCTGCATTGATATAAAGCTGAATAGATTAATACTGCAGATTAAAATATTTTCTGCAGTCTAATGAAAGTTCATTGTTTTCCTTTTAATTGTAACAGAAATAGGGGAGGAGACCCTAGAAGTCAGGTGAGCCCCATGCTCGGCATCTCCCGTGTCTACTTGAGAAGTCTGCCCTGGCAGGCATAGAGGCAGAGAAAGAGGATGAAGAGAGGAGGGGGAGGAAGGCAGAGGAAGGATAGAAGGGGCTGCATCACATATCAAAGACATCAAGGCTGCAACAGGAAAGGATGGGTAGCATCCAGGACTTCCACCCTCTGCCCTGAGCTGAAGTGTTTGCACCCTTGGGGCCGCCTCCCCTGAGACCCCTGTCCCCTGCCCGCCTGGCCTCACCTCTCCCTGGAAGCTTTATCTTCCCAGACTTCACTTGTCTGAAGCTGCACCTGTCAGATCAGCTCTGCCCCAGGTCCCTGCATAGAGACTGCAGATGCTGAGAGGGTCGGCCACACCCCCTGCCCCTCACCCCGCTTGTCCGGGATGCCGCTGCCCCAATTTACGGATTGGACCCGTCTCTCCTGATTTAGGCCATCACCTTGGCGGGCCACACTGGCATGCAGCCAGCGGCACTGTTACCTTTTGCTGCCACTAACATGGTTATTTACTCCCAGTAAAACGGCCACCAGGTGATTATGGCCCTTAATATTTATGGTTTTCACTCCCAGGAGGGGACTTGGGTGCTAATTGGCACTCTTCTCCTTGCTGCTTTTCTCAATGAGGCTTCCGATTTCTGCTGCTGTTCCGGGGTTTCAGCCTCTAGTTTCAAAGGGAAATGCTGCGTGGGGCATTTCTTTATTTCTGGATGATTCGCTCATTTCATTCCCTTTTTTTCCCCCTTCTGGTTCTGTAAGCAGCCTAGAAACAGGCCGGAGGCACTGGGGACTCCAGGGTGTTGGGGAAGGGCTGGGGTCATGGCCGAGGGGGAGGTGGCTGCGCTGCGCTGCCAGGAGAGCCTGCGCTTCTGCCCAGAGGAAGCGCAGGGGGAGGGAGGCCTCAGGAAGTGTGTACGTTTGCCCAGAAACACAGCCCCGTCTCGGACACCCACGCCTTCCTCTATCTCTAATCAAACATTTTCTGGTCTTTTTATATAAGATGGAGTCTAAATCAACCCCTCCCAACGCCCCAGCTCTGGCTTGGTTGAACAAACGCGGCTGTTGAGGGGCACCTGCGTTTGGGACCCGGATTGGAGAAGACGGAGCACGCCCCCCCCCCTCCTCCTGGCTCTCGGGTGCGGGGGCACCAGGAGCTGATGTTGCCTGAGCCGAGAAGGGAGGCGTCCTTGCCGTCTCTCCACTTCGAACGGAAGATGTGCTACACGTGGCAGCGTGTTGCCATGGTCACGAGGCGCTCCCTTCTGACGGAACGTGGCGAGGGTTCCTTTCCGGGGGTCCCCGGGGGCCTCGCCCGCTCACGCTTGTGCCCGGAGGGCGCTGGGCTGGGATGGAGGCTCCTGTCCTGACGAAAGGGGCAGCCACTGCCCAGCTTCGGGAAACGGCTGCCGTGCAGAAAAATGGGCGCAGTGCTGCCAAGCCTTCCGATTGTCTAAGAGAAGTGGGAAGTTTGGATGATAGGTGCACTGTCCCAATTATTTTTATTGTTGGCAAAGAAGGCAAATCATAAATTCTTTTAAGAACTGTGTGGGCCAAACAGGACATGTTCATGGGGTGGCCATTTTATTTGGTTGGTTGGGCGGCCATTTTGTGATCTGAGCAGACGTTGCTGATAAAATGGCGGCCCCCTCGACCTCCTCGGCCTCCTCGGCGCTGTTGTATGTGGATAATTACGTTGTGGGCGCTTTGTGCACTACAGGATGCTTAGCAGGATCCCTGGCCTTTACCTACTAGATGTGATTAGCACCCCCTGACACACATGCATGTGCACAGTTATTGCACCAAAATTGTCCTATGGAGGGAAGAATTACCCTTGGGTAAAAATTGCTGGTTTGAGGCAATCTTGGTGGCCCCATTCCTTTTGCCAGTGGTGGTGTAGGTGTGCGTATGTGATGCCACCCATCAAATCTGCTGGGGAGTTTCTGGGAAGGTTTTCCTCTATCTCAGAAAATGATAGGAAGGTGAGAGGGACTTTTTTCCTGTTCTTGGTTGTGATCATGTCTTCTTGTGATGGCCAGTGCAATGGCAGCTACCTTGGGTCCATGAAGGTGAGACAGCCTGAGAAGGGAGCCAGTCCTCTGAGGATGGTGGAACAGATGGTAGAGAACTTGGATTCTTGGTGATATTGTTATGCTTCTCAATGATGGGCTAACTCTTATCTCAGGACATTTTATTATGTGGGATAATGAATCCCTTGCTTGTCTGAGCCTCTTTTAGTTAGTATTTTCTACTTCTTGAATCAAGAGCATTTCTCACTGATCAAGCATAAGTCATACTTCAGACTTTATCTCACATATCAACTTCCTCAGAGAGATCTCCCATGCCCCCCATATAAATTAGGTCCCCCTTATTATCCTAAACTTTTCTTTGGTGGCATTCATTTCAATTTATGTTTATATTTTGTGTGTTTACTAAGGCTTGCCTTCCTTCCTTCCATCCAGACTGTGAGCTGCATGAGGACAAGAATCTTGTTTTATCTTTTCTTCCACTGTGCCTAGCTCAGTGCCTGGCACATGAATAGGCCCTCAGTAAATTTTTGTTGAATGAATGAATAAATGGGGAAATGGATGGATAGATGGGTGGGTGGGTGGGTAGATGGATGATTGGAGACAGGAAGGGGTGTATGTTTGCAGCTTTGTCTGTACATTTTGGTAGGAAATTCTCAGGTCTGCATACTCCAAAGCTGAATCTAGAACTTCAAAAGTAAAGGGGGAACCCCTGAAAAGTATCTCATTTAGCGCTGAAGAAAGAAAAGCTGTGAATTCGCATCATGCCAATGCTTTACAAGACAGCAACCTTGTCTTCTTCCTAACCCCCCAACATCAGGGTTATTTGAGAAGTGGTTACAGAGGCCGCAGTGCCAGGCATTAGAAGGACAGAGTCAAGAAAAACAGCACAGATTTAGCCTAGAATCCCTGGGTGGGGTCCTGAGGAAAAATGGTTGGCTTTGTTCAAATGAAATCTGATGAAATGTGGAGAATCATTATATCAGAGGCAGATGGGGATGCTCTGGCTGAAGCCCCCACCAGGACAGTGAAGGGGACAGGGAGCTGGGATTTCATGGTACAGATGGGGAAACTAAGGCCCATGGAGAGCAAGGAACTTGACTGGGGTCCCCCAGCAAGTGGCCCCAAGTGAATCTGGGCAAGTCCCTGGTACTGTGATGTAGCTGAGGGCATCACACACTATGTGACCTTGGGCCAGTGGTTTCCTTTCTCTGAGCCTCCATCTCTTTGCCTGGATAATAGAGGTGGTGATGCTCTCTTGCACTCAGCAAGGCTGTTGCATGACTTCATTAAGACATCAGTAAGCAGAGCACCTGGACACTGAATACTGCCCAGTCATCATGCTGGGTTCCTTTTCTCATCCGTGGTCAGGATATCTGGAAGTGTTGCCTGAAGGAGGTGTCCTGCAGATTCCCAACTCTCTAGGAACAAGCCCTCAGGTGCATTGTTGGGGCTTAGGGTTAAAATTCTGTCTTGAAATCCTTACTGAGACATCCAAGAAGCCAGCATGAGGCTGCCCGTGCTGGGACGTTTTCTCATTTGTGTGTTGCCCCTTCTAAAACTCTTTGTTGTCGTGGAAATGCTTCTCTCGGCCTTTTTAAAAAATGATTTGGTTGGGATATAATTCACATGGCATGAAATTCACTCATTTAAAAATATGTAATTCAGTATTTTTTTTTTGTATATTCACAGAATTGTGCAGCCATCGCCACAGTCTGATTCTAGAGCATTTTCATCGTCCCCAAAAGAACCCCCACACCCATTAGCAGTCACTCCCCATCCCCGCTTCCCCTCAGCCCCTCGCAACCACTAACTTGCTTTGTGTCTGTATAGATTTGCCTCTTCTGGGCACTTCATATAAGTGGAATAATATACTGCATGGCCTTTTGCGTCTGGCTTCTTTCACTTGGCATAATGTTTTCAAGATTCATCCATGTTGTAGCCTGTGTCAGTACTTCATTCCTTTTGATGGGTGAATGATATTCCATTGTATGGATATACCACATTTTGTTTATCCTTCATCAGTGGCATTTGGGTTTTTTCCTACTTTTTGGCAGTTATGAAACAGGCTGCTGTGAACATTCATGTACAAGTTTTTGTATGGATATAGGTTTTCTGTTCTCTTAGATTTATACCTAGGAGTGGAATTGCTGGGTCAAATGGCAACTCTGTTTAACGTTTTGAGGAGCAGCTCTCTTGGTCTCCCTCCTCCCTACCCTGCCCCAGATTGTGTAGTATAATTCAGGTCAGAGCTACCCTTGTGGATCAAGGCTTTGACCTCAGAGCTGGGTGTTCCCAAAGTCTCTTCCTCTACTTGAAGATTCTAAGGGATCCTCAGCCCACAGTAAGATGCTGTGGATTCAAGCCTGCCACTTCCAGGCTGTGTAATCTCAGGTAGGCAACTAAACCTCTCTGAACCTCCATTTCCTCACCTGCAAAGTGAGGACAAATGCCAGTCCTGGCTTGAAAGATAATCATGACAGTTAAAATCAGGGCATGTGTGTGAGAATTATTTGTAAAAGCTGAAAACAGCTGTAGAGATGTTATTTATTCATCCAACGTATATTTGTCAAGGGCCGATTATTTGCCAGGTACAAAGTTATGTGATGAAGATAGAGTTGTGACCAAGGCAAACTGCATGCCCTCAGAGATTTTACATTCTCATCTTTTCAGATTGTAGCCAACAGCTCTATTATCTTGAGCAAAACCTGCTTCCTTTTCAGGCCTCAGTATCACCACCTGTAAAATGGGTGACCTGGATCCACCCAGGTGTGGTAGAGTCCCTACTTCTCTCAGTCCATCAGTAAAACGGGCACAAACGTACCATATGATACAAACTCCCAGACTTCAGGGAGCATCTTCAGGAGACAAAGAGAGTGGGCTCTTCCTGGCTGCTCAGAATAGTTACAGATGGTCCATCTAGGATGGGCATGTGGACTGGGGTGACAGCTTCCTTCCCCCTCACCTCCACATCTCTGGTGCTTAATGACACCACCATCCCCAGGCAGCTCCCAGAGTAACAGGCATGATTCCATCACATGTGCTGGTTCTTTCCCATAATGGAACCCAGCCTGGTGGTCCAGACCTGGCTACTGGGCCACAACTGAGAAAAGGGCCTCCCTGGGAGTGTGTGTTCCTCATGAAGAACAAAGATGTAGGCAGCGGTCTAAAATAGACACAGAAAAACACTGCTTTTTGTTTTCTCTCTGGAAGGGTGGCTGAGTGATCCCCGGCAGGGGACACAGAACATCTGTACTGAAAACACTGTTATTATCAGAAAGCCAGAGGAAGGAGCTGGGAGCTGAGGTGCAGGGGAAGACTCCAGCCTGGGGTTTGGCTCTGAGAGAACCCTGAGCCAGACTTGATATCGAGGCTGATTCTCACTCCTGCTTCCCCACACCAGTGCTGACTCTGACCGTGGCCCTTGCCTTGCTCCAAAATCTTCTGTGGCTCCCCACGCCCTCAGAAGCTGAAGGACTTTACACGGCATTCAAGGCCCTCCAGGATCTGGTCCCAAATGACTTGGCTGGCCTCTTCCCACTCCAGACTATTTATCGGCAGTCCTAGAACTTGCCCTACAAGTTCGTGCCTTTGCATACCCAGTGCCTTCACCTAGAACGCCCAGGTTAGTCTAGAAACTCAGTTCCAGCTGATTAAAGCAAAAGAATTGCTATGCCTTCCTCCCTCCATCTCAAACTAGAGACCCTAGTGACCTCAGCGAGGAGACCTGGAGTGTGAGTGCAGAGACTCCCAGAGGCTGTATGTGACCACGTGAATGAATGAGGAGGGCCAAGTCGGCCCCGGGCAGACCGCAATTCTCATGCTCTGTCTGGAGGGATGGCCGCGGCTCACTCTCAGCCAGTTGCTGTTACAGATGCAGGAATGTGTAGGTTGATCCTCCAGTTTTGCAAGAGAAATTGAAAGCTGGGATTTTAGAATGAAATTCCCAAATTTTATGAATGTTACCAACTAATTCAATTTTTTAGAAACGCTGTTTAGGCCAGACAAAAGCCAGATTCAATTTACAGGCCATGAATTTTCAATTTCCGTCTCCTTGTGACAAATAGAAGAAACTAAGTCACAAGCTGTGTTTTACGTCACATAGATATATTTGGCCTTATCCTTGAGGCTGGGTTGGGTGCTTTCTCCTAGGGTGGTCTTGATAATGTCTCTGAGGACATGAGATTTGTACAGAGACCTAAAGGGAGTGAGGGAGTCAGGCTATGGTTATCTGGAGGAAGAACTTTCCAGGAAGTTAGAAGAGCAAGCGCAAAGGCCCTGAGGCAGGAAAGGGCCTGCTGTGTCGGAGGAACAGCACTCAGGCTGGTGGGCTAGAGTGGAGTAAGAAAGGGGGAGAGTAGAAGGAGATGGGGATAAATGACCAGGTCCATGTCTACATAGGACCTGTAGGAACCTGACTTTAATTGAGAATGAACAATTAAGACGACAAATTGATGAATGAATCAATGAATGAATTCCAAACTGCTTTTACTGGAATATTCATATTTGGTGTGGGAGTGTGGGTGTGGCTGCTTTGTCTAAGGTTCTGAAGTCTTCAGAATTATCTGGGAAGATACTGGCTTGTGGTTACCATCCCCACTTTACATCAGTCTCTAGCTGTTGTAATGGCACTTAGAGGCCTCAGTTGGAGATGAGTCTTCCTGAGGGTGGGTATGTATGAGAGAGGCAGGAAAACCAAGAAGAACCAAGGCAGGAGGAAGATGGTGTTCATCCCCCATCCCAGCAGGCCAGGGACACCAGGCCTCCGTGGTGGGACTCCAAGCTCAGCAGCGCGCCCATGAGATTTCCTGATCACCAAGTCCTCAGGACCCCTGCAGCAACCCCTGGTGAACCCACTGGTGATGGCACGTGGCCGGCCTGCTTCCACCCTTGGCCTATGAGACTGTTTTCTGCCTTGATTCAGGCACTGGCATCCCAGCTGCTGGCAAGCGAGTCGGGTGGGGTTGCCATGGCGACCCTCAGGCATGGATTCCCAGAGATGCTCCCTGCATCCTCCCGAGCCTGCCACTGCTGATTGCTGGGGGAGAGTGTGACTCACCGTTAAATATATCGCGGACGTCCCAAATTGGCTGCTCAGCCCCAGCAGCCGGATGTGGGGACAGGCAGCATCTGGGGGTGTGTGGGGTTGGGAGACTGAGAGGCACGACCTTCTGTGTATCTTCAGAGCCTGCAGCTCCTGTCACTCCCAGGTGTTACCTTCGCCAATCCCCTGCTGAGATCTCCTGCCTTTTCCAATCTGTCTGGGTTTCAGTCCCAGTGCGGTCACTTGCTAGCTGTGTGACCTTGAACATAAAGCTTCACTCCTCTGGGTCTCAGAGTCCTCATCTGTAAAATGGGGATGATGTCAGTGCCAGGTATCAGGAAGTGTGGAGCGCCTGAGATTTCACTTTGCTTGCAACCTACCAGGTGAGCCTGCCACAGTTTCATGGATGCTGGCCGAAGACTAGAGAACCTTGGGTCAGAGACGAAGGGTTTTATTACTCACAGCACAGCAGGTGGCATGAGCTTCACATTCGCAACAACTCTCTCTGCCCCCAAGTTCCACTGGGGGCGCTGCAGGGCCAACCAGGTGGATGCTATGCCACCTGGGCTTGTCACAACTGAGGATCCCCAAGCTTAAGAAACCCCCAGTCTTATAAGAGGGCTACTGGCAAACCTGCCCAGCTTCTGCCCTGAAGGGAGACATTATCTTGATTACATTGGTTGAGAAACAACTCTGCTCTCTGCCCCAGAGGGAGATGCTATTTCTGTCTTCCAAGGCTGTTTGCTATACAGACATCCTTGAGAAGATTGTCCAGAACAGAGCTCTCAGTGTCTCTTGCTCAGAAGACAGGCAGACATTGAGGGACCCATGGAGAACTGTCACCCAGCCCCTCTTCGTAGGGCTGCTGGGAGGAGCAAAGAGTTGATACATGGAAGGTGCTTTGCATAGCACCTGGCATGGAATAAGCACTTAATGAGTGTTAGCAGTTACTGTTATGAGTCTCAGTTTTTATCCCTCATGATACTCTTTTTAACTAGTAGAAAGTCAGAGACCTTCTGCTCCACGATTTCCCCACTTAGGTGACTAAGAAAATTACGGTTTCCACCCCTTCTGACCAGTACCCACCCATTTATCTCCTGTGCGCCACGAGGCCTGAAAAACTCCCAGGCCCCCGCCCTGTCTCCTCCTTCTGACTTCCCTGGGTTCTTTTTTAAATGGCTTTACTGGGGGAATAATTTATATACCATAACATTCTTTCATTTTAAATGTACGATTCTGTAATTTTTAGTAAATTTACGAAGCTGTGCAGCCATCGCTCTAATCCAGTTTCAGAACATTTCCCAAAAAAACCTCACGCCTCCATGCGCTCACTCCCCACCTCCACCCACAGGCCCAGACAGCCACTCATCTGCTCTTTGTCTCTGTGGATTTGCCTCTGGTGGACGTGTCATAGAAATGGGATCCTATGTTGTGCGGCCTTTGTGTCTGGCTTCTTTCGCTTGGCATAATGTTTGGAGGTTCGTCCGTGGTGTAGCCTTGTCAGTACTTCATTCCTTTTTATTGCTGAGTAGTATTTCATTCTTCGGAGAGACCACAGTTTGTATCCAGTCACCTTCAGCGGGTTCCTGAGGATTTTCCCTAATGGTGCTGACGAGAGATTTTGGGGCGCTGTCCACTCCAGGGCGGGTGCTGACTCGCACTCCCTGGGCTTTGTCCTGTCGCTGTGGCTCTTTGGGGGAGTTCTAGCCATCTTCAGATAAGAGAGGGTTTGGCAGATGGAGTTTTAGAGACTTTTAAAACCACGTGACAAACTCAGTTCCATGAAAAGCAGGCAAACCTACTTCCATGGAGCCAGTCCAAGTCCTAGAGAGAGAGGCGTTGGTGAAGCTTTCAGAGGCTGAACTTCCCCCACCTCTTCTGAGCTCCATCTCCATGGTAGCCCTGCATAATCATGAGAAGAGAGGAGCAGAAGAGAGGTTTTTGGTGCTTTCCTATACAGTGGCCTTATTTCCTCTGATACTCCAAACAGGACTGTAGCTACCAGATAATTCCATGCTCCATGAAAAATATCTAAAATCCTGAATTAAAGGAAAACATCATTGCCACATTTGCCACCTTCATTCCTGGAGTGTGTTTGGTTAGTAGAGGATTCTGTCTCAAGTAGGGAAGAGTCCAAGACTGTTCTTAGCTATTCTAGTTGATGAAACTGGAGAGGGGTGGGGGAAAGTCAGCAGATGAAGTCTTCTGACTTAATAGCCTGTCTTCAAATAACCAGTCCTCTCTGTTGTTCTTAAAGTCCTATATCTGGATTTGGGGTCCTTGTGAGATGCAGAGAATGCCTTCCAAGTTGGGAAGGTGTTCTGGTCACTTGCTGTCACGTAACAAGCCATCCCCAAAGATGAGTGGCTTAAAACAAGATCAGTCATTCATTCCTTCCTGAATCTGCAACATGTGCAGGGGTGGGTGGGGCTGGGTCATTTCTACTCCGCACCTGGCGTCCACTGGGGCCCCTCGGCTGAGGCTCCCTCACACAGCCCAGCCCTGAGAGTTGTTCCTGGCTGTCAGTTCCTCTCCGTGGAGGGGCATGGGCTGCCTCGCAGCATGGTAGCTGGGCTCCAAGCATGATCATACCAAGAAACAGGAAGTGATAGATGCCTGTTTCTCAAAGTTTAGGTCCTGAAATGGGCACCGCATCATTTCTGCCGTAATCTACTGAATTTGTCTTGAATTTGCAGAGTCTAAGTTCAAGAGGAAAGGACTGAAACCTCACCTCTTAATGGAGGAGAGGTGAAGGGTGTGAAGGTGATGTTTTAAGACTCACTGGCTGGCAAGTTCACAGCACATCAGTACGTCACAGGGTTTTGGAGGAAAATGCTCCTTGGGACTATTTCACCATAAGGGCCTGCCCCAGAACAAGACATCCCTTACCACCTTGTGTGCCTGGAGTTGGTTTGAGCCAAATTTCATTTTGCCTCATGGGCCAAGTGTGAAGCAAGCCCCTACCCTGGCTGCTCTATGCCCCTAGGCCAGTGTCCCCGCCCTCCATCCCCCTCCCAAGGGGCTGTGTATTTGGAAATCCAGGCCTTCTTGCCCAGCCTTGGGTCACAGTGTCCTCTCAGGACTGTGGGGAGCCCCCGGCGAGTCAGCTGGACAACATGCACGTGGCTGCTTTAGGCCCTTAAGCACCTGGAATCCAGAGAAACCTCACGTCTCTCCTCACCTTTCACCAGAGCTTTTAGGAGGAAATGGCCAGAGCTCTCTGGCTGTCTTCCAGAAACACACCAACAGTGAGTTGTAACCCCCGCCTTAAGTCGGGGTGTCCAGCCCTGGGGACACCTGTGGGGGCAACGAGTGGTGAGCACGTTCCAGATACCTCTTGAAGGCAGATCTGACAGGTCTCGCTGATCCATTGCACATTCTGAGATTCTCTGTCATGGTGGCTCAGCAGCACAGTCTAGACTAGAGTCGTCTGGCCTCTGCCCACCTGGGGAGAAGGGGCCTTGCCCATTCATGCCCTGGGGAATGAGGCACCAAGCAAGGCCCACCATGGCTTCCCTCAGGTGATGTCTCAGAGCTCTGGACTGAGGACCCTTACCATGTATGACACTCTCCAGCTGTGTGACCTTAGACAAGTCCCCTCCCCACTCTGAATCTCAGCTTCCCTATCTGTAAGATGGGAATTATGAAACCCACCCTGCTACCTCCTAGGGTGGTCGTGAGATGTAAGATGAAGGCTGGGCATGAGCTTTGAGGACATTGAAGGGTGATGCTTACAACGGGGTAAATTCGTGTATCTTATTAGTGGTGCCATGTGGTTACTTCTGCTGTCCTGCAGACTGTTGGGAAACTGACTTCGATTCAGGCCACGGCCATGCTAAATCAACATTTTTTTTTAATTGAAGTATATTTGATCTACAGTATATTGGTTTCCAGTGTACAATGTAGTGATTTAATATTCTTACAGATTATACCCCATTTAAAGTTACTATAAAACATTGCCTACATGCCCTGTGCTGTACAGTATATCCTTGTAGCTTATTTATTTTATACCTAGTTTATACCTCTTCATCCCCTACCCCTCTCCCCGGGGGTAACCCCTAGTCTGTTCTCTGTTTCTGTGAGTCAGTTTCTGTTTTGTTATATTGATTTGTTTATTTCATTTTTTAGATTTTTAAGTGAAAACATACAGTATCAACACCTCTCACTAGATTTAGTTGCTAAAAAGCCTGAGCTGTGGAGTCAGACAGAACCAAGCAGAGCTTCTTGCTTGGCTCTGTGAGGGGCAGTCTCCAGAAGAGGCAACACAAGATGGCCCCCCCAGTTCATAGCCAGACCAGCCTTCCAGGCTGCTATCCCTCCTGCCCCCAGTCACCAGGGGTGGCCCTGGCCCTGCCTCTGCATCCTGGTGGACTTGGCACTGTCCCCCAGGAGCGGCCAAATGAGGGACTAGTGTTTACTGGTCCTTTTCTCTGAGCTTCTCAGGTCTCTCCCTGAGGAGAACTGGGACATGGTCCCTCAGGCCAAGAGAAGCCTGGAAGATTCCTATTTTATTAGATTCCTGGTATATTAATTAATGTTTTTAAAAGCTCCCAAATGAAGATGTCTCAAAAGTTATGGTACATTTAAAATATTAAATTGAATGAATTCATGCTTTTGACCTACCTGCACAAAATTACGACACAGTGTACGCATGAGGCTCACAAGATAACCTCAGGATTTGTTTTATGTATTTATATTATAAATTCGTACCGTTCTCTAGGCATGAGCCAGTAATGGCTGCAAGGTGGTGTGGTTGACAATCACAGTCTTTTTACGTCACCGTCACCGTCACTGTTTGTGTATGTAACCCATTTAGAGTTAAGGTCAAAATTCTAAAAATATTGAAATGTCAGTTTTTTGAATAGGTGATATATTTTCTTGGTATGAAAGTCAAAGTGTTCAAAAGGGCACACAGTGAAAAGTCCTTCTCCTGCCCCTGTCCCCCTCCCTCCTCCTTAGAGGCAGCCATTGTCACCCATTTCTTCTGATCCCTTCCAGAAACAGTTTTTCCATACACAAGTTAATCCAAACTCATATGTGTGTAGATCCTTCGTTCTCTGTTTTATTGAAATGGGGGCTAGTTAGTTACACACGTTGTTCTCATCTTACTGGGACTGCTAACACCATTCCTCAGGGATTATTCCCCATTTACGCACACTGGGCCCCTTTGCTCTTTTGTACAGCTGTGTAGTATTCCATTGTGTGGGTAGCCCAATGTTGATTTAATTTTTCCCCTGTTGATGGACACTGAAGTTGTTTCAATAAATAGAGGTGCAGTGAGTAAGCTTATATCTGTATCATGAAAACTCTTGTTTAAGACCCTTAGGAATTGTGAGGTCTGAGCGGAATGGCCCCTCTTTTGCACACCTGCAATCCCTTCCTGGAAGCTGAGGCTTGATTAAGGACAGCATCACAAAATGGAGGAAGAACATTCCAGGCAGAGGGGATTCTACTGCAAAGGCCCTGGGGCAGAAATGAGTCAGTATATTGGGAGAATGGCCAGACGGTCACTGTGGCTGGATTGGAGCATGTGAGGAGGAGAGGAGTGTGAGCAGAGGTTAGAGAGGACTTCAGGGGCAAGCGGGCCGTGGTGAGGCAGGAGGGAGTGAGTGAAGGAATGAAGCCACATGTGTGACAACTGAAAAGACATTATATTCCTGGACCTCCCCTGACCTTGGGCTGCTGGAAAGACTGGCAGCCCCTTCCCCCCTGAGTCCCCTAAACCTTTCTCCAAGGTCACCTTCAGAGAGGAAAGATCCCAGGGTCCTGTCATGGGGCTGGAACCCACCAAGCCTTCAGTGGACTTGGCTCTGGCCTCCCCCAATGCCCACACCAGCCTGGGCCATGTACATTTTAAGAAGGGTGGTAACAGGTTAGGTACTGAGGTGGGGCAGGGCTCAGAATATCCCACCACATCAGCCATCCTAGAACACTCTCCCCTCCGTCTTTGCGTGGCCAGCCCCTCTGTCTCTGAGGAGATCACTTTCTCAGGCCACCAAATATCTCTCCCTCCGTGCCCCCACCCATCTGTCCACCCTGCCCATCTCCTCACTATTTGGAGCTGCCACGAAGCCTGGTGGTTTCAAAGCCAGAACCCAGCTCTATCTCAATAAGCTGCGTGCAGCCTGTTTCACTGCTCGTGGGGGTGAAGGTGATAATCGCACCCAGTTCCGTCTCGGGGCATGAACAGAATGCAGTGCGTGCACGCTCTGAGCAGGGCCTGCACGAAGCGCGCTTCAGAGGGCGGTCACCGCTCTTCCGCCCAGCGCTGATCCCCGCCTTCAATTTTCTACCGTTTCATCCAGTATCTGCGTGTTGTCCAGCTCCCCCTCTGAACCATGAGCTCAGGAACTGGGTGTTGCCCATCAGGCTCAGCCCTGTGCCCCCAGGTGATATTTAAGGAGACCTTGAAGGAGGAGCCAGAGTTCCCAAGGGCTGCGGGGAGGGGAGGAGGAGAGTGGGGACAAGAGAGAGTGGGAGGGGTGGCAGGAGCCAGATCCTGCAAGGCCTCGAGAGCCACTGGAAGGAGTCTGGGTTTATTCTGAAGGCACTGGGGAGCCATAGAGAGCTCTAAAGCAGAGGAGTGACAGATTTCGATCTTGTAGAAGATTCTGATCTTGGGATTCTCTGGGAGGAGGGGTTAGAGGAAGCAGGAGTGTGTGCAGAGCCACATCAAAACACGACTGCCTTTCTCAGGTCTGTCTGTCTGTCTCTCTTTCTCCTCTATCTCCCTCCCCCTTTCTCTTCTTCCTCCTCCTCCTCCCCTCTTTTTTCTTTCTCTCTTCTCTCCTGCTCTTCCCTCCTCATTTCCCGCCTCTCTCCTCTTTTTCCTTCTTTCCTCTTCCCTTCTCTCATACTCACCTTCTCTTCCCCTCACAGGCCCCCGTCTTCTCCCCTCCCTCCCTCCCCACCTCTTCCCCAAACAAAACTGTAATTCATCTTCCCCACTCTGGCTGGCCCTGGCGCCCTGCCTTTGGCACAGCTCATTATTTTAATTAAACTCTGGGATCTGTTTTACTAACCTGACGTCCTGCTTAGGGAAACCAAAAGAGGAGCTGCCTGGGGCCAAGGAAGGGAAGTTGCCAGGGAATTGTGGAAAGGTTTCCATCACCCTATCCCAGGAAGGGGCCCTGCTTACCTCCCAGCCCTTAAAGGGGCAGCTGAGCACAGCAGTTAAGGTTTGAATGCTGACTTGGCCTCGGAGCCCCATCACTTACTCAGCCAAGCCCTTTCCTGATCTATAAAAATGGGATATTAATAGTTCTTCTCTCATAAGGTTTTGTGAGGCTTAAATGAGCTAACACAGTGCTTTTCAAATTGAGGGTCATAAAATCAATTTAGTAGGTCGCAACCGCCATTGAAAAAACAAGAACAAAAATGCAAGAGTCTGTTATTGTCATAAGGATGAGTGTTGTATCAGGGTGGGTGTGCTCTTGGCATTGTTTTGTAAATGCACCTCTTACCAGGGGTCCCCTTCTAGAAGGTTTGAAAGCCACAATTAAGACACTTAGGAAAGTTCATACAGTAGGTGCTCAAACTGGCTGCTATTATTTTCTTGCAGGAAGCAAGAAAAGATTTCCCATTGATTTCTGTGCAACATCAGTAGTTTCACCCCATTTTACACATGAGGAGACTGAGGCTCAGAGAAAGAGGGTGTCCAAGGTCACTGGACCAAGGAGCATTGCAAACCCTGGCCTGACGGGGCCTGAGTCCTGCCTGTCTTCCCATCTAGACATGCGGGTGGGCAGGTGGGTTGGGGGATATGCATCTGACTGCTGAGGAGGGCTCTGGGCAGCCAGGATCTGGCAGGACGCAGGGCTGAGTCTGGCCAGGGGCTTCTGAGGCTGGGCTACCCTTGGCTGTGACCCTGGAGGCAGAGCAACACCTCCCCCTACTCCAGAGAGCTTGCCTCTCTCCAGTGCCCTCTCTGCCCCGGAGGCGAGAAGGCTGCTGTTTTTTCTGCTTCCTCCTGGGTTTTCCAGAAGCCAACAAGCCTAGAAGAAATCCCCATGTCGGGTAGAGGAAGGTGGAGTGGCTGGTGCAGGGCTGTGAGGAGGCAGGCTGACAGGGTGGCAGCCTGGGGTGGCACGGCTGGCTATCGGGGGATTCTGTGAGGCCCTGATGAGGAACAAGCCCCCCGCTGAGAGGCTAAGACATGAGCCGGGGTAAGCCTGGGTCCCAGCCTTGGTTCTGTCATAGCAGGGCTGTGTGCCTGAGGACCAGTTCCTTCCCCTCTCTGGGCCTCAGATTCCACGCCTGTGTAACAGGCACGGGGGCTCTGATGATCGCTAGGAAGCTCACCACTCCTGTCTCAAAAGTGCTCCCATGCCTGTGTGATTCTGATTCTGAGAGGTCTCCTCAACTTCCCCACTGGGAAAGGCCAACAAGCATTTATCGAGCACCTCTTGTGTACCAGGGGATCAAGACAGACACAGTTCCTGTCCCCTCATCCCCCTCATCCTACCGTGCAAGACAATCGACAAGTCAAAGAAATAACCGAGTGCTTTCAAATCCCTAAAGAGGGTCTTGGGATAACAAGTGAGGAGGAAGCTACTTTACCAAGATGGTCAGGAAGGCTTCTCTGTGGAGGTAACATCTGAACTGAAACCTCAGGGTGAGGAGGAAAGAGACCTGCAGAGATCTGGGGGAGGGGAGTAGTGAGAACTGTAAGTGCAAAGGCCCTGAGGCTGGAGCGAGTTTGAGGCACTGGAGAAGCAGCTAGGAGGCCAGTATGAGCAAGAGGGTGGAGTTGGATTGGGAGGGACAGATCAGGCAGGGCCTTGAGGTCACAGTGAGGCCGTTGGCTTTTATTCCAAGTGCAATGGGACACTGGGCAGTGACAGTGTCAATGTGTTTTTCAAAGATCGTTCTGAGTGGAGAACAGACTGCGGGGGTGAGGGAGGACACAGGGACGTCAGTGAGGAGGCCACTGCAGTAGTCCTTTTGGGACACGTTGGTGAGCTGGACCAGCGTGGTGCGGTGGAAGTGGGGAGCAGAGGTCAGACTCTGGATCCACTTGTTTTGAAGGTGGAGCCCACAGGATTTGCTGATGGACAGAGAGAGGTCAAGGAGGGCTCCTGAGTGGGTGGCCTGAGGATCTGGGAGGATGAAGGTGCCATTTGCCAAAACAGGAAAAATCCAGCGAAGAGCAGATAGTCGGGGATCAAGAGCGCTGCTTGGCCTTGTGGAGTCTGAGGCTCCCATGGGGCATCTAGGTGTCAGAACAAATCTCCCAACCAGCCAGGCCCCGCCAGCCCAGATGGTGGGTGGAGGGGAGCCCGCTGTGTGGCAGAGATTAATTCCCATGACCCAGTTCCGTCTGCCTGTGGCTATCTGGGTCACCTGGACTGCAGGCTCTCACCCCTGAGAGCCCATCCCGCGCCGCCCCCCATCCCACCTGCTTTTCCAGTCCTCTGGACCCTGCTGCCCTAAGCAGACTGAGGGAAGGAAAGCAGAGCGTTCCTCTTCTCTTGGCCCTTCTGTGAACCCTGAGTTTCCCTGCCTCTGCCTTTGCTCCTACTGTGTCCTCTGTCCAGAATTCCCCTTCCCCTCTTAACTCTCACATATCCAAATTCTTTCCATCTTTCTGTAGAGTCAAGCCTAGAAGCCTCCAAGAAACCTTCCCAGTTTCCACTTAGAATCATAGGAACCATATTTTAAATGCCTATTATGTGCCCAGCTCTGTAAAAAGTACTTTATCTTTCTGACCTCATCTAATCTTTGGAGATAGAGTTTATTACCTGTGTTTTACTGATGAAAAAGTTAAGGTTGAAGGGAGATGAAGTCACTATCTCAAGGTCAGGCGAGAGAACTGGCAGAGGTGGCAGAGTAGAAATTCAAACTGCATAGTCCCTGTCATGTTTTACAAAGCAACTTACGGACTTCAGGATCCTCAAAGGCATAGACGGAGTTTATTTAGTTTCTGTATCCCCAGAATCTGGCACAGGCTCTCCATAAATGCTTACTGGATAGAGGGAGGGAGGGATGGATGGATGGATGGAGGGATGAATAGACAGGTGGGTGGGTATGTGGATGGGTGAATAGATGAATGATAGATGAACAAGCAGATAGATGAATGGATGATAGATGGATAGAGATAGATGGTGGATAAGTATATGGATAAATGGTTGGGTAGATGGAAGGATGGATGGATGGATGGATGGATGGATGGATGGAATATAAAAAGACAGATAAGAGCAGTGTGAGATAGAAAACTTCCACCCGAGAAAGCTGTTCTTGCACATTAAGTCATCGGTGACGCTCCCCTCTGACCTTGGGAAGCATGCAGTCTGGAGGCCAACTCTTTACAGAGAAGACAGGAAACAGACCCACCATTTATTGAGCACCATTTATTATGTACTAGGCACCATCCTAAGAAACCTAGGGGCATTCATCAATCCTCACGAAAGCCTTAAGAAGAGAGTACTATTCCTATCCCATTTCTCAAATGAGAAATCAAGCCACTTGCCTAAGGAATGAGAACCCCATGGATGACTATAGCACAGCCTGTTGGTGGGATGTGCACTAGAAGTTATGGTAGCCCTGAAAGGTCCCCCCTCCCCAGGGCCTTTGCACTTACTGGTCTCTGACAGTGCCCATTTCATAGATGAGGAAACAGGCTCAAAGAGATGATGGCACTCACCCAAGATCGCCCAGCTGAGTAAGTAGCAGAGCTGAGATTTTAAACCAGCATCTTCTGGTCCTGCTGACTGTCCCCTCCCTCCCCCTTCATACACACACCACCTGCTCTGCTGCCTGAGATGGCTCTGGGAAAAGGCCAGCAGCTGTGTCTCTCCAAGACCCAGTGATGGAATCATCTGGAAGAATTTGTTATAACTGCAGATTCCTAGGTCCTACCACAGACCTCCTTAATCAGTCTCTCTGGGGTGGACTAAGGAATCTACATTGTCAGCAAAATCCCCCAGAGGATTTCAGTGTCAGAGGGGTGTTCAGGGGAGGAAGAGTTCCCCACAGGCTACAGCTGTCAGAGAGGGTTTCCTGAGGAAGGGTGGGCTGAGGAGAAGTTGGACAGGTGAGGGGAAAGGGAAGGACGTTCCAGGCAGGGAAAGCTGCCCAAGCAAAGGAGGAAGGCAAGGTTGAGGCTGGTACCCCTGAGCCTTGACACTCCCGGGAGAAAGGCAGCTCCTCCACCCAGGGCCCAGAGCCTCTTCTTCCTCTGGGTTCTTCAAAGACATTGGAAGCGTCTCACTCTGGCCTTCAAAACTCTGTGTGCTCTGGCTCCCGCCTGGCTGTCCATCATCATCTCTGACCTCTCTTTCCCTTGATTCTTCCACATTGGCCTCTTTTTGGCCCTGAAACATACCTTGTTCTTGCCTCGGAGCCTTTGCACTTGCTGTTTCCATTCTCTTGCTGTGTTCATCCTCATGCTTCAGCTTAACAGGCGCCTTTCTTGATCAGCCTCCTCCCTCCCACAGGCACTGTCTCCCGCATTGCCTGTTGACCCCCTAGTTATCTGTCCGTGGACTCCTCCTCCTCTCCTGCTGACTGTGACTTCCTGCCTCAGTCACTGCTATGCCCCCAGAGCCCAGCACGGTGCCTGGCACACAGGAAGTAGTCAGAACATGGTGACTGAATGGACATACAATGAGAAATGTGTCCCAGGCAGAGAAGGGCCAGAACCAAGCCCTTGGTTGAGTACTCAGTGCCCAGGGGGCTGCTGGCCAGGGTTTTTGGAGAATAACTTTGTGGCGTGAAAGTGGGCAGAGAGGTGTATTGGGGAGAATTCTTAAAAGAGAAAACGAGGCAATTGAAAGGGCCTCTTCCTTCCTCTTCCCTCTGGAGAAGAAGACACGCTGTCACCTTCTAGAATTCTCCAGTCATCCCCCTGCCTCCACAGACCCTGGAGCTAAAGGCCACCCTAGGCCCCCTCACTGAACAAGGGCCAGCCCTGCACGTGTGTATTCTTGTCAGATCCTCACAACTCAATGACTGAGGAAGGATCACTGCACCCATTTCACAGATAGGGAAACTGAGACTTGGAGACGTAAAGAAATTTGTCTTAGATCTGGGGTGAAACCCAACCACTAGAACCCAGTTCTGACTCCAAAGCCTGTTTTCTCAGCCCCCATGTTGTGCGTCACTCCGTCTCATCCCCAGCATTCATGCTACTCTTCTGTCCCACCCGAATGTGCCACTGTCAGAAAGTCCTTCTTAGGTCGAACTCAGAGCCTCAGCACATCACCAAGAGAGGAGATTCAAAGACAGCCTCTGTGTCTGTTTCCAATGTAACTTTAGAGCTCAGTTCTAACCAGAGAGACATAAAGAGTGGTGAGCAGAGAGGGTATAGAAAACCAGAACCCCTAAGGAGGTCAAGTATTAGAAACAAAGCTTCAGAGAATGAGCTGGGGGTCAGGGTGCCTGGGTTCAAATCCCAGCCCCTGCACTTCATTTGCTGTGTGACATTGGTCAAGCCAGTGACACTCTCTGTGCTCTTTCTGCTCATGTGGAAAAGAGGGGTCAAAACAGACAGGCCCTATATCCAGGGTGCTTCAAGGTTTGAATTAGAGAAGTCAAAGGGTGAGTTGGAGTGGCAGGCCCTGCTCCCGGGGAGCCCAGGCCTAGAGGGAGAAAGCATGGTGACAACACAGAGGACAATTCCAGACTATAGAGAAAGACTGGTGATTAATTGCCAAGTAGAAAGACAATGGGATCCGATGGGACCTTGCCAGGAGCTGACGTGGCCCAGAAGAAGGACTTGATTTTTAGGTGGGGCCTCAGCCTCAGCACGGGTGGAGAATTCTTTGTTTAGGGGGCTATCTTGTGCATTGTGAGATGTTCCACAGCAACCCTGGCCTCCACCCACTAGATGTCGCTATCAGGTCCCGCCCCACTCCACGTCCACTGTGACAACCAAAACCTTCGGCAGGGGTAAGTTGTTCCCTCTGGGGGTAAAATCGTCCCTGGTTGAAAACCAGTGCTCTCAGGTGTAATCAAAAACCTTAGCATCTAATTTATTAAGTTTTTCGCCCTCATGCAGACCTCAGACAAAGGTGATCAGCTCAAACGTGTCCTGGCATCAGGCAGGTGACAGCTATCAGCAGGTGAGAGACAGCCTGAGAGCTGCCCCAGTTTGAGATCTCTGTCTGCAAGGTCAGGTTGGCCCTAGAGGTCATTCATTGTACAGACTGGGGGGTATGAGGCCCAAAGAAGGGGAGAGACTTGCCAGGGCGGTGGCAGAGCTGGACCTAGAACCAGACTCAGTTTCCCCGTCTACAAAATAAGGGGCTAGACTGGATGGGCGGTGACTGCCTGGCAAACTGCTCTCCCCCAGGGCTCAGGTGATGCCTCCTACAGGAAGTCTTCCCTCGCCCCGCCCCTAGATGGACTTGGTTTCTCCCAGGCAGTGGGCTCCCCACCTCCCCCTGACCCCCTCACTCGGCTTTGCAATAATTTGTTGTGTGTCTGTCTTCCAGCTACCAGGTAGGAAGGAGGACTGGGTCTTGCTTTTAGTCTTGCCGTAAAGTTAAAATGTACTAAATTTTATTTACATATATATGAAATATACAGCACTTCATTCATTCGACCAGTGACCACAGTGCGTCAAGCACCAGGGTGCTGGCACTGCAGGCTCAGCGAAGAGCACGGCAGCCTGGGCCCCGCGCTGGAGCTCCCAGCGAGGTGGTGGTCAGTCACACGAACACCTGAAATCCTGCTGGTGGGGCCAGGAGGAGGATGAGGCGGGCGAGGCGCCCAGGGCATAAAATTCAAGATGTTCACTCTTGGGGTTGTACGGTGCCTGCCTCACCCTCAGCCCAGCCCTAAAGGCATGAGCAGAGAGATGTGCTCATTGAGGGAAAGGGGAGGGCCAAGGCACACAGCCCTGAGAAGCTAAGATGTATAAATGCACACACATTCAGGGTGATGGCTCGCACCCCCTAAAACCCCAAGCCCCCTTTTTATGTAACATATTTTGTTAACTCCTCTCACCCCTTACTGCCCTAAAAGAAAACTCATAGATAGCACACTTTACCTATGTAACTATCACTCCCCCCTCCAAATCACTATACGTAATGCCCTAACTTTAGTAGAAAGGAGAATTACAAGGAAAATAATTTATCCTAAACTTGTATGCATTTCAGTCTGCAAATGCCTGGTCACGACAATGACACCAGAAAACACGATGAAGGTGTCAGGTGCTCACGCTATACATAGAAACACTGTGAGTATGACAGTCCCAAAAGCAGGGCTGCAGGTGCAGTGGCAGCTCAGATACCACAAGCGGCGTTGCCACGAGCTACATGGTTTTTCCAACGTGGTGAGTAACTCTTGGTAAAGTTCTGAACGGGTGAAAAGTACAGCTCTTTGGCTATTGTAGCCAATGGTTGCATTTCTGGAAAATTCAGGGTGTATTAAAACCTTGGCATTGGCAGAAGGTATTTGACGTGTTTAGATGTAAAATGGAGTGGAGTCTAGGTTCGGGAAGACATAAGCAGAACTGTGTCACGTGTTACAGGTCGCCTGGCATGCCAGCCGCTGCCCCCCGAGTGCCTGGGCTGTCCTCCCATCCTCGGGACATCCTCGCACATTTCTAGCACCTGCCCTTGTGGGCAGTACCACACCCCTGAGAATCACTGGAGCCAACCTCCAGCTAACAGCCAGTCTCTGAGTAGAAGGCCACTTTGTTATCTGTTGGTCCTTCTCTTCTCAACCTAATGGTTTATTTACCCTTGATTTATATTATCTACTAATATAAATCACTAATATAAATATATCCACTAAGAGCAGCTTGTAGTTTTTTTTTTTTTCCAATTTGTGCACATCCTCGGTAATTATCCTTGGAAGTAAAGGAGGCAACACCAGCACGAATTACCTCCTGACCAGTCTGAACCAGCCTTGCTACTCATCTGGGCTAAAGACTCCCAAGGAAGTCAGCAGCCCTTGACTGAACGCACTGTGAATTCTCAGCCACTCCAGACTCACTCTGTGGACTTCAGCCAGCTCCTACAGATGGTTACAGCCGGAAGTAGACAGCTCATGAGGTCTGGAACCTCTGCAATTGTATCTCAGAATCAGAACCATAGTGAGTGCTCCTACGAGCCGAAGACTTTTAGCTCGAACTGACTTCCTTACCCCAGCATCTAATTCATGAGAACTGGATTTTTCTTGCTTAAGAAGGAAGAGAGGCAGAAAAAGAAAAATTCATTTACTCCTTCATCTTTTCACCTTTCCCTAACGGCCCCCATTAGACATGTACCTCCTGGCCTCAAACAAGGAGACCACAACTGAAATTACATTAGTTCTTGCCTTTTGAGCTTCCAGGTTTTAGGTCCTCCCAATTTAAAGGCAGGATTTTTCAAGAGTAAATGATGATTCATTTTATATAGTTATCCCTGGACCCAAACCCATGAGGGATGTGCACCTACTGTGTATTATTTCTAATTATGCTCACCACCTTGAGGGTAGGTCTTTCTCATCTCCATGCTGCAGATGAGGAAACAGAAGTTCAGAGAGGGCTGTGACTTGCCCAAGGCCACACAGCAGGTCGGTGGCAGCGCTGGAGTTTGTCTCAGATCCGCTGCCCCTAGAGCCCAACCTTGTTATAGTCACCCTGCTGCAAAGTCATTTTCCTTCTCTTGGGGTAGAAATAGCTATTTACCCTATTTTCTATGAACAGGTTTCCAAAGAGGCCTCCAGAATGTGTGTGATCAAGCCAGCGAATTAAAAAATACAGCTCTTATTACGGAACTTAGTATTAGCCAGCCACCCACCCGCCTGGCTCTAATTAAAGGCCTGTCTGTCTTCTGCTTTACAAATCACAGCTTTCTGGGGCCTATAATTTAACCAGTTGCAATCAAGGCCTGGCGAGTAGCGAGTGGAAGACTGGCCTCCCCACTCCCCGTCTTACTGAGGGTGGTGATAGAGAGGCAGGGGACCATTAGTGTGGCCTTGGGTTCGAACCCTGACTCTGCCGCTCAGGGGTGGGGCTAGGGTGTGGCAAGCAAGGCACCTGTCTGGGGACAAAAGTCCAGGATCGGTGTTGCTGATTTTTCCTTTTCCTTCAGACTCCAAGATGCCTCAACGTGACAGATCCTGTCTTTATATAAGATGTAGATATTTTGTTCACCATGCTTTTTTTTTTTGCATTAAGTTTGATTTTCTAAAATATTGCATCGAAGTATTATTTATCTTGATTACTGAGTTTTGGGAGACTCCCTTCATTTTGCACCCTTAAATGTTTTCACCCTAGTCTTGACCCTGCTACCACTTCTAAGAATAAAAAGGATAATAGGAAAACAAAACAAAACAAAAAAACCTTTGTCAAGCACCCCCCCCACCGCCCCCACCTCCAGGCTGCAGTTTTCCCACTGTAAATACTAACAGTACCTACCTCATGGATCTCAAATCCCTGGCATACAGCTGGCACACAATAATGGCTGCCATTGTGGGGGAAGAGAGAAACTGGGAGCACTGTTGGCATTGCAGGCAGGATGAGATGTCATGACACAAGACTGTGTATCACAGGGCTTCTTCCATCCCTGGCTTCCACCCACTGAACACCAGTAGCACACCCACCCCATCACTGTGGCAATCAGAAATGCCTGCCCACCCTCACATTTCCAAAATGCTTCCTAGGGGACAGTGCCACCACCACTGGGCTAGATTACCGTCTTGGAGGTCACCCAGACCTGGGCCCAAATCCAGGTTGTCATTGAGCTGTGTGACCTTGGGCAAGTTCCTTAACCTCTCTGAGCCTCTTGTTTTCTTCATTTGTAAAATGACAACAATATCTCACAGGGGTGATTTGAGTGTTTGGATATCCAATTTGTGGTAGCTGCTACTGTTATGATTATGTCATTTGTATTCAAAGCAGTAAGCACTTCCTGGAGCCAGGATCTCTTGTGGCAGTTTGTGGGGGAGGAGGGAACCAGCTACCAGATGAGGCTGTGAAGGGAGAAGCAGATCTAGCCTGCTAATGTGTGTTGTTTGAACTGAACTGCATTTACATATTTTAATTAGTTGCCAACGTTAACAGTTTGGAAGATTTCATGGGGAAAAACTAGATTTTTTTGTTTCTCTTGAGAAGCTGGAAAATTAGGCCACCTTTGGGCCACCTCTGTTTCCTCCTGGAGCTGGTGAGAGGTGGCCTGCGCACCTTCCTCTCTCCTGGAATTTTACATCCAGCCAGCTTCAGTTGTTTGCACTTCCTGCCTGGGCCCTGGTGACCACTGAGCTTTCAACCCTTGGCTGGCGGTAAGGGGGAGGGGCAGACCACTACAATGGAAACCGGAAGGAAGACTTTTAAAAGGAAGCAAGGAATTGGGACTGGGTTGTCAGGGATGATAAGAAGTCCTGGAGGAATTCAGAGTGCCTCAGAAAGTGGCTGAGAGAATCAAGGTTTTGTTTGTTCAATCTTGCAAGCTCAGAGCAAATTGCTAAGAGTCAGGAAAATGTTAACCTTCTAGGGAAAGAGGCTGGGAAGAGGCAAAGCAAGAGCAAAAACCTGGAGGCTGGAATCATCCAAAACTGCCCAGGGAAATGAGCAGGGGCCGGAACCAGTCAGGTGAGGGACAGAGCACCAGGTCAGGAGACCCCTGGTCTAGTCCTGGTTCTGCCACAGACTGGCCTTCGACCTTGGATAGTCACCCTCCTCTCCGGGCTGTTCCTGGCCTCTGACCCAAATGGGTGAAAGGAAATGGTCGAACCAGAGAGGGACCTTCAGGCTCTGAAATTTTAGGTCGTCTTCTTCATTATACCCCTCATTATGCCAGTACACAGTAGGTGCTTAAGCAGTGCCGTTCTGTTTTTGTACACAGCAGCAATTTGGCCCTGTCCAGGGCTGTGTTCTCTGAAAGCAGGGGTTAAGAACAGATCTAGGAACAGCCGGAGAAAGTGGCTGTGTTTATAATCTCTGCCTGGTCTGTGGGCTGGAACTCTAGGGAAGATTCCAAACACAGGCAAGAAAAAAAAAAGTGCCTGGATGAGAGCTGGGGTCCCTTGGAGGGCTCAGGAGACAGACTATAGGGGCAGGGAAGGGAGCCTGGTCCTGAGCAGCCACTGGTCTGGTTCAAATGTGATCTCTCCTAGGAAGGGATCCAGTGGTGGTTACCTTACCTCTGACAGCTGACACAGGGCCTGCCATGCTTGAGGGATGAATAAATAATTGATTAAAAAAAGAAAGATGGAGACAAAGACAAATACAGGATATGAGTGGAAAGGATGCATGGATGAATAGATGGATGGTAGAAAACAAAAGGATGTTGGATGCTGGATACGTGGGTAGAAGATGGATGCATTGAACAATGGAGAATGAGTGGAAGGAGGAAAGAATGAAGGGAGAGAAGGAAGAGAGAAGAAGGAAAGTGAAAGAATCAATAGATGAAAAGTTGGGTGGATGGATGAACAGATGGATGGAAGGAAGGCAAGAGAGGGAGGGGGAAGATGGACAGTACATGGATGGATAGATGGATACATGGATGGATGGAGAGATGAGTGGACAGATGAGGGTAGACTGATAAGTGGCTGGGTGGATGGATGGATGGATACAAGAATGGAGGATAGGTGAAAGGAAGGAATTGGGTTATGTTAGATAAATGAGGGATAGAAAGTTGGGTGTATGGATGGAAGGATGAATGGAAGGAAGCCTAGTTCTGCTTCTGAACAATAATCCATTAATAAGCACATATTGAGCCCCTGTTGTGTGCCTTGCCCATGCTAGGTACTGTGCATAGACAGAGGAGTAAAGTCAGGCTCCCTCACCACCTCACCCCACACCCTCCACACACACACACACACACACACACAAAGGATTTACTGCCTGGTCAGGGAGAAATGTTCAGAGGCTGAGTCTGTTGTCCAAGGCAGCTCAGGTAAGAGGGGAAATCCACAGCAGTCCTTCAATCCTGCCCACAAACCGGGCTCCTCCCTTATGGTCTCAGAACCCTGAGTAGGAGAGGACGATCCTGGCCAGGCTTCCTATGTGGGCTGTGAGGAAGCTTCTTGGAATGTCCCCCTGACTGGCTGCTCAGTGAGGCAGGAACCAGGTCTGTGTTCACTGGTGCATCCCAGCTCTAATGGAGCCCATCCTCACACAGAAGGCAGTCAGTGATGTTTCATCAATAAATGAATGAAAGGGTGAGTGAATGAATGAATGGAGGTTGGAATAGCCTTGCCTATGGCTGTAGGCAGACGCCATCACCTTTGCAAACCTCAGTTTCCTCGCCCCTGCAATGGATTGTGAACTTTATACACTGGGGAGAGGTTTACAAATGGAGAGTGTGACATTAATAGAGGTCATAGTAGTAGTAGTTCCAGCACCAGTCATAGGAGCAATAATGGCCCCAAGTGGTCATTATGTTGGTGGTGGTGATGACGGTGTTGTTACTGGCAGTGGTGATGGAAGTGTTAACGAAAGTAGTCATTGTATTGGTGATGGCAGTGATGGTTATATTCCTGGTGGTGGTAAGAATAATACTGTTGGTAGCGGGAGAGATGAGAAGGGAAGACATTTCAGGACAGAGGGGTGGGGGGAAATGTTCTGATTTCAGTTGCAAGTGACAGAAATCCAATTCAAACTGGCTCAAGCTAGAAAAGAAAGGGAGGGTGATTTATTGGCTCAAGCAACTGGAAAGTCCAGAAGTAGCTCTGGCTTCTGGCCCAGATACACAGGCCCTCGAACCATATTGTCAGGACTTGTCACTGCAACTTAGTCTCTCTCCATCTTTGGTCTCTGCCTTCCCCTGGGGGAGCTTCATTGTCAGCAAGCTCTCTGGGCTTCCAGGCTTCCAATCTCCCAGCTAGACATTCCCCTTGGAAAGAGAACCTCCTCTCCAGTCCCAGGATTATATCCAAAGTCCCAGGACTTTCTCTCATTGGCCCATCTTGTGTCACATGCCCATCCCTCAGCCAATCACTGTGTCTGGGAGGGTTAGAAGATGCTTATTGGACCAACCTGGAGCTGGAGGTGGACAAGGTGGTAACAGGAGAAGAGGAAAGAGATGCACATGGCCTTCAGAAGCAGGACCAGGTAAAGATGACAGAGGTCAAAGGGCCTGGTGCTTGGCAGGTGCTCAACAATTAGTTTTTCTCCTCCTTGTGCTCTGAGAATAGGGAACAACTTATAAATTGGGGGATAGAGCAGCCTGGGTTCAAATCCCCACTCTGCTGCTTGCTAGCTGTGTGGCCTTGGGCAAAGTACTTAACTTCTCTGTGGCTCAGTTTCCTCATCCATAAAATGGGATGGCAATAATGGATTGTTTTGAGTGTTAAACAACTTATTGCTTATAGCAGGGCCTCGTACATAGTAAGTACTCAACAAATGGAGGTAATCATGCCAATTTATATGACTTATGAGGATAAAAATCTCTTCCCTCTGACTGGACACTCGTCTCCCAGCTCTTCATACCGTTGGATTCTTCTCGTTCAGTTCTCAGCTCTGATGTCACCTCCTCAGAGAAGCCCTCCCTGACCACCACCACTAACGATGCCCTCCCCACACCCACTCTCTATCCCATCAGCCCATTTTCTTGTCTTTGTAGCATCTGAAGCAACCTTGTTCACTTATGTTCCCTCATTTAACATCTGCTCCCCTGACCCAAATGTCAGCAATGTGAAGACAAGGTCTGTGTTGGTCACTGCGATGTCCTGAGAATGTAGAACAAGGCCTGGCACGTAGTTTAGGTTCCATAAATGTTTGCTGAATGAATGAATGAGTGAATGAATGAATGCCTCTTTTCTTCCCTGACACAATATTTTTGTGCAGCATTTCCCCATCAGGGAGAACTCTAGGACAGAGATGCAGGGGTAGGGGAGGGGTGCAGGGGTGCTACTCTCCACTTTGTCAGGGGTGAAGGGCAGGGGAGGCCTAAGTGAGCCTGCCACCCTGTGCCCTCAGTCTCTGTCTGCCCCTGAGTGCCAAAGGGCTGCCTTTGGTCTCTGTCCCTGGCTTTGTGGAGGGTCTCAGCTCCGGGGGGCCCTTGGGGAACCATCCTGACTTGGGTCATCCCAGCCAAGGTCAGGCTAAAGCCGGAAGGACAGGACGCTCAGGTCTCGGATTACACATCCTTATATGTCTCGCTGCTTAGCTGGGATCAGTGCAGACACCACGCCTACCTACCCTGTCCAGGCCTGAGACAGGGGCTCAGGAGGGTGGGTGACAGGCCGACTCTCTGTCCCCACCCCTCAGGCCCGTCGTGTCCGGGGGAAGCCACAAAACCCACCAGCAACGGGCCAGGGCTGCAGACAGTGTGCCTGTGTTTTCTGTGCGGTTCCATTGCTGTGTATTGAATGTCTGCGGTGTCCCACTGCTGTCCCGGTGCTTGCTAGTCTCCCATGGGCTCCTTCAAGATGGCAGACTGGAGCTTTTTTTTAGAACTTGGTTCCTCAGTCAGTCGTTATGGAGCATCTACTATGTGCCAGGCACAGGTCTAGGCCCTGGGGACACAGAAGTGACGAAGATTGTCTCTACGTTCATGGGGCTTTTAGAGGGGAGGACAGGCGATCAGTGAGTAAATAAAGATTTTTAAATGTACTTCAGCTCCTAAAGCAGGAGATGGAGGAGGGGAAGGGAACCCATGGGCCAGCAGGTGAGATGTCCTTGTCCACACTCTGGTCCCAGGAAGGTGATATGTGCCTCGTAACCTGCTGCTGGTTGAGGGGACCTTCATTGTCTGGGAGAGAGCAGAATGTGGGCCACCTCTTCCCACAAATGTTTGTTGAATGACTGGATGAATATTCTGCTGTTGCTCAAAAGCCTTCCTTCCATAGCTCCCCTTTGCCTGCAGGGTCTCCTCCAGACCCTCAGCCAGTGGTCACAGCCCATTGTGATCTGGCCCCAGGTGCTCCTCTGTTCTGCTCCAGTGTGTTCCTCCCAGTCCTCCCTGGCTCAGGCAATGCCACCACCATCCCCCTGGTTGCTCAGGACAAAAGCTGGGATTCCTCCTTGACTCTTTTTTTCCCTCACCTCACATGTCTGAATCGTCAGCAATTTGGTTCGCTTCACCTCCAAAATATGCCTTAAATCTGTCTTGTATTCTCAGCAGCCACCTCCATCTCTCACCTGGACACCTGCCAGGCCTCCTCACTTAGATTCCTGTTTCTATTCCAATCTCCCTACAGGCTGTTACCAAATGCAGCTGGAGGATCTTAAAACCTACATCAGGCCATGTCATTAGCCTGCTGAGAATCCCCCTGTGACTTGTGAGGTTCTCAGAATAAAAACAATCAATCAGGTCCTTAAGGCTTTCTTCACTTCTCTCTTGGCCCTCATCTCTGACACCTACTGCCTTCCTCCCAGCTCCTGGTACATAGCTCTCCTTTCTCTTCCTCCTACAATCTCTTCTCTACCTCAGGGCCTTTGCACTTGCTGTTATCTCTTCCTTGAACACCTTGTCCCCAAATGTCCCCATGCCCATCTCCTTCACATCCCCCAGATCTCCACTCGAATGTCAGCTCCTCAGAGAGGCCCTCCCTGGCCATTTGAGTAGTCACTCCTCTCCTACCCTCCTATTTTTTTAATCCCATCACTTTGTTTTATTCACCGAGTGGGTAGTGGAGAATGGTAGTGAGACTTCAGAGAGGTCTGGAAGTGAGAGAAAATGCATTAGGGGCCCTAAGGAAGCAACAGCATGGCTTTCCTGCAGACCAGGAAGAGCAGGCCGCAGTACGGATGGGTGAGGGGCTAGAGCAGGAGGGGATTCCAGCCCTGCACCCCTGGCTCAGAGCACTCCACAGACCCAGCTGCAGGCCCAGCATTCCTTAAGGAGCCCATGACTGTTTCCCTGGCACTGTGTAATCCTTTCCTTCATCGCTGGCCACACTTCTAATGATTTATTCCTAGGCTCAGAAACTGAGATCCCTGCAGAGGCCAAGCAGGCCTTATAAACAACTTGCATGGGCTGCTTGTAAGACTTTAAAAGCACAGGCCTGGACTAGCTGGCACTCAGCCCCAGCCCAGGGTTCACAGAGGAACGTGGGCCTGGAGTAGCCAGAGCTTCAGATTCTTTCTTTGAGAAGCTGGAATTCTGGATTTGTAGGGGAAATCAGTGTTAGTAAATAATTCACTTCTTGGGCCAAAACCACCTGTCTGTAGGTAGGCCTGTCTCCAGTTGGAGAGGGGCCTCTGTTCACACTTGTCACAGCCTCTAACCCTTCATTGGCACCAAGTGGCAGTTTGGGGGCCATGTGTTCAAACCATAATTTCATCCCGGCCTCACGAACACCTGTGCGGTGAAGACTGGTCTGATCGCCGTGTTACAGATGAGGAAACTCAGGCTCAGAGCAATGACAGGGTTGTCCGTGCGAGGGCTCAGTCTGCATGTAGAACTCACTTGCATGGCCTGAAAGCTAAAGAGATTCCAGACTCTGAACTTTTACCTCTTTGATTCCTTCCTCCAGTCTTGTCCATTTCTGACAATGGGAAACCAAGGCTCAGAGAGGTCACCCAGCTGGCGGGAGCCAAGATTACAATCCAACTCTGTCCGGGGTCAGTGTTTGCATGCTAAACCTTTTATTCTCTGTCCAGCTCCAGTGTAAAGGAATTCTGAAAAGTTCAAATGACTGCAGAATGCTGGCAATACTGAAACCATTATCGAGGCGTGCTCCTGCTAAGTGTAAATTTTCAAGTGCTAGGACCTCGGGCCCTTCCCTGGAAACCTTGGGCTGCAGCCAGGACCCTCAGATGGCAATTCTGGAGGGAGTGGGATCCTCAGGAGTTTTGTTTAAACACTTACATCCTGGCAGCTGGTTCACTTTATTTGCCAACTCCTAAGCCTTGATTCCCACTCCTGCCAGACCCCAACACAGTTTGGAGGTTTCCAAATGGAATCCGGAATCTGACCAGCAGCTTGGAGTTCCACATGGTGTATCTCTTCCAGTCCTCTACTCTGCCATTCCTTGGTCTGTGGGGGAAGGGAACTGGCATTTATTGAGGTCCTCTTAAATATGCCAGGCACCTTCTGTGTTATATCTCAGTGTGGTTCACCCACTTTCTAGCTGGTTGATCCTGGGCAAGTCACTTACCCTCTATGAATCTTAATTACCTTGCCTATTAAATGAAGATAAGAATTTTGTCAGTTTTTATGTGCAAGGGTCAGAAACCCAAATCAAAAAAGAGGACTAATTGGTCTATATTATTGGAAAGTCCAGAGATAATGGCTTCAGAAATGGCTGTATCCAGGTGCTCATGTAGTGTCATCAGAAACCTGCATTCATCTCTTGGTATGGAGTCCCTCTCCATTGGGCAGATTCTTTCTGGGGAGCCAAAGATTATTCTTCGTCCCCAGTGGGTTGACATCCTGTCAACTCGGCAGTCTCTGATGAAAGAGAGTACCTCTTTCCCAGTAATTCCAGAAAAAGTCCCAGGACGAAGCTTGATTGGCCAGTTTGAGTCATGCCCACACTGCTAAACCAATCACTGTGTGTCCAGGGGGATAGATTACCCTAACTGGTAAGCTTGAGTCTCATTCTTACCCGTGGGACAGGGGAACAGGGTCAGCTTCACTCAATACACAGGAGTCGAGGAGAATTGATTCCCTACCCTCACCACCCCCCAAAATACTAAACAGTCCAGAATATCAGTAACTATAAAAACTACAAAAACACCTGCCTCCTGGGAACTTGTGAGAATTAAATGAGATAATATGCTGTGCCTGGCCCTTAATGAATGCTCAATTAACAGCTTGCCCTTTATCTTCTCCCTCGTGGACCCCTGAATACCCCTCTGACCCAGTGTGCCCACCCCAGAGTTAGGCAGACCTGAGTTCAATCCTAATTCTGCTGTGTGACTCTGGACAAATTATTTAGCTGCTCCAAGCCTCAGATTGGTCCTCTGAAAAGTGGAGGTGATAAGACATACCTTCTGGGGTGGTTGTGAGTAAAGGCCTTGAGTGAGTAAATGGCACGCAGTAGGCGCTCAGCAGGTAGTGGCTTTCACTCTTGCCAGCCTTCTGTCTCTGTGGGCGCCTGCCCCAGCCGAACTAGGTTGACTGTCGTTCTCTACCTCCAAGCCTTTGCACATGAGGCTACCTCCACCCAAACACCTCCTGCTCCCACCTCTGCCTGATGGAACCCATCTCGGCCCTCAAAGCCCAGCCCCAGTGATTCCTGCTCCGTGAAGCCTCACCTCTCTGTGCTTCGGTTTTCCCAACCACAAAACAGGGATGATGAGAGTAGGGTTGACACAAGGAGTAAGTGAGACTGCCCGTGTAAAGCAGTTGGCACAGTGCCTGGCACGGTGAGTCATCAGTAAATACTAGCTGTTATTATTACGTCATTATTATTTGACTTGAGCTGCTAATTCAAGCTTGTGTTTCCCCATGGTGCCTCACACAGGGCGAACACTCAATAAAATTTGTTGCATTAGGGTGTCTAGTTGGGGCCATAGCTTCTAAACCCACCCATCCACCCACCCAACAACCATCCACTCATATATCCGTTCATTCGTTCGTTCATTCATTCATTTACTGCACCAGTATTTGTTGAGTGCCAACTCCATACCAGGCTCTGTGCTGGGCAGTGGGGATCCAGGCTTGCAAAATAGACATGGTCCCTGCCTTCATAGTGCCAACCTGGGGAAGTGGGGAAGCAGAAAATAAATGAGTGAGCAAATGAATAAACAAGATGACTGCAGATGGTGGCAAATCACCAATGACATAAAACAGTGTGGCGAAATTGAGTGGGGAGTTTATTTTGAATCGGGTTGTCAGGGGCAGCCTCTCTAAGGAAGAAATGTGAAGGATAAGAAAGAGCCAGCCATAGAGAAATCTAGAGGGAGGGCATTTCAGGAAGAGGGAAAACAGCAAGTGCAAAGGTCCTGAGGCAGGAATGATCTTGGCATGTTGAAGAGCAGATAAATGGCCAGTGTTGCTAGAGGAGAGTGATTGCGTGGGAGAGAGCAGAGGAGAAGAGATCTGAGGCCAACACGGGTGAGATCAGACAGGGCCTTGTAAGCGCCAAGAGGCTGGATCTCACTTTGAATGCAATAGGAAGCCATTGGAGGGCTTCCTATTGAAAGAAAAGGAGTGACAAGACCTAGTTTCTACCTTAAAAAGACTGCTATGACAGGGGCAATAAAAGAGTTGAGTAGCACATCAGAAGGGCATTTAATTCAGTCTGGGAAAAGTTGAAAAGGGTATTTTGAGGAGGTGACATTTCTGCTGAGTCCTAAAAGAAGTGAGAAAGCAAGCTGTGTGTGAGAGAGAGGGAGTGGGGAAAGGGCTCTCCAGGCCCAAGGAGCCCCAGATGAGAAGGTGCTGCGGGCTCTGTTGACTCCCTTTTATAACAGGAAAATAAGAAGCTACCGGAGTCCAGAGAAGGAAGATGTTAAAAAAAAAAAAAAATGATGACACATGTTAAGATGGTAAGGCAGACTTCAGTCAGGACCATCAACAAGCAGGGGACCACTGCAGTGGAATTTTACAGTCAGAGAGAGAGATTGGGCTCAACTCTGAATACAGCATGAGCAAGTGGGAATTTACAGCAAAGGAGCAGGGTGGGGGTCAGTGGATGGAAAATTATTAAGAGGAAACATCAGGGATACCGGGGATTCAGGCTAAATAGACCTGATAGGATTCTTGGCTGAATATCTAGGGGGCTCTTCAGGGACACAGGGATGATCGTCTTTATTTTCCAGAGCAGGTCCTTAGTGGGGCATCAAGAAGGGAGTCAGAGGAAGACTGCTGCTAATAATAGTAATAATAATCATAGCATGTTCTACACTTAGTGTGTGTAGCCTGGAAGCCCTCTAACATCCACTATTACCTCTCTCACCTCATTTCCTCTTACTCTCCCTTTCACTCACCCTACTTTAACCACACTGGCCCAAACGTTCCCACCCCAGGGCCTTTGCACTTACTGTTCCCTCTTCCTGGAATGCCTTTCCCACTGATGGTCACATGGCAGCTCCTCCTTACTATTCAGGTCTCAACTCCAATGTCATTTCCACAAAGAGCCCCTCCCTGACCACTTCAGCTAAAGTAAATCCATCTCACAGTCACTCTCTTTCCCACTGGCCCACTTCACTTTTTCATAGCAATTATCACCACCCGAAATTATCCAGTTGCCTTGTTACTGTTTGCTCTGTATCCCTTCCCTCTACAAGATGCTAGGCTCTACACAAGCTCGGGTTTTTGCCTGACTTGTCCACTGCTCTATTTCTAGGGCCTAAAAGGTTACCTGGTACATGAATAAGTGAATGAAAGAATGAGGTCAATCTTAATAAAAACCTGACCATGTAGGTATAATTATTCCCGTCTTATAGATGAGGAAACTGAGAATCAGAGAGATGAAGTTCCCTATGTAAGTTTATATAGCTGTGTAAGGGATACACAGGGAACCCTGTCCAAATGCAGGGTCTCACTGACTCCATCCTTTCATTTGGCCTCCCTTCAATGAATAATAATAATAGCTAATTGTAACAGCTCCCACCTTAGAATAGTCTTATATCGAGCTGAAGTCTTCCTCTCAGGTTTAAAACAAATGAGCAGCTAACATTCACTGAGACCTTACTGTGTGCCAGCCAGGCAAAATCTCAGTGAATCCTCAGTGAAGCAGGAACCATGGATGTCTCCATTGCAGAGATGAGGAAATTGAAACTCAGATAGGTTAACTAACATGCCCAAGGTCTTACAGCTGGAAAATCAAGAAGCTGGGATTAAAATGCAGGTCTAGGTTCTTAACTAATACATTCTGGTGCCTCTGTCTAGTTCATTCATTCATTGCTTTACTCACTTATGCTGCCTTCTTTCCCTGTGTGATGAGTGAATGAAGACAGTGTTTACTGTAAAAAAGAGTGGATGAAAATCTTTATTACAGAGCCTCCCTGATCATCATTATCTTACGAGATTATCATTGGTTTTAACCTCACGTTGTTACTGTTGAAGGACTCATACCAGAAGTGTCAGTTTAGCTATTGTCTTGACACTCGCCTGGGCTTGCATTATTAATACTGTCTCCAAGCTGTTTTTCTTTGCAAGGATCTTTGTAAGCCATTTATCTTTGTCTGCAAGGACTAGTTTGGCTAAAACCAGAGGATAGAGCCTGTGCTCCAACTCAACCAGACAAATTAGTCAGAATACCCTAGATTATGCTGCAGTAGCATACAGACACACAATCTCATGACTATATATGTCCAAGTTTATTTCTGACTTGTAATTTCCACTAAGGACCTCGTAATAACCCAGCACAGCTCTCTTCCAAGTGGTGATTCGAGGATCTAGTAGCTCTAGTCTCTCAGCATGAGACTTCCATTCCTGCAGGAACAGACCCTAGGTGGATATTTCATGGAAAAGATCAGAGATGTGAAGACGCTTGCCTAAGGAGGCCCAGCCAGAATTAGAAAGTAGGTCTCTCAACTACCCACACATCCATTTTACCTCAATAGAAATCTCTATTGAGACTAAACTGCTACATGAAAAAGAACTATTGTTAAGCCACCCAGATGCCTCTTTCTAAATGTATATTGGGCATTAACCAACAGATCTGGCTGTTGTTAAGAATGACCACTCATGGAGCTATCAGTCTGACATTAGCCAGAGTGGTACCCAATCCCAGCATCCAGACTAACACATCTAGCTTCTTTCAGCAACCCCAGCCACCTCGGCCAAGCTCTCAGAGACCACCCTTCCCGCTCTCCATCCTTCCAGCCTTGGGGGCAAGGGGGCCGGTTTGTGGTTCAGCAGAACCTGTGGAGACTGTCCTTGCCTGACATCTCCTGTGCTCCTTGTTTTTAATTCAGTACACTGCTCTCTGCAGGAGGATGGACCGATGCCATTCATCACTGTTAAGACTGACAGTCCGTTCCTCAGCTCCTCATGCCCTCGGCGAATATCGGGAATTGGTGATCAATCACTCAGGCAGGAAGGACATTGCCTCACGTTTCTCCCCATCACCTCCTCCCCTGGAGGGACCAGAGTCAAGTTCCCACCTCCCTTAGAGGCATTGTTCTCAGATGGGCAGGACGTTATAACCAGCTTCCAGAATTCCTGCTTTGGCAAAGCTCATGGGAACTTCATTGACCTGTTAGGAAGAGGGTACCCAACCTAGAGCTTGTAGGGAGGAGTCAGGTCACGTCGGAGAGATGGTTCAAGTGAGGGCATATTTTAAAAACCATAACCCAGACCCCAGATGCTGGGATAAGAAAGATCTTCAGTGTTTTTCTTTTTTCTTTCTTTAAAAAAAAGGGGGGGGGGTTCAGAGTCTAGTAGACATGGTTTAAAACCTGCCTCTACCACTTCCCTAATGGTTGCTTTGGATATTGTCTTTCTAAGCCTCAGTTTTCCCAATTACAAAATAGGGGGAAGGGAACACAGCATAACCTGCAGGTTGTTTTCAGGATAAAATGACATCCTTTGTTCCATAAACATGTATTGAGCACCTACTGGTTGCTCTGAGGATTCAAGTTTGAGAAAATTGAGACACAACCCCTATCCCCTGGTTGCTTACATTGGAGAGAGGTGGACATTATTGTAAAACTGCAACTTAGTCGCATTATGAGGAGAAGGACATGGTGCTATTAGAACCTGCAATTGGGGATGTGACCTGGTCAAGGAAGGCTTCTCTGAGGAGGGGATGCCTGAGCTGAGATAAGAAGGATGAGTAGGAGTTAACCAAGCAGGGTGGAGGAAAAAGCATTTGAGGCAGAAGGAATGGCATGGGCAGAGTCCTTGTGGCAAGAAGGATTGTAGAGACTATGAGGAACCAAAGGAAGGCTAATGTGCCTGAAATGAGACAGCAAAGGGCAGCGTGGAGCCAGACGAGGCTGGAGAGCTGGACAGGGTATGGACTAAGCAACTGTCACCATGAGACCCCAAAATACAGTGGCTTAGAGAGAGAGAGAGAGAGAGAGATTATGAGATATTATGAGGTAGACCAGAAGTTGGCAAACTTTTTCCGTAAAGGGCTAGTCTGGTGCTGGGATTAGCTTCCATCTTGGATCTGAGATAGTTGTCCCAGCTCTGCCCATGACATCCGGCTCCCAGCCAGCAAAAAAAAAAAAAAGAGGAAAAAGAGAGAGGACAAGCATCATTTTTGCTCACATTCCATTGCCCAGGCTTAGTCCCAGGGCCACATCTAACTGCAGAGGAAGCTGGAAAATGTCGTCTTCGTTCTGGGTAGCCCTTGGTCCAGCTAAAACCCTGTTACAACGGAAGAAGGGAAGAGTAGATGTTGGGGACATCTAGTGGTCTTCGCCATAATGGGCCAGAGTGGCTTTGGGGAAACTAGAAAGAAGTCTGTTTGCAGTGGCCTAATGGGAAGCGACAGTGGCTTGGGTTAGGGTAGGGCTTAGCAGATGGAGAGAACAGAACAGATCCAAAGACAGCTGTGAGCCAGAATGGACAACACTTGAGATGGTTTGGATATGAAGGCAAAGGATGGGGTTGGATATGGCAAACGTGACCCCTAGGTTCCTGGCTTATGCAAGTAGATGCAGATCTTGTCTGGAAAGTTCTTCACATACGGTAGCAGATCAGTAAGTGTTGCTGTCTTCAGTATCACAGCAGTGGGTCCGGGCTGGCAAACCCAACCCCTACAGACACCCGACAGATTTTAAAAAGGGGTGAAGGGGCCTGTGGCACACTGGGAGGGCCTTGCCCGGTCTGAAGCAGCAGCTGTTCCTTAGCACCGGCGAGTGGTTGCCATCAGGAATGCAGGCTGAATGTAGACACAGCATCTGATGATCCAAGGGAATCTGAAAATCTAGATTTTTATGTGAAATTTCCTAACTCTGAAACTTGGGAAAATAAAAATAAATTTCTCAGTCTCAAGACCTCTGGTTATAACGCCTGGGACACCCCGAGCAGTGCAACTGCGCCCCGTTTCCACCTTTGTGACTCGGTTGCCCTCTCATGGTGAAGGCCCCTGTTGCCGGGCTCACCCTGAGGCCTTCATCCTCTTGTCCAAGCACAGGATCCCTGGGTTCCTTTGTGCCCATGAGTACCCCCTGCAGGCTTCTGACTCCAATTTCTCACCAACTCTCACCAGAGGCCCCTACCTGTAGGAGAGGGAGTCAAAACCATCAGCCTGCTCCCAATCCCTTTAATCGGATCTGAGCCAGTGACCCTTCTGATTAAAACTCCCCATCTGTAATCCCCCCGTAAAGCTGGGGAAGCGGAAGTACCATAAAAGGAGCGAAAGGTTTGATGGTCCAGAAGCCACCACCTCCTGCGTCCTTGAAAAGGAGACACCCAGACCTGAGCTGGAGTCCCAGATCTGTCCCTTGCAAGTTGTGTGGCCCTGGAAAAGTCACTTCATTCTCTGAGCCTCCATTTCATTCTTTGGCTTGTTCATTCATTTATTAACTATTTAGAGAGTGGCTGCTCTGCGCCAGGCACTTTTTCAGGAGCTGGGGGTACAGCAGTGCAAGAAAACCCAGCCTGGGCCCTCTTGGAGCTGACGTTCTATTGCAGGACACAGAGGAGAAAATTCCAACTTAGCAAGGTCAGTGCTGTAACAGGAGGAGCCCAGAGGCTGTGAGAGTCCGGAGGATGATATTCTCAGCCCAGACCTGGGGGTCAGAGAGGGCTCGCTGGAGCAAGTGGCCTCTGAGCCGAGGACTGAACTGGCAGTAGGAATCAGCCAGGAGAAGGGAAGAGGAAGGGCACTCCAGGCAGGGAGAACAGCATTGGCGAGGATCTGGAGGTGTGAGGAAGCATGGCGGTGCGCCTTGGGAATTGTAAGTGGCTTTGCTAGGATTCAGTATGGATTATGCAGTGGGAATTGGAGGAAATGATCTGGAGACAAAAGGAAGGTGGTCTTAATATAAAATCCAAATCTAATTATGCTTCCTGCCTCTCTGACCTCATCTCCTCCCACTGTCCCCCTTGCTCACGCAGCCCCACTCACACTGAGCTTCCTTCTGTTGCTTAATATGCCAAGCTCATTCCCACCCCAGGGCCTTTGCACATGCCATGCTTTTACCTGGAATGCTCAGATCTTTGAATGACACACTCCTTACCTTCAAGTCTCAGAACCAGGGCATCTCCTGTGAAAGGCCTGCTCTGACCACCCAACCTCCTGTGGACACCTCCAGTGCTTCTCTACTGATGCTGCTGGTTTGTTTTTCTCAATAACACTCTCTGACATCATCTTGCTCCTTTATTGGTTTATGGGGGTTTTTTTTGTCTGCCTTCCCCTACCAGCTCCTTAAGGCCATCTACATCCCCAACCACTAGCATAGCATTTAGTAAGTGCTCAGTAAATATACGCCAGCTAAATGCAGAGGAATCGGAACTTTATCCAAGAACATGAGGAACCACTGCAGGGTTTACAGCAGGGCTGTGGCTTGCTCAGATTTCTGCTTCTCTCCTGTGGCCCATCAGTGTGGCTGAGAGGATTAAAGGCAATGGGATACTCTTTAAGGAAAGCAACTTTTTATATGACTTTACTGAGGCTTATTTTTACATAGCATATAATTCACCCATAGTCCAGGGAGCAATCTAATGATTTTTTAGTCAATTTGCCAAGTTGTGCAACCATCACCTTAAATCAGTTTTAGAACATCGTCATCATCCCAATGAGCTCCCTCATGTCCATTCACTGTTAATCCCTATCTCCACACCGGCAAACACTAACCTGCTTTCTGTCTCTATAGAGGTGCCTTTTCTGGACATTTCATATAAATGGAATCACATGCTGTGTGGCCTTTTGTGTCTGGCTTCTTTCACTCAGCATAATGTTTTTAAGATTCATCCCCATTACAGCATGTATCAGTATTTCATTCCTTTTTATGGCTGAATAATACTGCTTTGTAGGCTAGACCATAGTTTATCCATCGCTTAATGGGCATTCAGGTTGATTTCACTTTTTGGCTCTTGGAAGTAATGCTGCTGTGAAACAGGTGTATGTATGAGAGCAGTTTGCAGGACCTGAGCACTTGGTGGAGCTCAGCTCGCCAGAGCTTCTGGCATCACTATACAGACCTGACCCCCGATGCGTTGTATGACCGTAGACTAGCCCCTTCCCTTCTCTGCTTGAGTCTCCCATCTTTCCAGAGAGGAGTCTGGGCCCTTTTCTGTACAGACGTTCTGTGCCTTGTCCACATTCCTGGAAGAGCAGGGGAGTGTGCGGAGCAAATGATAAACAGTCTGTTTATTGCTGGAGCCAAAGGTAGGCATCCTGTGATCAACCACCAGAGCCAACAGCTTTTTTTAGGATGAGAAGGGCCTGGCTCCAGCACTCTTGAGTCCCACTCTGGGTACTCCTACCTGCTAATCTTGTCTCTGAGAGGGCCAAAGACCCCTCATACATTTGGTGCAGACAAGTGGGCTGCAGGATTCAGAACCTCCTCGCAAGGAGGGAATTTGGGGACAGACCTGAGTCCCGGTCCTGGTTCCTGCCTCTGCTCTCTGGGTTCCTGGAGTCCTGCCCAAACCCAATTGGGTTCAGATCCCAGGAAAGCAAGGCTGGAAATGCAGAGGTCTGGTCAGGGGTTTAAGCTGGGCCCGGGAGGACTCAGTGCTGGCTGGTCCCCCATCCCTGGGACCCATCCCAGAGACCAGATTAACACTGTTCACTTGGGTTCAAGACTGTTTAGAAGATACCTGCTGCCTTAACCAGGCAATGACCACAGACCTAGTTCTGGGCCTCCAAAAGCAACCAGTCCAGAGGCTGGGGGTAAGCGTGACAATAAGTTACCCAAATAGCAATGTGATAATATAATATATATTTAATGGCTATTAAGTGGTAAGTGCTCAATTACTTTCATCTCCATTTTAGAGATAAAGAAATGGAGGCTCAGAGAGGGGAAGTGATTTGCCCATGGCCACACAACCAGAGGGGAGTAACAGCACTAGTCCTCAAACCCAAGTCCAACCAGCTTATAAATAAGTATAAGGCTGGAAAATAATAAAAGCAATACAAGTTGATCTAAGGGCCTTGTGAATGCATTGAATTCTCTTTGCAGCCTTGCCCAGACCACCAACCCCCATCTTAAAGTTGAGGAAACTGAGGCTCTTATGTTCAGAAGCTCCCCAGCCAGGAAGTGGACCCCTGACCCTAAGGGCTTCAGTGGGTCTGGAAGAGAAAGAAATGTAAGAGGGGAGGGTCAGAGGAGACCCTCACAGCAGATTAGCACACGTGCTATTTGATGTGAGCTTGCACCAGGAAGGGAAGGAGCCCCTGCCACACTCTGACCCTCCCAACCCAACCCTGAGCAGCGGACATCCCCAGTCCAGGATGCAGTGAGGGTTCTGCCCCATTTTCTTCTCTCCTAAGCATCCTCAGGCTGAGAGGAGGGGAGGGGAGAGCATATTCTTAGGTACAAAGGCGGTGCCCGCCTTAGAATAACAGCGCTAAGGACTGACAATAACTGGGTGCATAATTCATGCGTCTGTCAGCAGACATCAATTACGTGGGCCTTCCCTGGAGTTGTCTGAGGGTTAGAAACTGGAGCAGGCATCCCCTGCCAGCCTCTGGGGGAACCGAGACATCCCCGCTCTTAAAGGAACAGACTCCTCGGAGTCCACTCCTTCTCCTGCAGCCTCACCTCCAGGCCAGGAGTCAGAAACTGCAGCAGCTCCATTGGGAGGCTCAGCCCAAAATCCTGGCTGGCTGCCCTGTGAGGTCAGACCCACTACTCTGTGCCTAGGTCTGTGCTAACAGCTGTATATACACAGCTTCCTTTCCCCTATTCCACAGCGTCTGAGGGGCTGACCACTGGTATGTCCTAGGGTTTCTCAACCTTGGTACTATTAATATTTGGGGCCTGATAATTCTCCATTGTGGGGGCTGTCCTGTGCATTACAGGATATTTAACAGCATCCCTGGCTGCTACCCACCAGCTCCGAGAAGCACTCCTCCCCCAAGTCATGACAACCAAAAATTTCTGCAGAATTTGCCAAATGTCCTCTGGCGAGGGGGGGGGGTGTCAAAATCATCCCCCGTGAAGAACCACTAGAAGATCCCCATTTGACAAATAAGGAAACTGGAGGCAAGGAAAGTTTCAGTGCTCCAGGACTCCCAGCCAATAAATGGCAGAGCTGGATTCCGACTCCAGGACCCACACTCTTAACCTCGATGCAGGAGTTCCCAAGTGTGCTGCCAGAATGTTTTATTCCAACAGTCACCTATTTACTTTAATGAATATTTGATACAGATATCCCTAGCATGCAAAATCAGCAGTTTAAAAACAAATATTATTTCTCAGGACAAGGCTAAAATAAAACAAAGAAGGTGAGGAGTTTTTTTTTTTCAATCTTAAGGAAAGTGTAGCAGAACACACAATATGATGTCAAAACCGAGCAAAATGAAACAATAATTTATTTAGGGACACATACATTTGTATTAAAAACTATACAGAAAAGAACAGGGATGAGGAAAAATTCCGATTTCTCTCAGGCATGGTGAAGGACACACACATACTGTTACACGTTCTGTTTTTTGATGGTGGGTTCAGAGGTATTCATTTGAGTATGGTTCATAAATATATAAAAATTAGATCTGCTTTTGAACATGTGACATATGTCATTTTAGAAAGTTACAAAATTTTGCTTTTTCAATGAGTGCAAATCAAGAAATTGAAGCTCAAAAGCTTTTTGTTTTGTTTTTGTTTAAAGATATGGGACATGTCGGACACAGCTATAGCAAAAAGTTCAGGAATTTGGTAGAACAGCTGAGGTTGGGGAAATGCTTTCATCTTCCAAGCTGGCCTAGAAAACACCAGAGCTCTCTTGCTACCTGCAGTAGCCCCAGCACCTTGCAAAATACCTCACACATAGCAAATCATTAATAAACAGTAGCCGGATTGAAAACTGAATCCTGTCTGGCCCTTCCACTTGTGCTCCGTGAACTTGAGCCACAGCCAACAAACACAGTGGGAGGAGCCACCCTAGGCTAGGTGCTGGGGGTGCAGAGGTGAATCTCAGAACCCATCCCTGTCCCCCCAAAGCTCACAGATTCTGGGCAGGAATGAACACACACACACACACACACACACACACACACACACCCCTACCCCTGTAATAGGCTATGTGTGATAAATACCCACAAGGCATGGCAAAATGATGAAGGAGACCAGACGATGGAGTGGCTGGCCCCTCCAGAAATGACCTCTGCTGGGAGGGGCCATGTGGGCTGGGTTTTAAAGGATGAATTGGAGTTCACTGGACAGAGAGGAAGAAACACAGACCTGCAGAATTGACCAATAGTGTGTGGTTGGAGAAACGTGACGTTTAGGAACCTGTGGCCTGAGAGGCCAAAGAGAGGGGTCAGAGTCACAATGCAGAGGGACTTGGCAACCACGAGTCCTGACTGAGGATTCATTGCAGGGGACAGGAACCTCCTCCCATGCTCACCCAAGCAGCAGCGGTGTTCACTTCCAGGATACAGCAGGCAGTTTCAGAACAAGGACTAGAAGCGAAGACTAGCCAGCTGCTCAGAAGCTGAGTGGTCTGGGCAGAAGGGTGGTGTGGACTGAGATATTTCCTCCATGATGATAGCTGACACTTATTAGACATTCACTAGGTGCTGCTGGAAGCTGTCCTAAGTGCTTTGCATGTGTTAACACATTTAATCTTCACAGCAGCTCTCTGAGGTAAAGACTGTTATCACCCCATTTTGCAGAAGAAGAAACTGAGGCTTAGGTTAAATACCTGGCTCAAGGTAAGGAAGTGGCAGTTGAGACTTAAACCCTAAACAGCTTGACACCGGAGCCCAAGCTCCTAACTGTGGCTCTCTACACCCTTTTTCAAACCTCCTGTGTCCTCACTACTCCTCTCTGCCTCTTCCCTTTAATCTCTGACTTCTCGCAAAGGTTCGGCTTTCTCTGATTTTTATGGCTTTTCTGTTCCCCTACAACTTGGGAGACAAGTTGCTTGAGGCTTGGGCTTATCATGAAGCTGCTTTAGGCCTAGATTGTACTTGACTGTTTAATTCAGAGGCTCTCCATCCCATAATCCACTCACTCCTGGATCCCTGAACTCAGATTTTCCACAGTAGGCTGGTTCAGCTCAGCCTGGATTTTCTGTCCACCTCTGGGCCAGTCAGCGGTACCCAGGATCAAAGGATACAAGCATGGAGACCAGACCAGCCCTTGAGCAGGGGCAGCAAAAACAGAGGGGCAAGTCTATCAGAAGAGTGGACAGCTTTTGGGGGAGTTGGGGAGGAAGGCTGTTAGATTAATTTAGGAGTTAAATTTTTTTCCTGAAGAATCCTACAGATTTATTACATAAGAGAGTGATGTGATTGAATTTATATTTTTGAAGAAAAGACCCCAGAGCAATTTATCATATCTGCTTGCATTTCTGCATAAGCTGTAACTGGCTAGAGTTCCATTAATTCCAGCAAACATCCAGTGAGCCCTTTCTCTGGGCCAGACCCTCCTCTTGATCCGTGATCCTCAGCCTCAAAAATTCGTAGTCCTAATCAGGTGTTAATAACATGAGACCAGGATGTCTATGCCTCCCTGGAAATAACCTGCAAAACCATGTGTATTTAGCCAAAATGTCTGTAGCTTTCATCTCATTTCTAACACAGCTTTAAGAGCTCATGTACTGGGGTCAGACAGACCTGGGTTAAAATCCTGGCTCTGCAACCTAGTGGCTTCATAAGCCTAAGTTTCCTCATCTGTTCGTTGGTGGCACGATACTTAATGGAGTTGTTGTAAGAACGAAATGAAGTACTGCAGGGAAAGTGACAAACACACTACCAAGTATACCATGAACACTCGATAAAGGTTAACTATTGTTGTGATCATTAATAACGTGTCGTGAGAGCAGTACCCCATCCCATAATAGTTATGAACCACTGGTCTAGATCATGAGACAGCAAACTATGGCTTGCAGGTCAAATTCAATCCACTGCCTGTTGTTGTAAATAAAGTTTTACTGAAACAGCCACACTCACTCATTTCTACATTATCTAAGGCTGCTTTCATGCTACAGCTACAGAGTTAAGTGGTTGCCAACAAGGAATTCATGGGCTTCAAAGTCTAAATATTTACTATCTGGCCCTTGATGGAAAAAGTTTGCTGACTCCTGGGCTTGATGATTAGTTTTATATCGTTTTAATTCTCTGCGTCTGGTTTTCACATCTGTATGCTAAATGGATTTGAATAAATAATCTTTTTAGCTCAAACATCCAGTCATTAAGTGATTAATGCGATATGAAAATGCTCTTGAGTGTTGAGAAGCGTCCTGTAGACCGAGAGTGTTAGGATGACCATCCCATTGGTGGTTGATAACTAAATCCCACTCTCTTTTCCTCGCAGATCCTTGCCATCATTTCCATCATGTTCATCGTCCTCTCCACCATTGCCCTGTCACTCAACACGTTGCCCGAGCTGCAGAGCCTTGACGAGTTTGGCCAGACCACAGACAACCCCCAGCTGGCCCACGTGGAGGCCGTGTGCATTGCATGGTTCACCATGGAGTACCTGCTGCGGTTCCTTTCTTCACCCAAAAAGTGGAAGTTCTTCAAGGGCCCGCTCAACGCTATTGACTTGTTGGCCATCCTGCCATACTATGTCACCATCTTCCTCACTGAATCCAACAAGAGCGTGCTACAGTTTCAGAACGTCCGCCGCGTGGTCCAGATCTTCCGCATCATGCGTATTCTCCGCATTCTGAAGCTTGCACGCCATTCCACTGGCCTCCAGTCCTTGGGCTTCACCCTGCGGAGGAGCTACAACGAGCTAGGTTTGCTCATCCTCTTCCTCGCTATGGGCATTATGATCTTCTCCAGCCTCGTCTTCTTTGCCGAGAAGGATGAGGATGACACAAAGTTCAAAAGCATCCCAGCCTCTTTCTGGTGGGCCACCATCACCATGACAACTGTTGGGTATGGAGACATCTACCCCAAGACTCTCCTGGGAAAAATTGTGGGGGGTCTCTGCTGCATCGCAGGAGTCTTGGTGATTGCTCTTCCCATCCCCATTATTGTCAATAACTTCTCTGAGTTCTACAAGGAGCAGAAGAGGCAGGAGAAAGCAATCAAGCGGAGAGAGGCTCTGGAGAGAGCCAAGAGGAATGGCAGCATCGTATCCATGAACATGAAGGATGCATTCCCCCGGAGCATTGAGATGATGGACATTGTGGTTGAGAAAAATGGAGACAATATGGGTCAGAAAGAAAAAGTGCAAGATAATCACTTGTCTCCCAATAAATGGAAATGGACAAAGAGGACACTGTCTGAAACCAGCTCAAGTAAGTCCTTTGAAACCAAGGAGCAGGGATCCCCTGAGAAGGCCAGATCATCTTCTAGCCCTCAGCACCTGAATGTTCAGCAGTTGGAAGACATGTACAATAAGATGGCCAAGACCCAATCTCAGCCCATACTCAATACGAAGGAGTCAGCAACACAGAGCAAACCAAAGGAAGAACTTGAAATGGAGAGTATCCCCAGCCCCGTGGCCCCTCTGCCCACTCGTACAGAGGGCGTTATTGACATGCGAAGCATGTCGAGCATTGATAGCTTCATTAGCTGTGCCACAGACTTCCCTGAAGCCACTAGATTCTCTCATAGCCCTTTGGCATCACTCCCCAGCAAGGCTGGGGGCAGCATGGCCCCTGAGGTAGGCTGGCGGGGAGCTCTGGGTGCCACTGGTGGTAGGTTTGTGGAGGCCAACCCCACCCCTGATGCCAGCCATCGCTCTGCTTTCTTCATCGAGAGCCCCAAGAGTTCCATGAAGACCACCAACCCCTTGAAGCTTCGAGCACTTAAAGTCAACTTCATGGAGGGTGATCCCAGTCCATTAGTCCCCGTTCTGGGGATGTACCATGACCCTCTTAGGAACCGGGGGGGCGCTGCAGCAGCTGTTGCTGGACTGGAGTGTGCCACACTCTTGGACAGGCCTGTGCTGAGTCCAGAGTCCTCCATCTACACCACAGCAAGTGCTAGGACCCCACCCCGGTCGCCCGAGAAACACACAGCAATAGCATTCAACTTCGAAGCAGGTGTCCACCAGTACATTGACGCGGACACAGATGATGAGGGGCAAGTGCTCTACAGTGTGGACTCCAGCCCTCCCAAGAGCCTCCATGGGAGCACCAGTCCCAAGTTCAGTGTTGGGATGAGATCAGAGAAGAACCACTTTGAAAGCTCCCCCTTACCCTCCTCCCCTAAGTTCTTAAGGCAGAACTGTATTTACTCTACAGAAGCATTGACTGGAAAAGCTCCCAGTGGTCAGGAAAAGTGCAAACTTGAGAACCACATCTCCCCCGATGTCCGCGTGTTGCCGGGGGGAGGAGCCCATGGAAGCACACAGGATCAGAGCATCTGAACCACCCCACATGGAGGAGAGACTTGTGGCAAGGTCCAAAGAGGAGTGCTGTTCAGCTTACCTGCTGCAGAACTCTTACCTGCTGCATGAACTCTGAAACAGAAAGGCTCTGCAAAGCCCCCAGAAAGAGAGACTCCAGAGAAAGCTCCCTTAAAATCTTGAGAGCCGGAGAAGGTCCATCAGAATGAAGTTGGCCAAGCCATAGGGTATGGCGCCTCCTTGTAATGATTCCACTGCCCTCTTTGGAAGATGACAAGAGCAGAACTCATAGCCACCACTTCCACATTCTAGACATAACCAAGGCCACCTACTCCCCATCCTTCTCTCGTGGCTCTCCATCACAGCCTCTGAGGGCATCATCTCCATCCCTCCTGGCTTCAGCTGGAGAAGCACGCTGGAACAAGTGGCTGGTGTTAAAAGAGTGGGTTGACCAATCTGGTTTCGGGTGTTGCCTGGCCACCTCTAGGAACTTCTGTCCATCACCTCCTGGATGGATCCCATGGTTAGAAGGCTAAAGGGAATTGCTCGTGACGTGGGGAAAGCTGCACTGTAAGCCACAGTCCCAGCACAAAACCCTTACTCAAATGTCTTCATTGACTTCAGTATTCCGTAGTACCTGAGATTTTATTTTGAGATATCATCAGGGTGAGTTGCACCACTTGTACTCAATTCTAATTGCCCCCCTGGCAATCTGGGAAGGGTTCAGAACGCGGGCACTCAGCCAACAGTATGAACTCTGAGTACTGCTTTAGGGTTGTAGAATGAAAATGCTTTCTGTACATCGCTAGTGTAGACTCAAAAGATATGCCAGTGTCAAATATGCAACAGAATAGCTTATTCAAAGAGACTGTATGTTACCGAAGAACAGAATAAAAATCTGATTTTTTTATCCTGAAAAAAAAAATGAAAGAAAAAAAATCCCCAATTAAAATGCCCAGTTCAGACTTTTGAACATACTTCCTGCTGAGGCAGGGAAAGCATTTACTATAATAGAAATTCTTTTTTGTTTCCTGTGGTATTCAAGTTTTTAAAAAGTCAAAATAAAAAGCACTTTATGTTTTTCAAATAGGTTTCTACCAGGGACAGTGTCAACATCTTGCACTTTAAAACAAGCACGATTTCCCATGGGCCAGTCACTGGGACTCTAGTTGGGTTTTCGCTACACGCGTGTGTCCAGCCACGGTGGGTGATACTGTGCTGGTATTGCTGTCTGCCAAGTCAAAGTCTGTGGGCTCCTTCCCTGCCCCCCTGAAGCTTCCCCTTAACCCTCTTGCATCAGGAAGGGTACTTGGCCCTTGCGTGGGGCCTCCTAAAGTCACGTGTGCAGGAAACATGAACATCTCGGAAGAACGAAGTAGACAGTTGGGCACTGGGTGTTTTACTCTGTTCTCTTTCTTGTCAACCAGCTGTTGGTGTGTTTTCAGTGTCACTGTCTGTACTAAAAGCTCAGCTCTCCTTTCTGCAGCCATCAATGCAGCCAGTACAGACAAAAGCAATAAGTATTCGTGTGCATTGTGAGCAGTTCTGGTCTATTTCTTGGTGTTGGTCCTCCTGTCCTAGTTTGATGACCTGGCATCGGTCTGCCTGATTTTAGTCCAAACAGCATGGTGGTGTTGGCCATTCCTCGGTTCAGTAACATTGGGTGGAGCCACTGGTTAGCACAATGCCATGCTGTTGGCCATCTGTCAGTAAAGATGACACTGTTATTGATCTGCTTGTGTTTAGTATGTCATTCTGTTAATACAGTGTTGATGGATGATGTCCCAAGTACAATAGTGTAGCTCTGCCGGTCCTCAATACAGTGCCAGGCATACATCGTCCTGATGGAACAAAACGTGGGTTGCCTGTCCTTCATAGAATACGTTGTTGTTCTGCCTGTTAGTCCAATGGCACAATTCACCTGTCAGTACACAAACACCACGGAGTCGTTCTGCCTGCCTTCTGCACAGTGGCCTGAGGTTGGGCCACCTGTCACAGGTATGATGACATGGGGTCATTCCACTGCCCTTAAAAATGCATGTTCTCTGCTGCATATGTAACCCGGTTCATATTGCTTCTCAGCGTCTCCAAGGACTGTAGGTCCCTCCAAGAGGGTGCAGTCCTGTTTTTTGCTGCGATAACAAAGTATCTGGACTCTGAAAGTACCTTCAGTATGCTCTCGCAGCAAATGTACAGGAGTTTAAGGGGCAGGGGAGTGTGAGGGCTTCCTGTGTCAGCGGCACACCGGAGAGAGGAGGCAGCAAGGCTCCCTGGGTGCTTGGCTGAGCACACAGAACGAGCTGGGGGCCTACGGGGGAATGGCCGCGGCACAGTCCTCCCCGGGCCACCTCACGTGTCTCTGTTTCCATTACCATTTGCGTCCGCCATCAGCACAAACGTGAAAATTCAGGGAAAACAAACAAATGCTTTTTGATAAAAGTAAATAGTTGTGATTTCCGATTCAGATATTTTTAGAGCTGATGCTACCTGTAAACATTAATAATAATAATACTAATAAATAATATAGTCTATTTTACATATCAGGAAAGTGAACATGTTTAAATACAGCCATATCTATAGCGAGAAGGAACTTACCACCCCTTCTTCAAATCGAGGCATTTCATTTGCTGATTGAAGCAGTCAAGAAGTGTACAGATTGGAAATGATTTCTTTCTTTTTTTTAAAAACTAATAACCAATTGGTGCAACTCTCCTTGTAACCAAAGGCCCTTTCTGCCTTGTGTGGTCATGCAGGACCTAGCCCCTTCCTCCTCGTGTATTTTGTCTGAACTTACAGTAGCATTTTACTGAGTCACTTTTGAAGGATGAATTCAGAAGTATTAAGAACCTACCTTTTCAGGCTTCATAGCCAGAGTCCTATAGAGTTCTTATAGAAACAGAATAATTGAAACTCAGCATATACTATGCTTAGAAAGTACTGCGTTTTGTTTTGGGTTTTCCTTTTACTTGTGGATGTATTGTAGGAACATAGCTTTTACCCTGTGCCGATTCAAAATAAGAGTATTGTAAGTTTTCGCAGGCCCCCACCTGCCAAAAAGGAACATACCCAGGTTTTTAATATGTGTACCCCCTACCTGTACCTGCACGTGCACTGGGAAATCTACCTGAGAGTCTCCACTGAGAAGCTAACCCTGATAGACAAGTGCTGACGGAGGAGAGAAAAGCAATGGTTTGGAGGCAAATATTGCTTTAACTTGGTGGTCCAGGTCCCACCCATTCCTGAACCAACGAAAGTGGAGGGGAAAAAAAAAGTCAACCCGAAGAAATGAATCTAGAGACTGGAGGCGGATGGCTGCCTGGTCCTTTTGGCAAATTCAGTAAAACTTGTCAAGAACCCCGCCAAACTCCCACCATTATCAGAAAGGGCTAGGGACCAGGTGGCTGCGTGTCCTGATCACGTAGGGGACCGGCTACGACCAGCGGAGAGAGGTGGGCAAGCTCTGGGGGAATCCGTTTATTCACCTTTTTACCTTGGGGTAAAGAAAAACCACGGGACTTTGGTGCAGTAGATTTCTCAGTGCCTTCTTTAGGAATTTTTTCTTAAGCACACTTAACGGGGAAAGAAAAAAGAGGGAAGAACATTTGTTCCCTGATGGCCCTTTCTCTAAAAGCATTGGGGATCAAGAAGGAAGAAGATGGCGGTGGGGAAACAGCAAAATCCCGAGGAGGCCGCTTCCCTTCAGCCCACCTGGCTTGCCCGCTGAGAACTGCTGGCGATACAGACTTTTTCACAGTGATTCCCAACCTCTTCTCCACCACGTCTTAGTAACTGTAAGCCTCATCCCTGCCCTTTCTCCTGGTGAGATCCACGTTTCTACGGATGGAAAAACAGAACCGTATTCTCTTCTGTAAAACTGTGATGTATTGTTGATGTTTGTAACTATTGTATATTTCTGTCTTGCTCCAAGTCCTCGCTGGAGTGTGTAGTTCATGGGCAGGGGGAAGTTTTTTAAAGCCAGGTTTCTCTCCCTCTCTCTCCCCTTTCCTCATTTCTCTGCCAACTTGGTTCAAGTAACATAACCCCAGACTTCAGCCTCCAGTCAAGTAACTTTGAATCCAGTAAGAGCACTGCAAAATGTCTCTAGGACATGATCCTTTGGGAAAGGACTTTGTCTACGGCTGTGGCTGCAAAGTTGGCAGGAGGAAAAAGGGGGCTCCTCTGACTCCCCCAGCAGGACAGTAGAGAGCCTCCAGCCCTGAGCTGAAACATCCTCGCCTCCCACTGCTTATATGACAGCAATCAAATGCTTTCACTCCACCCGGGCAACCCAGACCAGCTCTGGCCACACCCAGAAATAAGAGTTACCTCTGCATTTTCTGTTGCCATTTTTCTGGCTCTAGAAGTATCTGATGCGTGACTGACTACATCATAGGACATCCAAGTATCTCAAAGTAGTCTATTTTTCTGTTCAGATGAAATATATATATATATATATGTATGTATTTTTAGCAAATTTATAATAGGGCCATTGAGTCTAATTTCTTTTGTAATACAGAATAACATCTTAGGAGTTTTATTGTTGGTCATTATCGCAGCTGATATCTTCTGGTCTTTTTCACTTCCTCCCATTGCCCCTTGGGCTGTTTTTTTTGTTTTTTTTTTTTTTTCTTCCTTTTGATTCTGATTTTCCAGAGGTGGGGAAAGACTTTGGGGTCTGACTTCCTCAGGCAGGCATTTCCTGACACAAGGCCTAGAATCTGTTGACCTGTTACTTTACTCATTCTGTCTGTTCTATTTATTGTTCTTAAGAATCCAGAGCACAGATGCAGGAGTGAGATCAGGGGGAGCAGGGATACAGATGGCCCTCAAAATCAGGATGGGATGTGGGCTGGTTTAACTCATCCCCCACACCCTTCTTGGAATCTCAAGGGGCTGAGTTTTCTCATTCCCAGAGATCTTGGAATCTAAAATCTCATGCAAGAAAAACTCCCTCTGGCATTTCTGAAATTCAGAACGACCCCTCCTGGCTGCCTGTCTCCACGTCCTGTGCCCTAGTCCCCTGGAACATCAATTGGATCTGAAGGTCAGAGCACTTCCAGGTTCTTGTAAAACTCAGAGAAAATTATCAGTTCTTCATTTCAATCCATTTCCAACAGCCTCACTAAAAACCAGTGGCCAGACAAGCTTGCAGCCAAATCCTGAGAAGATGTGTCCCCAGAATCTGCCGTCTCATCTCCCCTTCCCTTTCCAGCTGCCTGGCTCCATAGAACCAGAGATTCGTGGTGAGGACAGTCGTATTTTTCCAGCTTCCACCTATCCAGGCCTTGGAGAGTGTCTGGATTGTCCTGATATTTAATTCCCCACTGGACAGGTTCCAGGCCTCAGATGGGCAGAGGATGTCTCGTGAAGTAAGATCTTCCACAGAAAGAGATTCTCCATCCATCAGCTCATGCAGGAAGATGAAGAAAGCCCAGATAATCTCTAACTTGCATCTGTCCATTTTCATATCCCACCTGCCTCGCCGTCAGCTTCAGGGCTCTGGCCTCTGCCCTGGTCAGAGATCTGAGCCAAATGAGGACCCCCAGATGGCGGTGAGCCACCCCCACTGGGTTTGCCAGGTTTGATGCCCAGAGAAGCAAATACCCTTGCCTGTGGCCGCTTTCATCTAGAAAGAGGTCACAGAGTTTGAGTTTCCATCCACTGTCCCTGATACTGTCTTCATCAAGAATTTCTCCTGAACTTTCCAAAATGCCACCTTGAAGAAAGGAATTTGGAAGGGGCTCTGTTAATTGGGTGGCCCCTCGTCTTCACTGCTAACTCTTAACTCTCCATTCATCCCTACAAAGATCCTGGAAAGATCTGAAGGCTGGCAGGGATGAAGTGCAGTGGGGCAGTTCGCCTAAAGAAGAGACCACCCGCACACAGGCTGGCTGCACGCAAGTCTCTGAGAGGCTCTCCTGCATGAAAGGGACGGGGTGGTCAGTTTGACTCAAATTAAGGAAGCACTTCTAATAGGAGGCTACCTAACCATGGACCTTGATGCGTGTCGGGTAATGAGCTCCCCGACACCACAGGTGTTTAAAGAGAGGCTAGTTGATGTGCAGAATGGATGTTGCTGAGGGACCCTAGCACTGCATGCCAACTGGGCTGAACATCTGGGGAAGCTCTTCTCTACCACCGCACACCCCACCCCTTTGGTACATGTGTGCGCGCGTGTGCATGGTTTGAACATCTGAGCACAGGCTCAAGCCACTGGGGCAAATGTGGGGAGCACAGTTAGCAGAAATTCAAATTCTAGCTTTCTGAGGGGGTGTCAGGAAGGGAAGGGGCAGCAGGATCCTCTCTCTGATCTTCTCTGCTCCCCATCCTGGACAATTTTAACGACCCCGTCTGTCGCCTATCCAACTCATCCCCAGTGTCCTAACAGGGACCATGCTGTGTGGGATGCAGCTCATCCCCCCTTCCCCCAGGCCAGCCAAGGAGCAACCCCCATCTCTAGCCGGCCTTCTCACGGTGCTTCAGCCCTTCTGCCCAGACCCTGTGCCCTCGTAGGCCTCAGGCTTTCTGTACAAGAGACAATTATCTTTTACCCACTCGCCAGCTGCCTAATGAACAAACTGGCCAGGCAATAGCAAATGGCAAAAATCCCCAAAGGGCTTTTTTTTTCTGGCCAATAAAACAGGAAATCCCATTCAAGATCCTTGAAAAGTCCCCACCCAGTGAAGTAAGTCCAGAAGGGCCAAAAGAGAGAGACGGCGGTAATCCAGTTTTACGGCAAAACCAGGCATCGGCTCCCTCTGGATAGAATGCCCACTCGCCCACATCCGTAGCCCCTTCCCACGTGAGTCTGGACACTGCATTCCTCCAAAGAGAGCATTTGACAAAAGAGATTTTAAAGTTCCGCCTACTTGTGTATGGTGGCTTGGAGGAGGCGGGGCTTCATCCTCGAGTGACCCTGAGTCCAGGCAGTCTCAGGTTGCTTCATTATAGGATGAGGCAGGGCAAAGGGTTTGGATGGATAGTCTGAGCAACTGTCTCCCTCTCAAACCAAAATGGAACAAAAATCCAGTTTCCAAGATCCCTCTCTGAGGCTCTGACCTCCAAGAATAACTCGAGTTAGTGGCTGCGAAGACCTGACAACTCTGGAAAATGGAGAAAACTTCCAATTCTGTCCCATTAGGATGCTCTCAAGGGTCATGCATGGATCCCCGCATACTTCCCGCCTCCCTAAGCTAATCCAGGTTTGGAAAACAAGGAGGGAAGCACAGGAGAAGATGGGGTTTGGACTTCACAGGATGGCTCAGGCCCCCTGGTCCTCACGAGGGCTTTGGGGTCTCTCTCAGATAAGCCTGACATCTGAGCTCAGGGCGCCTGGGGGTGGGGTGGAGAATGACCCGCAGCTGCTGGGCTGGGCCGCTGGCCCCTTTGCTTTCCAGGCCTGTCCTGGCTTTAATCCAAGATCAAGGAACTCAGGGTCATCTCCCAAATTAATGACTTTGGCACATAGTGGTCACCCAACCTGTGTTGGGTTTGTTTGGTTTTTTTGTTTTGTTTTGTTTTGTTTTGAGTGAATGTGTAAATGATTGACTTCTGAATGGATGAGTGAATGTGTGAGTGGATAGAGAATTCATTCATTCTCACCTGCTTGATGTATTGCTAACTGGGAAGGAAGGAGAAATGGGAAGCCCCTCCCATTGAAGCCTGTAAGCCTCACCAATGCCATCTGTTCTTTGACTCAATTGGGGGCCACGATGACGGCCAAATTTGACCCTTTTCTGCCCGAAGGGCCTTCTCAGAGCTATACATCCAGGGGCCTGTGGGGCAGCCCCAGTCTCCTTCCAGCTTGCCTGCCCCGCCTTTTCAGCCTCATGTTGTAGTTTAGCTCACACGTAGCCCATGGGAGACCACAGGGTGGCTTTCCAATAGGCTAAGCCAAGGGTCCAAGGTAAGGGTTTCCCCTGGTCTGGGACTTGCTAGGGGCAGGAATGTGGGAGCTGATATCTGGAAACTGGATTGCATTCCCTGAGCCATGGGAGTCCAGCTGGAAAAGAGAGCCAGCCTGTCCTCCAGCTTTTAGAGCCAAAGGGTCTTCCTTTTTTCTGAGCCCAATAACCACCGTGGTAGCATGCGCCCCAATCCCATCAGCTAAGACCCTCTGTCTCTCCTAGGAACCATGGGGAGAGGTTGAGGCTTTTCTGCCAGCAAAGCCATTCTGATTGCCCCACCCATAATGGGGGCCAAGCCAATCACATTAGCCATAAATGACCAATGTCCTTAGCCGCTCATTTCTTAGGGTCGTGTTCGTGGGTCCTGTTCATCTCCGGTCATTTGACGTCTCTAGTCCTTCCTGTAAAGCTGAAAATGAGCATCACACACACACACACACACACACATTCATGAGGAAACCAAACAACAAAAAACCCAGTGTCTTTTTCTGCATGTGATGAGATGGAATTGTGACCTCCAGCTGCTGTCCTGTCTTGTAAAATACGTCCATATGTTTAAGAATTTCTAAGCAAATGGTCCCTTAATGAGTCTGCAGAGTTCAATAAAAAGGTATGGAGAAAACAAGCTTGGTGGACTTGGTTTATTTTCTGGAGGGCACAGAGACATGAGGGTGTGAAGATCTGTAAGAGAGGCTGAACTTAGGAGCCTGGAGACCTGAAGGGGCAGCGCTAACTGTTTCTCTTCTTTCGAAAGAGAGGAGGCATGAAAATATAACTGATTTGTTATCCCAATATGTAAGCAGTGGTAACCCAACCCATGCTGTGTTCATGAGGCCCCAATTCCAGTCATCTGTCTCTCATGTCAACCATGCCTAGGTATTCCTGGCTTTGCTTCCTCATAAAAATGTCTCACAATACAAGTTGTAAGCTCAAATGCCTACAGGAGCCACACAGGTAACATAAATGAGTAAAGCAACCTAGCTAAGAGGAATAAGGGAGTGGTGGTGAGTGTGGCGAAGATTGTACTCTCTGTCTAAAGGAGTGAACTCTGTTCATCTCAGGCTGGTGATCACCACACAGGGATGTAGGCCTGGCAATGTCAGATCTTCAGATCTTTTCAGAGAAGTCAGAAATCTTGATTTTTATGGGAAATATCCCAACATTTTAGTGTTAACTAGTCCTAATTTTTCCCCCCTTTGGTCTTCTTCCCCTTCGGTAGTAGCCAAATGAAAACATCTGTGAACAGGCTACCCTGCTCTTAAGTTGCCCTTTTGTGACCTCCAACATGATTGACAGGGCTTGATGATTTCTCTGTCAGTTATCTATTGCTGTGTAACAAATTACCCCCAAACCTAGCAGTTTGAAACATTTATTGTCTCATAGTTTCTGTGGGTCAGGAATTCAGGAGGGTCTTTAGCTGAGTAGTTCTGGCGTGAGGTTACAATCAAGACATCAGCTGCAGTTATCTGAAAACTTAACTAAGGCTGGAAGATCTGATTCCAGCACAGCTCAGGGGGCCTCAGTTCCACACCATGTGGATGTCTTTATAACAGACTTCTTGAATGTTCTTACGGCATGACTGCTGGCTTCTCCCAGAGTGAGTGATGGAAGAGAAATCAGACAGCCTCCCTCCTACCAAGTTCTATTCATTAGCTCATGCTTGAGGGGAATGGCACCTCATAAAGAGAGAAGTATCGAAGACTTTGTGGACAAATTTTAAAACCACTACATTCCAAGGTCTAGGAAGAGTAGTTTCCAACTTTAGAATTTCATAGGCCAGTAGAACTGCCAGTTCAGTTTGGGAAAGTATGTAAGCTTTGCTGGCATGGTATTGTGCCAAGTAAAGATGTTGGAAAGGAACTGCCATGTACTGTCACCATTTCCTAGTAAAAGGAAGGATATTTCAAATCCCACCCCACCTCAATATAATCTGAAAATGAAAGGCTGTCCTTAAAAAAGAAGAACTTGCATTTTTTCAGTAGACTAGGGTTTCTCAACGTCCGCACTGTTGACATCTGGGGCCGGATCACCCTTTGTCGTGGGGCCGTCCTGTGCACTGTAGGATGTTCAGCAGCATCTCTGGCCTCGACTCACTCGATTCTAAGAGCACCCCAGTTGTGACAACCAAAAATGTCTCAAGACACAACCAAAAGGCCCCCAAGGAACAAAATCCCCTCTAGTTGAGAACCACTGGAAGAGGTACAAAATCCAAGACCCAAAAAGGTATAGTGAAAAGTGAAACTTCCCTTGCACCTCTAGATCCCATTCCCCTGTTCCCAGAGGCAATTACTGCTACCAGTTTCTCATATATCCTTCCAGAGACAATCTTGCCAAAGACAAAAACACATATGAGTGTGTGCGTGTGTGTGTGCGCGCGCGTTTGTTTTGTTTTATTATATCCCAAAGAGCAGCATTTACACTGTTCTGTACTTTGCTGTTTGTCATTTGATATATCTTGAAAATCATTCTCTATTAGCACACGAAGAGTCTCCCCATTCTTTTGTAAGCCTGTGTCCTGCTCTGTTGTTCAGAGGACTTGCTAGTCTCCTACAGCTGAACATTCAGGTCGCCTCCAAACCTTGGCTGTAACAAACACAGTGCTGAAGTGAATGGCCTGCCAGCGGCTCCTGTGGGTTCTGCCTTCAAAATAGATCTGGAAGCTGCACTCCTCACCCCTCCGCCGCCGTAGCTCTGGGCCAAGCCTTCGCCGTCTGCTGCCTGATGACTGCAGCAGCCTCCAGACCAGCCTCCCTGCTTCTGCCCTTGGTCCCTTTCAGGCTCTTCTCAACACAGTGGCCAGAGGGAGCCTGTCACACTGTCAGTTTGACCACGTCACTTCACTGTCAAAACCTTCCAAAGGCTTCCCGTCACATTTTGAGTAAAATACAAAGTCCTTGGCAGAGTCTACAAGGCCATACGTCCCCTGGCCCCTGCCTGCCTCTCTGATTTCGTCTCCCCCTACTCGCCCTGAGGGTGCTCTGCTCCACTGTCACTGGCCTCCTTGCTGTTCCCCAAACGCGCCCACCCTGGGCTCTCCAATGATGCTGCTCCTTTCTGGCCCCTTCCCAGGCCCTTCCACCCTCTCTGACCTCTTATTTTAATACTGTTTACCTCCTTCACTCCCCATCAGACACAGTAGCTGCCAGTCAATTTCCAATACACCAAGCACACATCTACCCCAGAGACTTTGCTCTGGTTATCCATTCTACCCAGAACATCTTCTCCAGCCTAGTCACATGGCTCACTCCCTGTTTATAATAGCCACCTCCCCCACAACCCCATCCCCCCCGCCATACATGCGTCTCACAATCCATTCCCTTCTCTGTGTGATGGTTCTCTGTAACAGTTACCATCTTCTGACACATTATATTTTATTTGTTATTTTGTTTATTGTTTACCTCCCTCCAGTAGAATGTAAATTCCTCCCTCCAGCAAAGTGGAAATTCAAAAGCTGAAAAGCAAAGAGAACAAGGAATAAAAAAAATAGAAGAGAATATGTAAGGAACAACTCCAAAAGGTTTAACATATGCATAATGGGAAGAGCAGAGAGAGAAGAAAGAGAGAAAGGAACAAAAGAAATAATTGGAAAAAATGATTGAGAATTTCCGCAAATTAATGTCAGACACCAAACCACAGCTCCAGGAAGCTCAGAGAACACAAGGCAGGAGAAATGAAAAACAAACAAACAGACAGACAAAAAACTACACCCAGGCATGTGATTTTCAAGCTACAGAAAAAGAAAATCAAAGATAAGAAAAGATCCTGAAAGAAGCCCAAGGGGAAAACTCCGCTCCTATAGAGGAACAAAGGAAAGAATTACATCCCACGTCTCCTCAGAAACCACGCAAGCAAGAAGATAGAGGAGTGAAATATTTAAAGTGTTGAAAGAAAAAAAAAAACCCATCCTAGAATTCTGTACTTTGCAAAATTATTCTTCAAAAGTGAAGGAAAAATAATGATTTTTCCCAGACAAACAAAAACTGAAGGAATTTCCTGCCAGTAGACTTGCCTTGCCAGAAATGTGTTTAAAAAGTTATTTAGAGAGAAGGAAAATGATAAAAGTCAGAAACTCAGATCAACACGAAGAAAGAACAGCCATCAAAGAAGGAATAAGTGAAGATAAAATAAAAACTTTTATTTTCCTTCTTCTCAGTTGATCTAACAAATAATAATATCAACAATGTATTTCATTATGTATACTATGTATATGTAGATATATACACATATACCTCTATATATGTACATATGGCACAGAACAGTTCTAAAAGAACTGACAGAAAAAAATTCATGAACTAGTAAGTGACTACAGCAAGGCTGCAGAATACAAGATTAATATACAAAAGCCAATGACTTTCCTACACGCCAACAATAAACAAGTAGAATTTGAAATGTTAAAAACACAATGCCATTTACATTAGCAACCAAAAAACTACATAGGTATAAATCTAACAGCTATGTATAAGATCTACAGGAGGAAAACTACAAAAGTATAATGAATGAAATCAAAGAGAACTAAACAAATGGAGAGATAGCCCATGCTTACAGATATGAAGACTTGATATTGTCAAGATGTCAGTTCTCCCCAGCTTGATCTGGCGAGTCCATGCAATGCCGATCAAAATCCCAGCAAGATATTTTGTGGATATCAACAAGCTTATTCTAGAATTTATATGAAGAAGTAAAAGATCCTGAATAGAAAACACAATATTGAAGAAGAACAAAGCTGGGGAACTGATACTACCCAACTTCAAGACTTACTATAAAGCTATAGTAATCACTCACTCGACAAACACATACTAGCAACTTCTACATGTCAGCTATGGGTAAGCATTGCAATTCTGAGATGATTTAAGACATCCTTCTCTCCTTTGTTTCTTTCTCCTTCCCTCCTTCCTTCCTTACTTCCCCTTCTTCATTTTCTTCTCTCTTTTATGCCTTCTTGCCTTCTATAAGTAGTTATTGAACACTTTAAATAGGTCCTCTGGTGCTGGGGATACCAAGCTGAATTGGACAGAATCCCTGCCCTCATGGAGGTAACAATCTAAAGAGGGAGACCACACTCATTCACCTCAGAAACAGGCAAGGAGGCTTCAAAGAAACCACACACACGTGTACACACACACAGATCAAGGATGCCTGCAAGAGGCAGGGTGTGGCCCAAGATCTCCTGCGTCCCAGATGCTTTTGCTAAGCCCTTTCCATGTGTTATCTCCCTGAATCCTCACGAAACACTACAGGGAAGACATTGTTATTATCTGCATTTTGCAGCTGAGGGAACTGAAGCAAAGAGCAGTAAGGGGACATCCAACACCTAGCTAGGAAGTGGCAAAGCTAAGACTTTAACCCAGATCTGTCCAATTTTGTCTGGTTACTGAGTCTGCCAAAAGGATCGAGCGTAGTAATTCAGCAGGTAGAGCAGCGCAGGGTTGGAGAGGGCCCCGCCAGAGCCAGACTGCGTGGATTCAAAATCCTGACTCCTCCACTTAGTTGTTATATGACATCAAGGAGGTCCCTAGCTTCTGGACCTCAGTGTTCCCATCTGCAGTATAAGGCTAATTCACTTAAGCAGCTGTTATAAATGAAGCCCTTTGGGGCCAAGAATAGGATGAGGTGAGCAAGGCAGAATTGTACCAGCGTAGAACTGGGTGCCGTCTTTATTTGAAATGCTGGTATTTTGTTCATAGTGGGGTTTTTTGCATTAATTTTTTTTAATGCTGTTTATCTTGATGATTGAATTTTAGGCACCCCCTAAATCTTGCACAGAGATGAGTGCCTCACTCAGCTCACCCTGGTCCCAGCCCTGTCTGGGTTAGGGGTGGGGGTGGGGATATGGCCTTGAGCAAAGCAAATACCTGCCTTAAAGAGATGCACATCCTAGGGGGAAAGACTGCTGATCAACAGACTTAAAATGTATGACACGTCTGGTGCTAGGAAGAAAAATGAAATTGGGCAAAGAGGCAGAGACAGCCATGGGGCAAACAGAAGTACCTACTTTACAAGGTTGGCGTAAAGATTAAAACAAATGGCCTGTGTAAAGCACCTGGTGTAGAGGCTGGTACGTGGTAAGTGGCCATTGATGCGGTTTCAGTGCCTGTTCTCGGGGCACCAGTGAGACTCCAGGGCTCTGCTCTCCTGGAGCTTACAGCTTGGGTCAGTGTTTCAGCACTGGTGAGCTGGGACCCACTGGGGCCAGGGTTCTTAAACTTTGCGTGCTGTCTAATGAAGCCAACTGACCCCGTCTTAAATTTTAAATGCATAAAGCGCACAGGTTTACAAAAGAAACCATTTCTGTTGCAATGCAATTATCAAAGTATTTTTCAATACATGGTATAATAATAAATGTGCTTCTTAGCAAATTAAATAACAAGACCTGGCAATGGATCTAGTAACTACCATAATTTCGAGGTAGTGAATTTGAAACTTAAATGCTATTTCAAGGCATAGATCACATCTATAATGAGATGCAAAATAATCTGTGATTTTTGTTAGTGACAATGTCACAAATTCTGCTAATACCACTAAGATTTGTTGCCTGTATTTATAACTGGAGGAAGTGCTACATTTCAGCTAGAGGTCAGTGAAAATAAAGCTATAGAGTTTTGTCCTACCCAGGTTCACAAATCCAGATTACGAATCCTGGAATTAGGGGACTTTGAAATCTATTTCATGAGTCACCAATAGCACTTTGGATGAAAGAATGATATAGACTAGATGAGACTAGGAGAGAATAGATTCATGAAACTTTGTTTCAAGTGTGTGTGTGTGTGTGTGTGTGTGTGTGTGTGTGTGTGTGAGACAGGTCATGATGCAAAATACTTCTTCTTGCAACTCATGGTCCAAAGTATCTGAGAAGCAATGGTGCAAAGGAAAGCGTGTCCAGCAAGGCCACTGCCACATTGCAGGTGCAAAACGTCCTTGTCCCTCCCTCCAGGCCCCCATCAGCCTTGGTTTGGCCCCTGTCTGCCCTTCTGCCCACACACTGGTACACATACAAGACCCAAGCTCAAAAAAGGCTGTGTTGTCACTGGTTGCACAGCTGTTTGCCTGTCCTCCGAGAGAGGAGCAGGTGTGGCGATGCCCATGTCCTGAGCTCATCGCCTGTCTGGGGACGTGCCCCTCCTGATGGCCACATGTCCCCACAGCAAATATTAGGAAAGCTGTTTGTGAAGAGCCAGCTGGCAGCATGTCTGGAGGAGCCAGGCTGCAAAGGTTTGGGACTAATTAAACAGCCTCTGATGAGACACTATAGGGAGCTAAGGCCAGGCACATATTCTTGTGCTTTTTGGTGGGGTGGGGGGGGGTGCTTCTTATTCCTAATCCTGGATATCAAAGCTGAGAGTCTGGGAGAGGATATTGGAATCAGAAAAAAACCAAAATTTCTGAGGGAATCTACCCTCTGGTCTCCCAAGGGGAAGGGGCTTTGATCCTCTGCAAGTGGGAAATACGGGAACAAGTGATTCAGTTGTCAGATGGGCTGGCATTTAACCCTGTGCTAATAAACAGGAAATTGCTGAACGGGAATGACAGGCTTTGGCGCTGGCGGCAGGGTGGGGAGGACTCAAGCTGCAGCTCAATCTAGTGGTTCTGAAGCATCTGAGGTCAAATTCTGCCTACATCACTTCTTTGCTATGTGACTTAGGACAAGTCATTTCCTTTCTCTGGACCTTGGTTTTCTAGTCCGTAAAATGGGGGGGTGGGGAGGGAGAAACAGCATTTACTTTAAAAGGCTCCTGGAGGGCTTCAATGAAAAGATGTAAAATGCTTAGCCCAAGGCTTTGTATGCAATCAGTGCTCAATAATGGTAAGCTTTCATTGTTACCATCATTATTATTCCCATGGCAGCCTGGGGCCTCTGTCTGTTCCTTAATGGAGATCTATCATCCAGGCTGAGCTCCTCACAATGCCACAAATCACAGAGAACATAAAATCATGCTGGTTACCATTTATTGAGCATTGACAGTGTGCCAGGCCCTGTTCCAAGCACTTCACATGCATTTGCTAATTAATTCTTAGCAACAACTCTCTGAAAATCAACCTATGAAATTATCATCATGGGTATTATAAAATTATCACCAACAACAACTCTGTGAAATGATCATCATCCTCATCTTACAGATGAGGAAATGTATTAGTTACTTATTGCTGCATAACAAATTACCCCAACACTTAGTGGCTTGGAACAACAGTAAACATCTATTATCTCACACATTTTCTGTGGTTCAGGAATTTGGGAGTTGCTTAGCTGCATGTTTCTAGGACAGACTGTCTGATGAGGTTGCAGTCAAGATTTTGACCAGGGCTACAGTCATCGAAAGGTCTATCTGGAGCTGGAGGACCCACTTCCAAGATGGCACCTGTGCTGTGGAGAAAATGAAACAGGCAGTGATATAGTATGATTGGGGAGTGTCACTCTAGACAGGCAGTTGGGGAAGACCTCCCAGAAGTGGTGATAGTAAAACAAAATCTGATTGATGGGAGGAGATAGCCACTGGAAGAGCTGGGAGAGCTCTTTAGGCAGAAGGCACAGCAGGTGCAAAGGCACTGAGGTAGGAACAATCTTGGGAGGCCAGTTTGGCTGGAGACAGATGACTAAGGAGAAGAGTAGTGGGTAGGAGGTGGGAGAGGTCAGCAGGGTCCATCACACAGCACTTGTTAAGCAGGGTTACTCTAAGTGCAGTGGGCAGCCATTGGGGGATTTAAGCCATGAAACAACACAGCTTTGCATCCCAGAGCCTATCACATAATGAGTATGGTCCAAGCTAAACCTGAGGTATCTGCTCCTCCAAGGCAGTGTCGGAGAGCTCAGTCTGGAGCAGCTCGGCCGGGAGTCACTACCATCCATCCTTGTCTTGGCCTCCCTGCCAGCCAGACTAGAGGCCCCATTAATATAAATGAGGCCTTTGCTGACTCGATTTCCAAATGAGTCCCACCACTCAAGATCTCTATTCCAGGAAATGTGAAATTTATGTAATGAAAATTAAAAGAGAAACTGGGGAAGCAGCTCCTTAAGTGCCTGCTTCCTGGGTAAGTGGGCCAGGTCTGTGCATCTGGCAGGAGATGGATGAAGGCACCACCCAAGGGCTGTTGGGAACCTGGGACCAGCAGGGAGGCAGGGAGCATGTTGGCTGCAGGCAAGGATGAAGCCACCAGACATCCTTCCTTTCCTCCAAAAACAAGCCATGGTAATAATAGCTCATTTTCACCCTACCTGCCCAGCCCTGTTCTAAATACTTAACTTACGCAAGTTAACTTACACAAGTTATCTATCTCATTCAACCTTCATGACAAACAGATGGTATAGGCACTACTATGTTCCCCATTTTACAGATGGGAAAACTGAGGTTCACATTGGAGAAATATCTGATCAAGGTCACACAGAAAAATAGTATCCAAAATGAGATTTGGTCTTTTGTCTATTATCCCCACAGACCCTCTTGTCCAGAGCTTGGACAATGTGGAAGGAAGAAAGGCTCAAGAGTCAGAGAGACCTGGGTTCGAATCCAAGCTTCAAATACTGACCTGCTGCATGACCTTGGACAAGTCGTTTACCTCCCTGAGAGTCAGTTCTCCACTGACTTAGCCCCTTCTCCACTGAGTTCAACTCTGAATTAAAGGAGAAAATATGTAAAGATGCCACACACAGGATTTTAAATGTCCTATTAAATTGATTTAATTAAAAAAACAGTTGTAAACTCTTAGAACTGGAAAGTCTTAGGGCAATAGCTTCAGGTACAGTTGGATCCAGGGGCTCTAAAGGTGCCAAGAGCTCAGTTTTTTCTTTCTCCATGTAGTGGATCCTTACTAGGAACTCCAGGGTTATACTATTCTTACATCTAGAAATCTTGGTTGAAAGAGAGCTTTTACCCAACAGGGCAGCAAAAGTCCTAGGATTCATTCTGATTCAACTTGGGTCATATGCTCATCCTATAACCAATCGTTATAGCCAGAGAGATGGACAATGTGACTGGGCCCCCCAGGCCACATGCCCACTCCTGGAGCGAGGGGGAGGGGTGCAGAAAGCCCAGGCTGAACCATTTGGACTGTGAGGGGAAAGGCTAGGTTCCCCCCAAAAAACTGGGGTGCTGTTACCAGGAAAACAAAGAATGTATGCTGGGCCAGCAAGAATACCAGGTGGTGCTCCTGGCACATAGTAGGCCATAAATAAGTACATATGCAACTGAACGGACAAACCAGAGGATGCTTGTAAGGATAAAACAAAATAATATATGCGAGTCTCTGGCACATATCAGCACTCAATAAATCTTGTTTTAAAGGAACAAGAGGTACTCAGATTGGGTTGGATTCTGGTCACATGCTGATGAGCACAGATGCTGGAAGAAACTGGGAGGAATGGCTTTCCCCACCTCAGCCAGACCCCCTTATTCATTTTCCATCCCCGGGCAGAGCAGGGCCAGCACTAGGGAGAGGAGAGGAAGGCACTCACCGTGGCATAAAATGTAAAGGGGTATCAAAAAGCAATCAAAATAAATAATATTTTTTAAAAATCAATATTGCAAAAATCTCTGATAATCAAAATATTGACATTTTAAATAAAGACATATCCATATGCACACATTTACATATCACTTATGTCCAAATGTCCAGACACATGCACATATGGACATTTTCACAGACATGTTTTTGTATATTTACTTATAAATCTGCACAGGGCCACTGTACTACACAGCCCCAGGAGGTCTCATTCCACTATAATCTTTATGGATGGCATCCCCTGCATTGTGCAGGCAGCATCTGTGGCTGGACACAGCAGTCCTGTGTATGAACAAACATGTACAAACATCTCCGTCCTTCATAGATGCACAATCATCATCTAGCACTAAGTATGTGTCACATAACACCACACGTGCACATGTGCCAAGAGATACAACACAGTTTCATCCACACTTACTTTCCTGCCCCAGGACCTTTGCACTTGCTGTTTGCGCTGCCAGGGATGCTCTTGCCCCAGATAACCATGTATCTCCCTCTCTTGCCTCCTTCAACCTATGCTTTCTCAGTGAGGCTCTGACCTCTGACACCATTATATCCTACCACTGTCTAAAGCTGCAACTCCCCACCCACAGTCCATATCCCCCAACATTGCATTATTTTTCTCCTTAACATTTAAAACCGTCTGACATATATTTTCCTTTTTATCATATTTAATGTCTAACCTGCTAAAATGTCAGCTCTACGCTGACAGGGATTTTGTCTGCTTTGTTCACTGTTGTGTTCCCAACCTCTAGAACATTGCCTGGCACAGAGTGTGTGCTCAATAAATATTTGTTAAATGAATGAAATAAGCCAGCGAAGTGGGGATCCCTGAGAACGACTGAGATCAATTGTCCCACTACCCCAGGAGGAAGGCAACCGAATGTCAGATGTAAGTTGATTTCCAGAACTAAGTAACAATGAAAGGTACATTCTAAGTGATGTATTATCTAAGTGATGTATACATGAGTATTATCTCATTTAATCATCACAGCAGTCCTATAAGTTACTATCTTCTAGCCCCAGTTTTCACTGGAGGGAACAAAGGCTCTAAGAGGTTAAATCACTTGCACAAGCTGTCACCATGCAGAAGTGGCAAAGCTGGGATTCAAACCCAGCTTCCCAGCTCCACGCTGCCCAGACTCTCCCTCTGCACGCACACACACACACACTCTCTCTTATGTCGTGTCACCAGGCCCTTCTAGTTTTCAGGCAACTCTCAGGAAAGAGACCTCCTTCCCCCAGCCTGGGTGTCTGAGGGCCTTGCCTTCCCCCCAGTTCTATCTGCCAGTTCTATCTCTATTGTCCTCACTGCATCCTAGCCAAGTGCAAACCTGCATCCCTGATGACAGCTGGAAGCTGTAGGCTGTCCAGTTGTCATGGCAATGGTCTTCAGCTCCTGTAAACAGTCCTGCTTCCTGGCTGCCTGGCTGGCTCACTCTTACCACACTCAGAAGCTGTTGCCTGGGCTTTACTCCATACTTGACCCCTTCTGGGTGGCTGGGTGGGCCCAAAGGTCTACATGTCTATCCTTTTCCCACTTGAGAGCCACAGGAAGGGTAGAAGCAGGGCACCTGGTCCCCACCTCCTTTCCTGCCCCTTCTTGGCTATGTGACCTTGAGCTGTCACTTCCCCTCCTGACCCTATGTTACAGGGTGGCCATGAAGAGTTAATGAGCCTATTAATTCATTCATTCAACAAATAATTATCGTACGTATCATGTGCCAGGCAATGGTCTAGGTGCTGGGGACATGGCAATGACCAAGGCAGGCCAGGTCCTCTGGGAGAGAGACAAATAAATTCTGAAAAGAAGGTAATACAGCTGAACATGTATGACGGGAGGTACTGGGGCAGGAGCTACTTAGGGTGGCCGCCCTGAGAGGTGACATTTGAGCTAGACCAGAATTAGCAGATAGCCAAAAAGGAAGTGCAGCATGTACAAAGGCCCTGCAGCAGGGATGACTTGGCCTATTTAAGGAACAAAAGGCCCTTCCCTCAAAGTGATGCTTGTAACTCTAGGAGGGCAACTCCAAGGTGTGAGCCCCGATGCTGCAGGTAGAGGGAGAGAAAATGAAATTTGACCAGGGATGCTGCCCAGGATGTCAGGAGGAAAGAGAGCTCATAGGCAGCTGCTGCAGGTCCAGACATGGAGTCTGCACCTCTGCACCAGGTGAGAGTAAAAGAACACCAATAATAATACAACAATGTCTAGATGCTTTACATGTATTAACTAATCTAATCTTCATACTGTTCTCATAATCATCTCCATTTTACAGATTGAAAACTAAGACAAAGAGCTACTTGCCCAAGGTCAATGGCAAAGCTGAAAATATACCTGGCAGCAAAGCCCATGACCCCAGCCACCATCCCAGGTGCTCTGCAAATGAGCAAAGGGACTCAGTTCAAAGCCTCCAGGAGTGGTGGGGACCGTGGGACTAAAGCACGTGCCCCTTCTAGAGGGCACCCCCCCCACCAGCTTCAGCCCATTGTCGGAGGCATGTGGGAATATAGACAGACTATGGCAAGACATTCTAATTTTCCAAAATACATCAGATTTTTATGTGAACTCTCCAAATTTTAAAATGTGGACTGAATTGTTTGTTTCCAATCTCAAGCAGTCCAATAAAACATAGTATCATTCTAGACGTCCTGGTGGGACCAGCTTCATAATCTGCAGGGCCCAGGGCAAAATGATAGTGCAGGGCCCCAGGTTCAAATATGAGGAAGAATCTCAAGACAGCAACAACAGAGCAATAATCCAAGTGCAGGGCCCTTCGGAGCGCAGGCCCTGTATGACTGTCCAGGATGCACATCCTTGAAGCCAACGCTGCCTCTCAGGTAGGCCCTTCCTAAATATTTGTTAAATCAAACAGAAGGCAGTGGGAAAGGAAAGAAAATGGACATGTATTTGGCCCCTTGATGTATCAGACACAGCTTTGTATGATAGCTAACACTTAGCAAGCGCTCACTACGGGCCAGGCACCGTAGGTGTCAATGCATTTAAACCTCACAGCAGCACTGTATTATTATTCCTGCTTTCCAGATGAGGAAATTGGGACTTAGGGAAGTGAAGTCATTTGGTTATCGCTAATACTTGACAGAATTGATCACAGGGGCAAATGTGAGGCAGAACAAATAGGGGGGAGGGAAAAATACGAGAGAGTGGGTGGGAGGGAAGGCAAGAGGAAAAGAAGCCACCACGGGCCTGTCTTCCAACTGGCCTGCACTTAGGTCTCTGCCAAGACGGTGTGGAACCTGGGGAGGCCGCCGCACCCCAGATCACAGTGCCATCCTCCCCAGCTTGGCTCCTCTCCGGCGATCCAATTACTAAATGCAGCCGCATTCTTTAAAAATGTCTTTCCTCTTATGTAATGCAATAGTGACAAACGCCAAACAGATGGTGCTGTGACAAGCTTTTAAAAAGTTGATCGGGAGCTCATCTTTCACAATTAATGTATGGGCATTTAAATGAGCTTCAGCCAGCCACTGAACTCCACCAGGAATCCATATGGGACAAATCGCTTGACGGTTGGCCGTGCTCACCTCGTCTCCGGCCAGGGGTTGATGTGAACAGTGGTCACACTGACTTGTGAGCAGCAGTCAGAAGATACCTGGTTTGGACAGAGTGAAGAAATGCCTTGGGCCTCTCAAAAGTCCAAAAAGCTAGAGGCTTCCTCAATCTATTACCGAGACTTTTTTTTTTCTTCAAACTTTAATGACGTCTTGGGGGAGCAGATCATCTCTCTCTCCCAGAGGGAAACGAGTTAGTCACAAACTATGTCAGATGCTGCCAGCATGCGATTTTCCCCACCCGCACCCTTCTTCCTCAGTGTTCAGGGATGAGATCATTCCATTTGGAGCCAATTATAGATGGAGAATGCTGGGGATGTGCAAAGAAACCTCCTCAGAGCCCTTCCCTCCCACCGTCACAGGCTGTACCCTGCCTGGATGGGCAGGAACAGGAGGCTGCATGTCTGGTCCCAAGTTCAAACTCAGGGTGTGCGAAAGCCACGCATTCCTAAGTCACAGCTTGGATCTGTCAAGCTAGGATGCTGGGCAGCTGGCTAGATGTAATCTTTTGGCCTCAAAAGTTCAGAGCTGGATGAGTCCAAGGAGATCATCGCTGTACAGATGGGGGAAACTGGGGCTGAGAGGAGGGACGGGGCTGACTCAAGGTCACACAGCTAGCTGGGGGGTAGCTCCTCCACCTCCCAAGCGGAGAACGTCCGTTGCCCAGCCCACTTCCTGCTGCTTGTGATACCAGCACTCTGAGTTTTCCTAGGGGAACTATCCCTTCCCTTTGGTCCACGTGATTCAAGTAGGACTGACCCCTCTCCCACCTCCAGGGGTGCACAACTGGCCCAGCCCCAGCCCATCAGAGCATTTCATTCCCCACTGCCTGACTGGTTCAGGGATGAGCATGGAAGATGAGCCTGGCCAATAAGCAGCAACCCCAGGACTTTAGCGAAGGCTAAGGCCATTGAAAATGAGAAACTCTCTTCCACTCGGTGATACTAAACTCGGAGGAAGAAAGCCTAGAGCTCCCGGTGGCCATCTATGCCACCACAAGACACCTGCCTAAGAAGGAAGCCAAACAGGAAAGCAGGGCCAAAAGAAAGTGATACAACAGCATTAATCATTAAACCCCTGGATCTAGCCATACCTGAAGGGAGATCTATACTGAATATTTTAAATTACATGTGTCAATAAGTTTCCATTTTTGCTAAAGTTGGTTGAGTTCTGTCACCCATCCCCCAAAGGGCCTTGACTTGAGGTGCTTTGGTGTGGGGCAAATCTCCAGGAACATCACACTGCATGCTCCACATCTCCAACTCCAACACATTTCTGAGCTTCTTTTTTTTAGGATTGGTTGGATAGAGACACCTCCCCCTCCCCTGGCAGATTCCCTGACTCTCTGCCCAAGAGCCAGCCAAAGCCATGAGTAATGAGTCATATCCATTTCACCTGACTTCACTAATCAAGGACCTGCGTGTCCTCCAAGGGCAAGTAGCCTAAACAATAAGACAGTTGCCCGGGTTGTTTTCCGGGAACTTGGAGTCAGCTTTGTCTCGTTCCAGCTGAGCCGGTTACAGCTGGACAGGACCACCAACCCTTCACCTGGGCATGCATGAGTATTCCCTTGGTGACTTTTTGACATCAGAGGGTGGAAAATTCAACCCTCAGATTGTGCTAAGCGCCTTCATTTTTGAATGTGCGGAGGCCTGTAGCTTGCTTGCACCTGGGAAGAACAAAAATGACAGCATCTTTTCCCAATCACCTTTCCCCAGGCCTCAGACCGCCCTGCCGCTTTATTCGTTATCCCAGAAATACCCCAGCCCCTCCTCGCCTTCGCCTTCGAGGAGGTAGGTTTTTCCTCCTGTCTGCGCTTCCCTGTGAACCTCGGTGTCTCAGCGTTTCGGCAAAGTGAACCTGGTGCGGTAACACAGCACCACACTCCAGAAGGAGCACCCAAGGTAAATGTCCCATTTCTTGGTACCCATGGCCCTGGTGTCCCCACTACAGCCTCTGCCTCCCTGTTTGGTCAAGAGCACAGGCTTTGGTGTCCAGTTCAAACCCCAGCTCCAGTATTTCCTAATCATGACAACTTGTACAAGTCACTCGACTTTCCTGAGCCTTGGTTTCCTCTTCTGTAAATGGGGGGAAGACCAGCTACCTTACAGGGTCCTTAGGGGCTGATTTTCCAACAGTAGTTATGAGAGATTCCAAAAAGAATATGCTTCAGAGCCTGGGCGATTCAGGTACTCAGTCTTCTTGGGAAGACAGCAGCTAAACACAGAAATTGATTTCCACATAAAACGGCCTCCTGCAGCCAGAACAAGGATAAGGGCAGAGGCAGGAAAAGCCTGCTTCTAGGGAACCTGGCCTGGGTGTGAGTCCGGCAGCCCCCTCGCTGGCCTCCTGAGAGGCCGGCCACCTCTTTCCCCGCCACTGCCCCAGCTCCTCGGGCCCCAGACCGACACACACAGGTGCTGCCGAAATGCTTGCCCAGTGACTCATTCACACTCCCAGAGAGGGGAACAGACAGTGATTCCCAGGAGTGCCCGGAGTCCTGATTTAGGAAGGAGGATTGAGCAGCAGCGACATGTGGGCCAGTCCCTGCCCAGCCCCAAGGACAGCGGAAAGACACACCCCTCCCCCACCCCCATCCTGGGAGCTGCTGGGCCCAGAGGCAGGGAGAGCTGGGCCGGCACACTTCCACGAGGAGCAGGAGGGAGCCAGGGCTCCCGCACACTTCTTTATTCACCACGGCCATGCTCCCCCAAGTGAGGGACTCGTAAATGAGATGGTTTTACATGAACCCGGGACAGGGCATTAAACAACTGAGAACAAGATGGATGTACCTTGAAAACATTATGCTAAGTGAAAGAAACCAGACTCTAAAGGCCATTTGTGTGATTCCATTTATATGAAATGTCCAGAATTGGCAAATCCATAGAAATAGAAAGTAGATTTGTGGTTGATTAGGGCTGGAGGGGTCTGACGAATGGGGAGTAACTGCTAACAGAGGGGACAAGATTTCTTTTAGGGGGGATGCGAAATGTTCAAAAATTAGACAAAGTTATACAATCATACAAATATACTAAAAAAGACTGAATTGTACACGTTGAGCGACTGGTATGGTATGTGAATTGGATCTCCAATAAAGGTGTTAAAACATATATTAATAATAGTTGACTCCCAAGGGGAGAAAATCAGCTCCCTTTCAAGTCCCTTGGAATTCCCTTCTAGTTTGTCAAGGACCTCGTCTCCATTAGACACTAGTGTCTCCTCACTCTCTCTCCAACCCGTACTAGTGTCTTGTTTGAACCAGGAGAGGACAGGCTTCATGCTCGGTTCCTTGGGCAATGAGACCTTGCCAGACTTGTTTGGTCTCCTTTATGGGTTTTTTTTTCTGATTGCCTTCTAATTATGGCAACTGATTGTTCACCTATTCATTTCATTTATTCAACAAATATTTATTGAGCATTATTGCATGCTGGGCCCTCTTCTAGGCATGGGGGTACCTGAGAACAAGACAGACCAAAAACCTTACCTCATGGAGAAGATGTACCACTAGTGCAGAAAGTCTTAGCAGTAGGTGTAGCTCATGGGTTTCAAATCGCTGCTCTGCCACTCGCTAGCTGTGTGTCCCCAGGCAAGTGGCTTAACCTCTCTGTGCTTCAATTTCCTCACATGCAAAATGGGGATAACAAGTGTACCTAACTCAGGATCCAATGAGTCAATATGTGTAAAGGGCTAGGACACTGCTTGGCACACTGTAGGTACTTAATAAATGTTTACTACTATTTATTTTCATCTCTAGTTGTGACTTTTTAAAAATGTCCTCTTTACACACATATATTTAAGTTTCCTTTTAAAATAAATTTATTTAAGTAAAACAAGGTGGGGGTGGAGAGTCCAAAAAAAGGGTACAAGCAAGGAAAACAGGGCAAAACATAGGGGTATGTTTAGGAGATGAAATTTGGGAAGCCCTGACCTAGAGGGAGAGGGCAGTAGGGCTGTGACTCAGCTGGCACCCAGTGGAAATATAAAGCTATTTTCAGTGTCAGCATAAGGACAAGGCTTGTTCCTTCAGTCTCAAATTTGCAGATGTCTCCCTGCTCCCTCATTCTGTGGGCTCCCAAGCCTGGGGGGTTTCCCTACCACCCAGGGAGGCTTTGGGAAGAGGGGCCCTGGGAAGATATGGGGCAGCTGTGGCTAGATGAAGACGAGCCTGTGGACCTCGGGGCAGGAACAGTCCCGGAGCTGCCCGAGCCTCTCCCAGGTCCCTCGGCACCGGGGGTGGCCGGCCGCTTGCCACAGCAACAGCTGGTGCCTGGAAGACATGGGGCTGGTTCAGTGGCGATGACTCTCCTAGGTGCCAGGGATATTTGCCTCAGGGGCCCCTTCTCCACGCAAAAATATTTTAAATCAGAGTTCAGCGCTGTGTAGAGATAAATATAATCTGGGCTGGATTCAGTATCAGATCTTCATTGTTATCACATCTTATTTTTTTTTGCTTTCTGATTTTGAAAGAAGTTACAGCATTTTTGTGAAAGTAGATGGGCACTGGGCCCTGTGTCTACTGTGCCTGATGGAGAAGTTGGCCCTGGGCTGACCGCAGAACCGCTGACCCTAGAGGCCACACGGGGCAGTCCAGACTCAGCTCGTAGGGTCTGGTGAGGTGACGCTCTCCCGTCCTTGCTGGGCACACCAGGAAAGTTGCTTAACCTCCCTGTGCCCCTTTTCCCTTCTGTTAGGAAGCAACACAGTGGAGTGATTAAGAACACAGGTCCTGGAATTGGTGGTGGGTTCGTGAGCCAGCTTCTAGGAGCCTCTGGCTCCTCAGTAGAAAACAGATATCCATAATCTCCACCCCTCTGAAGCGCTGGAAGGGTTCTATGAGATGCTGTGTGCAGAGAAAGTAAAAATGATCATGATGCTAATAGCTAACCATTTCAGCAACAAGAACGAAGGAGCCAGTGCTACGAGGCAGCCACGCGGATGAAACTTGCAAATTTCACGTCAAGCAAAAGAAGCCGAATTCCAAAAGGTACCTCCTGCATCATTTCATTTATGTGAAGCTTGAAAAAAAAGTTAAACTCTAGTGTTTAGGTATCTGCACTGAGGTGAGTAAAGCTATAAAGAAGACTGTACAATGAATGACCATGGAAGTCAGGATGGAGGTTTCCTCTGTGGGGAGGGGAGGGGCTGTGGTAGGAGGGTATGTGGAGGTGCTGGGGGGCTAGTAAGGTTCCCTTCCTTTCCTCGGTGGTGACTACCCAGGTGTATCTTCTTTGCAAACATTTATTAAACTGTTCATATATGTTTTAGCCAATTCTCTATAGGTATAATTCAAATCTTTTAAAAATGCAAAATAACAATAATAGCACTCTTTGTGTTATTATTCTAAGCTTCTAAGCACAGTGCCTGGCACCTATTAGGCACTTTACATAGGATAGCATTTAAAGTTACCATGATTATTGCCATCCTCACTACTGAAAATGGAATTAATGTCTCTTGTCTCAAAAGGGCTTATGAAGCCTGAATGAGAGCTCATATATAAAGCACCCTCTTGGTGCCCAGCACACAGTAGGTGCATGACTATGGTAGGTGTTCCTTCTGCTTGTCCCAAACTCAGAGACACTTCTCACGCTAAATAAACCTTCCTAAAATCCCCATCTGGCAGGCTATCCCTCCCTGGGCCCAGACCCTTTGCATGCCCGCCCTCACCAGCTGCCCATGGAAAGAATCTGGCTGGCAGCTCCTCTCCATCCTGGCTTTGATCCTCCTCCTCTGTCCAGTCCTGCCTGGTGAGCTCATGCCCTAGTCAGACCTTCCATCACCTGTTCTGTGAGCCTGGCCTGGCTGGGGTGGGAGCAGGGAGAGATGCCCCTCTCTGGCACAGCCCTGGCTCTGCTTTCCACTTCCTGTCCATGCCTAGTGGAGGCAGCGGTTCCTGTGGCCTTCATCTCAGCCTCATCAAAGTGCCATGTTCCTGGAGTATTTGCATCCAAAAAGAGAAGCTTCAGATTAATCTGAGTTTTAGGGCTAGAAAGGCTTATCTGAAGATGGATAGGTAAACTAAGTCTCTAATATGTGAGCATCTAGCCCAAAGAATGAATCTCTAATGGTGGAATCTCAGGTCTGGGACAGGTAAGTAGGGAAGAGATTGGAGGAAGACAGGCAAAGAGGGCCTCTCTAAAGTATCATGATACTGTCTGCCATTCATTAATCGGGCACCTACTATGTGCCAGGCTCATCACATTTATTACATCTGATTTCCACAAAGTACATATTATTGTGTCCATTGTATAGGTTAAACATGGCAATAGCAGCTTCCACTACTGAGCATCTACAAGAAGCCAGGTGCTGTGCAAAGGGCTCAGGATCCTTCCTGCAATCCAAGTAGTGGGGACTGTCAGGGTCAGAAGGAGGGTTTGCCTAGAGTCACATACCTAGTAAGGGCCAGAAATGGGGCTTGAACCTGGATCTGTGCAGTCCCAGTGCATCTTGTTCATATACATCTGTCCCTAACACCCCATCTGGCATTCCCTGCTCTAGGTTTGCAGTGAGCGGGGCTGCTCACTTTTAGAAAGAAGGAAATTAACATCCTTGGGAAGGGGAGAACTCCCTGGACAGACCCCAGAGAGAGCTCTTATTTCTGCAGTTTAGTAATCCCTGCCCTGGAAAAGCACAGTCAGTGGGAAACAGTCTAGACTTGTCTTTAGAGCTTGGCCCAGGAGTCTGAGCTGTTTAGATCAAAGCCCACTTCTGCCACTTGCTAGGTATGTGACCTTGGGCACCTCTTCATGAATTGGTCTCCTTATCTGGAAAGTAAGGATCCTGAAAGTGTCCACTTCGGGCTCTCGGAATGTTTCAGCAGTATACTGTGTGTCCACGTGTCCTCACTGTCCTCACCTCCTTCTACACTCCCCCTGACTCTTTCCACTCTGGCCTCAATAATGGCAGCATGCTCCCACCTCAGGGCCTTTGTACTTGCTGTTCCCTCTGCCTGGAACACCCTTCCCCCCAAACACCCATATGGCTACCTCCCTCATTTCCTTCAGCTCTCTATTCAAATGTCACCTCCTCAGGGTCACCTTCCTTCAAAAATAACAATCCCTATAAATTCCCCCTGATTCTACTTTCTTTCCCTAACATTTAACTCCTGTCTGACAAATTATTGATTAACTTGCCTAACGTCTGCCTCCTCACAGCAGAATATGTCTCCATAAGAGACAGGACCACAGCTGCTTTGTTCACTGCATCTTCCAGTGTCCAAAACATTGCCTGGCTCATGCTCAGTAGTAAGTGCTCAACAAATATTTATTGAATGAATGAATAAAGAAGTGAATGAGCAAACATAAAGAACTTAGAATAATGCTTGACACATATTAAATACTCAGTAACTGTTAGCTACTATCATAATGCTAAGTACCTTCCAAGACACCTGCCACTGGGGGTGGAGTCTAGGGGGATGATATCAGCCAAATCTGGGTCAACTTCTGCTGTGTGACCTTGACTAAGTCACAGTGACTCTCTGAGCCTCAGTTTCCCCATCTATAAAGTGAGGGGAACCAAACTTGGCTTGTAAGGTGTGAGGATTCAAAAATAATACCAGCTCCCTTGTCTTGAGTGCTTTCTAGATGCCAGGAGCTGTGCTAAGTCTTCCATTTGCACAATCTTGCTTCACTGTCATCATTACCCCATGGGGAGGACCTCTTATTATCTGCATTTTCAGATGAGGAAACTAGGGTTCAGAGAGGTTATTTGATCACCCAAGGTCACACAGCTAGAAGTGACAGGAATTGCTCCTCCTCTGGGACCAGGACCCTCCTGGTGCCTGCTCAGGATCCTGTTCCCGAAGCACCTCCATCTCTCAGGCAGCAGAGAAGCCACAGGCTCTGCTCTCACACTTCCCCATGCCCGAGTCCCAGTTCTTACCCTCCGGCCCCACCGCCATCCCCGTAGCAGCGCCGGCTCCTGGCATCCTGGGCAGGCCACTCACACCTCACACAAACCGTGTGGCCCTGGGTCAGATACCTCATCCACTGGGCATGGGGTGCCTTCACCTGCTGGCAGCTCCGTAGAATGGGCCCCAGCCGGAACTGGACACAGTACCTGCAGCCACATAGGAAGACACCACCCCGAACACCTGTGAGCATTTATGGAGCACCTACTGTGTTCCTAGCCCTATGTAGACCCAGGCTGGTACAATTTCTCCCTGCTATGGAAACCTTTTGGGCAGCCTATTCTGCATCAACAGGTTGCATACAAGAGACTTGGCTCCTGTTTTAATATTCTTGAGGGACTCCATGGGCTGGTCCTTCTTCTAAGCACCGTATCCCAAAGTCTGTATAGTTCACGTCTCAGTCTGTCTCCCCCACCAGAATGTCAGCTCTACAGAGGCAGAAATTTTTGTTGATTGTGTTCACTGTGTGTCCAACTCCCAAACTAGTACATGGCTCAGTAAAAAATTTGGTGAATGAATCATTTGGTCCAGTGGAATAGGGAAACGCTGCAAGGTAGATGCTGGCCCCAGTTTACAGATTAGAAAACTGAGGACCAGAAAGATAACTTGCCTAGAGTCACACAGCTAATAAGTGGTAGTCCCTAAAACAGAACCACCTAGTCCCAAAAAAAGCCTCAATAAGCACTCTGCTGCATTTTACAAAAGATTCTACTTTACAAAAAAATTCACCACAAGAATTACTTAAAAGGGAAGCTCCTCATTCTGGGGTATCTGAATTAAGACTCAATTTGCCAAAATTTTACTTCTACCCTACTTTTTCTTCAAGGAGCAGTAGGAGATGCAGCTTGTCCAGGACCCCGGGGTGACTGTGTGAGGCTGCTGCCCCCTGGTGGCTGCAGCCTCTGAGCGGCTCAAGGAGTGGATGTTTTCTTTCAGGAACAGCCCTTTGGGCCAGCGGGGAGCCCCTTCCTGTCAGCAGCCCCCAGAACTCCTCAGGAATCTGTTCCTCACCAGAAGCCTGTGATAACTGGAACTTTTGTCTTCCCAACACACTTTCTTTGGGTGCTCTATTAGGAGAACCCTTGTCCTCACCCTACGTGGTCTTGCAGGAGCAATCAGTCCAGGTGCCTGGTCCTGGCTCCCCACTCTGGCCCCTAGAGTGGGCAGATGACTGAAGTTGACCAATCAAGGGGGTCCCATCCTCTGGGCCTGATGGCCTGGGATCCAAGCAGGACCAGAGTCTCCTCTAGAAATGACACAATGAGACTGGAAGGACTCCTTTAGCTGGTGTTGCTAAGCTGGGAAGACTGGGAGCTGCTGGTGAGCATCTTGGTCACTACATGGAAAGAGGCTGCCAGAGAATGAAGCCAATATATGGGGCAAGGGGGAGAGGGAGAGGAGAAAGGGAGAGGGAGTTCTCATAATATTATTTGACCCTGTGGCTCCAGTCATACTTGAAGTAATGCTATTTCAAACTCTTCCTCTCAGTTGTATAGACCAACAATTCTTTTCACTTGAGCCAGTTTGAGCTGAATTTCCGTCACTTGCAGTGAAAGGAATCCTCTCCTCTCCACCTCCGTTACTACTGCCTTAGCTCATCTTATGCTTTCAACTGATGTTTGACTATCCACCAGGTGCCAGGCACTGTCCTACAAGCTTGGCATCATCAGCCATCTGACTCCAGTCCCTGAAACCCACCCCTCGAAGGTGCAGGTCTACCCCCCTGGTCCAAACCGCCTTCATTTCTCATGAGGACTATGACAGTAGCCTCCCCATTGGTCTCCCTGATTCCTTCCTTGCCTCTCTGCAATCGATTCTCCGAATAACATCCAGAGATCCTGTGAAAACCTAAGTCACAGCATGTCACTCCTCTGCCCAAAGCCCTCCCATGACTCCCATCTCATACAAAGAAAGTACCCAACTTCCCACCACAGCCTATAGACCCTGTGTGATCTGACCCCCTTCCTCAGTATATATTTCCTACTCTCTCAGTCTCCCTGAATTCCAGCCTGAACTGCTTGCTGATCCTGAACACACCAGGCATGACCTCCCTGCCTCAGGGCCTTTGCACTTGCTAATCCCTCTTCCAATCAGGCTCTTCACCCAGATAACCTCCTTGATATCTTAGTTCAAATATCACCTTCTCAATAAGGATGTCCCTGATGCACCCACCCCTTCCCTGCTTTACTTTTCTCCATAGCATTTAGCACCATCTGACATGCTATCTGTTTATTGTCTGCCTCCTCTGACTAGACCGTCCACTCCATGAGGACAAGTATTTCTGTCCTTTTTTGTTTCTTGCTGTAGCCCCAAGGCCTAACACAGTACCTGTCATATAAACAAACATTGAGTGAATGAGTGAGTGAGTGAAGCTGAGTAGAGACCAACTATTAAAGGATTCAAAGTTCATGAGCTTACAATGTAACAGGAAAGGAGACGGGGAGAAGCTATCAAAGTAAGAGAGACACAATCAAAGTTTCATCCAAGGAAAAATGTTCACAGATTTGAGTTTGACTCTGAGTTCATTTGCTTCCACTTACCCTACTGTCTCCTGATCCTTGGGGGCACCTCGCTTTTCCCTCTCTTTGCCATAGTTGCCTGTGGTTATCAGAGCAGGGACTGTGGGCCAAGGAGAAAACAGAGTTAGGTATCCTAGCAACCCCCACAGACTGTGACACCACAGGAAGCAGGATTAGGTACTCCCAGTGTCCGAGTCACTTGTATGGCAGCCCCAAGGAGGCTGGGAGATCTTGTAACTGGGCAGATGGTCCCCACAAGGACCGTTTATGCAATGCTGGAGGCAGGATCGTATCTATCTCTGAGAGTTAGGGCCTAGCACAGTGGTTGTATAGTGGGTCTCAATAAAAAGTTCTTCAAATGGATGAATAGTGAGTGAAAAAAATAAATGAGTTAATAACTGATGAATGGATGGGTGGGTGGCTGAAATGTAAGAAAGGAAGAATGGATGGGTGATGGTAAATAAATGGAAAGATGGGAGGTTGAAAAAAAGGAAAGACAGATGATTGAGAGAAGAGATGATGGATGGAAAGGATGGATGGAGAGATGACAGGTGGATGGATGATGGAATAAAAGAAACAGGAAGATAGATGACTGAATGGGTGGGAAGATGTAAGGATAGAGGAAAGGGGTTCCAGAGGTATGGATGGATAAATGAATTAAGAAAATTATCTTGTTGGGCTAACTTCCAAGTCTCTTCCTTCCTAGAGCAGACAGAGGAGAACACAAAAGAACTGAGAGTCCATAAAAGGCTGGTGATTCCTTAGGAGAAAAAAATGCCAAAGGAAGTCCAACCCTTCCCCGTTTCCTGAGTGATGGAGCTGAATCCAAGAAATGGTATTGAACTAATTAATGCTTGTGACCTAGAGAAGGGTCACACCAGGGCATCCCAGGCCCCTCTCCCTGCTGCTGCCATAAAGACTGGGCTTGGTCTTTGCCAAACACACTTAATTCACAACCTCCCTTCTCTCTTCTCTTCCAACAACCAGTGCTGCTTTTGGTGTAGCCTAGAGCAGTGAGCAGAGCCCCAGAAAAGCTCAGGTTCTGGTTCTAGCTCTTCCTCTTATAGCTGAGTGATCTTGATCCTCTCTGAGCCTCAGTCTCCTAATCAGAAAAATGGGTATAACACCAGAACTTATATCATACAATTATTGTCAGAGTGAAACAAAATGATATGCAATGAGCCATGTATCTTGGGTAAGTTTTGTGCCTCCCTGAGCCTTGGTTTCCCCTTCTGTAAAATTGGTATAATAACACTGGCCTCACAGAGTCAAGTAATGTGGCAAAGTGCATTGCAGATAGTAGGGGCAATCAGGAAAATCTCCTGGAGATAACTGACATCTATGCAGGAAATGATGAACCAGGCAAGTTAGATGTGGGTGGCAGGGGAGAAGGAGAAGGATTTCAGGTGCAGAAAATGACTTTCCTTCTTTCGTCACCCCGTTGCCACCACCCTGGTCCAGACATCATCCTCTCTTGCATGCACCACTGTAGTTACCTCTTCCCTGGCCTCCCCACTGCCCTCTGACCCGTCAGTCTGCTGTCCCCACAGCAGTCGGAATGGTCCTTTAAAACGTAGGCAGAAGAAGCAAGGAGATGAGGTCACAGGAGGCCAAAGCCAGAACACATTGAAAGCAGTGGGTAGATACCGGAAAATTTAAAGCAGGAGGGTGACACCATGGTAAGATCTGAGCTGTAGAATGACCTCCCTCCCTGTCAGGCTGTAGCATGGGGACGGATTGGAAGGGGGCAATTTGGCCCTGCTGCCTACCCTCCTACCCCTTCACTTTCTTTGTCAATTTCTTCAGCTATAAAATGGGCATCACCTATTTTTTACAGTGACATAAAAATCCTTTGTCAGGACATGCAATATAGCCAAAATCTGTTGTTTGGCCTATCCTGCATCCATTCTCCCAAGTTTTCCTTTGGAGAGCCCTCCTCCCTTAGTCTCATTCAGACAAGGCTGGGCCACCCCCTCCAGCTTCAAAGGGAGCATGTGCCCCAGGACCGGCCAGAGCACTGCATCTCTCCGGCTGTGCTGATTGGTTCGGCAGTGGACGTCTGACCCGAGACAAGCCAAAAGGACTTCATCCTAGGACATTTGTTGAAACGAAGGGAAAAGAGGCATTTTCTTCCAGCCTGGAGTTATCAAAGATCATTGCAGGAGGAAAGCCTGTCTGAGAATGAGCCCAACTCAGAGGAAAACAGAGCTGAGAAAAGGAGAGAGATTTCTGGCAACCTTGCTTAAACTCCTGGATCCAGCCAAGCCTGAACGCAAAACCTGGAATTTTGGTTACATGAGCTACATATTTTTGCTCAGATCAGTTTAAGTTAGGTTTCCTATCATCTTCATTTAAACAAAGCCCTAATGCACACTGGGAGATGAGTACAAAGAAGACATTGAGATGCCCAGAGGAAGTGAGAGCTCATTCACAAGGTGAGGAGGGGGATCAGAGCAAAGAAAGACAAAGCTCCACCATAAACTCAAACCCCACACAGGAAACGATGGAGGGCCTTGCAGCCCAGCCAGGCTGTTCCTACTGACAGCCACCCCCAGAGCCACCCCAACTCACACAAGGACTGTTGGCACTCCACTCCCTGGTGGCTCCAGTACTCCACGCAGCCAGCCCGCTCTTCCAGTGGGGGACAGGGGGCGCCCCCGTTCTTTGGCTCCTGCAGCACATGCCTCTGGCGGACACGATAGGAGACCTGGCAGGGCTTGACACAGCGACTCCAGCCACTCCATTCTGCCACAACGCAGGGGACCGCTAGAAGAGAAGGCAGCACCTCCAAGGGCAACGTCTGTGGAAGCTGGCCAGCAGCCAAGTCTACTCCACCTTCTCCACAAGCCCAACCCCACAAAACACCACACCGAGCACTAGACTCTTGCAAACGTGAATCCATGCCTTCCTTAAAAGCTTCTCTATGGCAACTGTTTATACAGCTACCTGAACTTAGAATTCCCTGTTTTATTTACCCATCACCCTGTTGGGGATCATTCCAGTGGTTTCCATCACTCATTCCCTCCAACAAACCTTTCCTAAATGCTTAAAGGCAACTGATTTCACCTCCCTGTGCCTCAGTTTCCTCTTTTGTCAAATAGGTATAACAGGATTCACATGATAGGGTGGCCTTGAGGGTCACCCAGGTGTGACATATAAAGCATTTGCTCCTGGCACAAGCAAAGAGCTACACTAGTGACATCGTGGATGGAAAGAAGCCTCCTGCAGAAGCTATTTCTGGTGTGACACTATGCAGTTTTAAAACCTGCAAAACAGTGTTTAAGAACTCATACAGGTAATATTCATACATATTACATATATATACTATATCACAAATATATGATATTGTATATGCACCTAAGTACATATATACATACTAAGCGTGTGTATATACATATGTCAGTCTTCACTATTTGCAAATTTAGTATTTGCAAATTCATCTATTTGCTAAAAATTTTTTGTAACCCCAAAACCAATATTGGAGGTGCTTCCGCAGTTACGCACAGATACACACAGAACAGCAAAGTTTTTGAGTGCACAGCCTCAGCTGAGGTCAAACAAGGCGCCGACCTGCCTTCTTGGAAGGAGGCCGCAGGCGGCAGCGTGGGATGGGTCGAGGAGCTGCGGCTCTGGGACCAGGCGGATGGGGTGTGAACTCTGGCACCTGTTAGTGGGGCAGCCTTGGGCTGGTCACTTAGCACCTCTGAATCTCGTTTCTCTCTTTTGTAAAATAAAATAGGATCTACCAGACGGAACTGTTTTCAGAATTTAAGATTATAATCTTTGTGAGACATGTTTGTACATATTTCCCCCAGGAGCAATGGTTCTGTATTCATCAATTCAGTGTTTGTGGGCATTTTATAGAATATAACTACCAACAGTCATGAGAATTGACTATATATGTTGAATATATATACATATATATATATATATATATCTGCAGAAATTATAAATAACAAATTCAGTATAGCAGTTACCTCTGAGGAGAAAGGGAAGGAATGCAGAAGTGATATTCACCAAGGCTTATATCTTGGCTTTCCATGAGGGTTTGTTTTATTATTCTCTCTATATTGGGGTGTGTCTGAAATATTTCATAATAAGAGAAGGAGGTTGCTGGGGGTCCAAGTCCCTGAGATGCTCCCTGTACCTACCACAGTCAGGGGCCCAGTGAGTAGGTATTTTCTGATGATGTGACCTTTGAGACCTTCAGCTTCTTCATCCAAGTCCACAGTTCCAGTCCAGGACTGGACCAAACCAGACAGGGGAGGCTGACTGGCCAAAATACAGCATCTTCGGACTTTCTCTTGATGGATGCTCTGGCCAGCAAGCCTTGACAGTCACACACATGTGCGCACACACACACACACACAGACACAGAGATACACACATGCATGCATGCACATACAGCATCACTACTGTCAGAATTAGTTCTCTCATTCCACAAATATTTACTGAGCCTCTCCTGTGAGTCAGGCACTGTCCTAGGTGCAGGAGATACCGTGGTGAAGAAAGACCAGGTCTGTCCTCACGAAAAACATTCACCAGCTATGAGACATGTCCTAGTTCAACAACTTGAAAATGTGGAGAAAAAAAGTGTCCCTCCTTGAATTGAGGGAAGGAAGTGAATGTGTTGTAAAAACAGATAGTGTTGCTCCTGGCACGTTGGGAAGTCACATACTCCTTGCATGAAACTCAACTCTTGACAGAGTTGAAATGCACAGCAGGAGGGAGGGAGGAGATAAAGGAAGACAGCCTAACAGTCATCTGTTGCTTTCAACATCCACCTAATAAGGACATCAATATTTCACTGCTGCTGGACCAGGCAAGCCACGTACCAGACTTCACGTAATCCTCACAGCAACCTTAGCATCCTTCTCTGTGCCCTGTGCCCCCTGGGGAAGCCTGTGTATCACAGAGACTCCCTGGCTCCCTGGCTGCCAGTCGAGTTCAGCCAGTGGGAGGCACTGGCAGGGAGGAGAGTGCAGCCCAGGTGTTTACTGCCCCCCACCCCACCTGCCTCTCTCACATGGGGGGACCCTCAGCCATGGATCCTGCCCTCACCAGCCTCCTATAACACCGTTCCCTCCTGTACCCCTGCCCCCACCGCTGCAAGCGAAGGCCTTGTCAATTTCTGTCCCATTCAACTCTTCCGGGCGTACCATCTGTTGCTCGCCAGAACCCCAATGCATGTATATATATGTATATGTATTTTCACTATTGTCAAAACTATCTCACAGAAGTGCATCTTAAGGGGGCAGAATATATGAGTTAAGCCAAGACGGAGTCAGACAAGTCTGGATTCCAACTACAGTCTCATAGGATTGGTGCAATGACAAATGTGAAGCATTGAGCAGATCGTAAGTGTGCAATACAACAGAGAGCACTATGCGTTTATTCAAAAACTACTTAGGGCCAATTATGTGCTAGGCACCTGCCCGGGTGCCAGGAACACGGTGAAGCAGAAAAAGTCCCGGCCCTGGAGGAGCTGACATTCAGTGGGGGAAACAGACAATCAACAATATAATATATGATGTAATGACACCTAGGGATCTATGCTCTGAGAATAAACAAAGCAGAATAAGAGTGGCAGTAGGAGGTGATAAGACACTGTCTTAGATAAAGGGGTCAAGGAAGACCTCCATGACAAAGGACATCTGTGGAGGAGAGGGAGGGAGCTGTGTCAGTATCTGAGGGGAAAGTGTTCCAGGCAGAGGGAACAGGCAGTGCAAAACCCCTGAGGGAGGGTCAGAGTTAGATGCTGCGGGACAGTGAGGAGGCCAGTGTGGCCAGAGCATAAAAAGCAGGAAGCAAAGTGGCAGGAGGTGACGTCAGCAAGAGAAAGGTACAGTGATAGCATACAGGGCCTTGATGACTATTGTAAGGAAGCTGGATTTTAGTCTAAGCATGAAGAAAAGCCATTGTCAAGTTCTGAGCAGAGGAGTCACATGATCACATTTCAGGTTTTAACAGGATGTCTCTAGCTGCTGGGTCAGTGTTAGGGCAGAAGCAGGGAAACCAGCAAAACAGCTACTGCAGTCATTCAAGCGAGAATCTACAATAGAAAAGTCTACTAGAAAAAGTGAGTTTTGTGTCACTGGCAGTGTTCGTAGAGTGGCTGGACAACCTGGAAGGGAGACTGCAGACCAGATTCAGGCACTGGCCGGACCTCTGGACCAAGAGGAAGCACCAAAGCCCCACCATGATCCTCTGCCAGGCAGGTGAGAGATTTGGCAGAAAATTGGAAGGATGCCACCCTATATAGATACTTTCCACGTTGCTGGCATCTGTGAAGTCACCAAGCAGCATGCGCAGCAGACACCCCCAGGGAATTGTCATCACACCTCACCTAAAGCTAGAGTCGCAACCTCCATACATCCATGAGATTGATTATTCACGCCTTGTCAGCCTCCTCAACTAGAATGTCAGCTCCGTGGAGGCAGCGGCCTTGTTCCCTGATGAATTCCAGGGCCAAGCACAGGGCCTGACACATAGGCACCCAGTAAGTTAAACAGTCAGTGAATCCTGAATGAGCTAATCTGTGCCTTAGCGACAACAAAGAAGGAAAAAAAAAAAAAAAAAAAAACCACACAGGTTGTCATTGCAAAGAGGCACCACCAGATGGCGGTGTTTCTCAAAACAAAGGCCATCCGACCTTTTTCTGACAAAAAGAAATTCTAGTTTATCAGTGTAGCTGAAAAAGAGGGGGGTTGGAGGGAGGTTTTCAGGTTGCTCTTCCAGCTCTGGAGACCCAGATAACATCTTGCCGGCTGAGCCAGTTGGAGCCAGACTGAATTTCCCACAGTCCCCTTGGATTCCTCTGCCCCTACTCCAACAGGCCCAGACTCATCAGGAAATGCCTTTCTAGACAATCAAACTCCACCTTCTTCTCTGAACCTCACTGTCCGGCGCCCTGACCATCCATCCTCCTGTCTACCAGAAGGATTCTTCTGGAAAGCAGTTCTGGCCTGTCACCTGAAATCTTTTAGTGGTTCCTGTCTCTTATTGAGGCGGTTTCACAAAAGGTCTTTTGTGACAGTGCATCACAGAGACCTCCAGGGCCAGTAGCTAAAAATCTGAGTGTTCCTGCAATTCATCCACAGTCACCACCTGCCTCCTCCTCCTGTTATGTCTCCGCACACTTTTACTTTTGAGATGTCTGAAATGCAGGGTCCCCCAGAGCTCAGAAGCGGGCAGCTGTCATTTCTGCCCTCCCAGCCACCTTACCCCCATCTTCTTGTAACACCACCTAGGTTTTCTTTTGAGGAACCAACCCTCCCCACTCTTAGGCCACATAGTTTGGATAGAACTGAACTCACCTTCTTATTCCTGGAATACGGTTTGTGACCCAGACATGGCCAACTGATATATTCCTTCTCCCTAGACTCAGTGATTTACTGGATCATGGATGAGCATGTAACCCAAACCGGGCCTACGAGAATGACCCCTAGGATTCTTGCTGGAACAACTAGGAAAGGATCTCTTATTCCACTCGGGACACCAGTTTGGAGCTTTTGGGTACTACCTTTGTCAACACTTGGTGACAACATGCCTGAGACTGAAGCTAATACAAGCAGAGCAGAAAGGTGGAAAGAGACAGAGTCCTAATGACATCCTTGGAGTCCCTGGATCAAATTCCCTTCTTAGCTTAAGTAATATGAGCTGTGCCACAACCCTAAGAGTACTGACTAGTACAATGACTATATAAGAGTGTAAATGGGGGCTCTGATCCTTACAGGGTTGAAGTGAGAATTAAGGAGCATAGAATACTTGAAAACATTCAATAAGGAACTTGGAAAATGTGAAGTAATGGTGTCCATCCTTTAAGGCTTTCCTAGCTGCTCCAGCTCCACACACACACCCCCAACCCGCCTCCACTCCCTCCTCACCAACCATTTCCAAGCCTCATCTCGCTCTGACTGAGATTGTTTATTCTTTCACATCCACCCTGTCTCCCAAAAATAGACTATAAGCTTGAGGGGGACCAGAGTCCAATCTGAGCTGAGCTGGGCACCTAGCAGGTAGCCAGCACTGTAATTGAACTGAATGTGGGCAACTTCAAGGGCTCCTGTTTTCATCTGTAGATTCAAGTGTCCCTCCTACAATATGCTTTAGTCCCTCCCACCCTCAAGCAACCATATGATATTGTGATCTGGATATCACAGATCTGCTGCTCAATAGCTGGGCACCTCTGTGTCTCTGTGCCTCATCTGTAAACTGGGCATGATTACACTATCTATTCCATAGGGTTGTTATGGGCTTAAAGGAGACTATTTAAAGCACCTAGAACAGTACCTCCCTGGCACTTGATAAGTACTCAATGAAAGTTAGTGGTTCTTTTTTTTTTCTTTTTTAATTTTTTTAATGGAGGTACTGGGGATTGAACTCAGGACCTTGTGCATGCTAAGCTTGCACTCTACCACTGAGCTATACTCAACTCCCTCACCCTTTTTTTTTAGGTCATCCTCATCATCTCTCTTTACCACAATCAATTCCTGAAGTCGATCAACTTTATTACCTAAATCACTCATGAAAAAACACATACTCCTCTCTGTCTTTTGCCTCCTAACTGGTCCCCATGTCCCCTTCTGCTATGCTCCCCTAGGAGGTGGAAAAGTGAATTTTTCCCAGGTCTATTCAAAAGACCTCAGCTCCGCCAGGCCCAGACAAGGGGTCAGATCCTAGACCAACTGCCTTTTTGACGCCTTCCCAAAGGAGCAAATCAAAGAGGTGGGCAAAGCTTTGAGGCTGCTGGACCCACCAGCCCAAGCTCTTTACGCAAAGGGAAAAAACAAAAAACGCTTGGGAGCCGATAACATTGTGTGATTCTGTAGGTGTGGATCAGACTGTGGGAAAGTTATCACTGATCCCTCTGACTGTTCCCCTCTGGGACCCCCACTCCTGCATTGTCGCTGGGGATCCCTTGTGGCTGCAGCTTAACCAAGAACCTCATCCCCACTCTGAATGACCCCATGGCTTGCACGTGTTCTCTGATGAGTACAAAAGTGTTCCCAAGACAGATCTTCCACAAGTTTAATCTGGGGAAGTTTCATTTGCTGCAATTTGGGAAGCTCCCACTTTCCCCTGGAACCCCTCCATGCCCCACGCCCTTCCCCCAGCCAGGGCTGCTAGATAAATAAAGGACGCCTAGTTAGACTTGCTTTTCAGAAAAAGCAAATTTTTAATATAACTATGGCTAATGCAATATTAAGGACATAAGTATACTTACTAGGTATAGGTTATTTATCTGAAATTCAAGTTTAACCAGGATCTTGCATTTTTATTTGCTAAATCTGGCACCCTACCCCAGCCAATGCAACCCCTCCTCCCTGTTACCCCTTCATGCCGCGTGCGTCCTCCTTAGCGCGTGTGCCCCCTCCTCTCTCGCGCTGCTCAGCGACCACATATGCCTATTTCTGTTGGGTACTTCACTCACGTGGCTGGCTTGCTCTCCTCTTTCGCAAGCCCTGCATCCTCACTCTGGCCCCCAAGTCCTGCGCGCAGTCCTTGCACACTGACTTCCCAAACAGCCCTCTCCTCTCCGTACATCCTCTCTCCATTCTGCCCCTACCGCTGCCGGGATTCGAGCGGCCGGATCCACCGCCCTCTCATCTTTCTCCGCCGGCACCTTCACAACCCGCGCCTCCCCTGGTGTCCTGCGCGCCCGCGTTCCCGTTGCCCGTGCTCCTCTCCAGGTCTAGGACCCCCCTCCAAAGGCAACTTCTTTTCTTCTTTACTCCGTCGCACCCCGGTACCCCGCTCCCCTCGGTGAGGGGAGCTCCGCCAACGCCACACGCTCACGGGGGCGCACCTGGGCAGGCCCTCGCGTAGTCGGGGCAGCAGTCCCGCAGCGCTCCGCACGCCTGGTCGCAGAAGCAGAGCCGGGGCCCGCGGGGCGCGCAGGTCGGGTCACGGCCGGGGCAGCAGCGGCCCAGCGCGGAGCAGCCCTGCCGAGGCCAGAGCGCGCCCGGCGGTCCCCGCGACCAGGACACCGCGGCCACCGCAGTCAGGAAGAGAGCCAGGGGCAGGATCCGCGCCGCGCCGCGCGGGGCCATAGCGGGAGTCGGGCTGGGGACCGGAGGCCGCCGGGCACAGACCCTGCGCGGCCCGCCCCGTGTTGGCGCGGAGGCTCCTGCCCGACCGCTCCCCAGACCCACCTCCTACGTGTCGCGAAACTGTTATCCACCCCCCATTCGTCCTATCCAAACTTTGCACCGCTTGTGGCGGTGAAATTGCAAGATAATGGTAATAATAACCGCAGCAGCTTTGCAGGGGTCCCCATTGCCCCAAGGCTCCAGGGAGATGAAAGCGATACAGAGGTTCATCAAAACGATACATTGTAATAGCTAACAACAGTGTATTGTTGTAGCCATAAAAACAGTAACGGCCGTAATTATAATAGCAATAATGCCAACAATAGCTGCCAATATTATTAAAATAGTAATAATAAGCATAGGAATTGCCAGGTAAGGCGCTTGGGAGCCAGGCTCTGTACCAGGCTCTTGGTGTATCATCAGAATTGCCCGAAACTGAGTCCCTTAGATACACCTTTATTTTTTGCTATATATTCTTACCACTTTGACAACCATTTCCTGAATATTCCTCTTTAAACTGATGCATTTTTTTTTAATTTAAAATGATTTATTTGTTACAAATCTTGATCACTCAAAAGGGAAAGAAGTCAAGCCACTGACTGGGAGAAAATATTTCCAAAAGACGTATCTGATAATGGACTACAAAGAACTCTTAAAATTCAACAAGAGAACAAACAATTCCATTAAAAAATGAGCCAAAGACCTAAACAGACACTACACCAAAGAAAAAATACAGATGGCAAGGATCATATGAAATGATGCTCCACATCGTGTCATTAGGGAAATGCAAATAAAAGCAATGAGATACCACCATACACCTATTAGAGTGGCCAAAACCTGGAACACTGACAACCAAATGCCGGTGAGGAGGTGGAGCAACAGAAACTCTCACACGTTGCTGATGGGAATGCAAAATGGTACAGACACTTTGGAAGATAGTTTTGGCAGTTTCTTACAAAACTAAATACACTCTTACGATACAAGCCTGCAATCGTGCTCCTTGGTAATCACCCAAATGAGCTGAAAACTTATGTCCATACAAAAACCTGCACATGGATGTTTATAACAGCTTTATCCATAATTGCCAAAACTTGGAAGCAACCAAGATGTCCCTCAGTGAGTGAATGGATAAACTGTGGTACATCCAGACAATGGAATATGAATCATTGCTAAAAAGAACTATCAAGCCATGAAAAAACATGGAAGAATCTTAAATGCATATTACTAAGTGAAAGAAGCCAATCTGAAAAGGCTACATACGGCATGATTCCAACTATATGATGTTCTGGAAAAGGCAAAACCAGGAGACAGAAAGATCAGTTGTTGCCAAGGGTATGGGGGAGGAGGGATGAATTTGTGGAGCACAGACGATTTTTAGGACAGTGAAAACACTCTGTATGATACTGTAATGGTGGATATGCATCATTACACATTTGTCCAAACCCATAGGACTTACAACATCAAGAGTGAACCAGTAACATAAACTATGGACTTTGGGTGATAATAGTGTGTGGACGTAGGTTCAACCCTTTGCAACAAATGAGCAACTCTGGTGGGGGATGTTGATGGGTGAGGGGCTGAGCATGTAGGGGGCAGGGAGTTTATAAGAACTCTGTACTTTCTGTTCAGTTTTACTCTAAAAAATGAAGTCTGTTTAGAAAGAAAACATATCACTTCATACATGGAAAGCCAGCAATATTTTTTTCATAAATAAAAAGAGAAGGAAGAAAGGTCAGAAAGACAGAGGCCATGAAAGACAGAGAATACTGTAAATGAGGTAAATCCTCGTGTATTGGAGCCAAAATCAATAGGTAATATCTAAAGCTAATAAAAATATAAAGCTAGTAACAAATGTTCACAAAAGGACATTATTTAGCTCTATGGCAATAACCATTAGAAGAAATAGCTATGAAGGCCAGATATGGTTACCATGCCACCTGAGCATATGAAGATACTCAGCCTTCTAATAAGACGTTTTAAAGGCAAAGGAACAGAGATACCATTTCTTACCAATTACCGATTGATTTTTATTTGAATGGAATTGGGGAGAACATGGAGAAAGGGACACTTGACTATGAAGTCGGTGGACAAGTACATCAGTACAATCTCTTTGGGAGACAGTTTGTCAATATCTATCAAACTTACAAAAGTACGTACCTTTGGACTCAGGAATCCTAACAGGTAAAGGCACGCATGTGCAGGAAAATGAGAGTACAAGGTTCTTTGCTGCCTCACTGTAACATGAAAAAGCTGGCATCAACCTCAAGGTCCCTCATAGGGGCTGGTTAAATCAATTATTATCTAACCCTTCAATGGGATATGGTGCAGTCTCCTGAAATAACAAAGTAGTTGTTTATGCTCTGATATGGAAGATCTTTGAGATACATTGTAGGAGGAAAAAGCAAGGTGCATAGCAGTGTTTGTAGCATGTTACCATTTCTGTTTTGTTTTGAAGGATATTTATATTATATGCTGACCTATGCATAGCATATCTCTGGAAAGAGATGTAATAAATTGGTAAGAGTGATTGCTTTGGAGAGAGGTAACTTTTGAAATGTTTATGTTGTGCCTGAATACATCTATTCGCCGTGCCTGGTAATATCTGTTCAAATACATGTGAAAACGAAGTTAAGTGATTGCCTTTAGAGAACTGAATAGGAGGTGGGAAGGGTGGGATGGGATGGTGGCTTTTAATTACATACATAATCAAATATACATTATATGTATGTAACATATACTAGAAACACACACATACATATAATATTGATTTACAAGTATTTTAACTACCAAGAAAAAGGAAAGAAAGAAGAAAGAGAGACAGAGGCAGAGAGAGGTGGTCTCTACTGATGGAAGGGTCCAGTCAGGGAAGGCAACCATTCCTGACCATGGAATGTCCCTGAGAGGTCCCTTATGACAAGGACCAGCAGCTTCTTGTAGTTTCCAGCCTCCTTTATCTGGTTTCTCTCTGTCCTGCCAGGTTTGAAGCATCCAAGTAGCTGGTGACCTAGTTCCCAGAAAATCTCCCTTGCTATCCTTTTGTAAGGGCCCTGGGGAGTGTGGGGCTCTTGGCAGATGCCACATCTGTGGACACAAAGAGAAGCTTATTCTCCTCTTAGCAGGGACCCATCAGAATGCAGAGAACTGTCCAGCTGAGGTGGATGGAGCACACCCCTCTCACATGGCTCTGGGTGCAGGGCACTGGGCTCTGGGTGGGGGTGGTCAGTCTCCCTTCACTGCTCACGTCTGTCCCGGTTGTTGACTGCTGCAGAACGAACCGCCCCAGACCTCTGAGACTTACAATAACAACCTATCATTATCTTTCACAGTCCTGTCAGTTGATTGGGTGGTTCGCATGGGGTCTCTCATGCAGTTGCAGTCAGAAAGCAGCTGCCACTGAAGTCATCTCAAGGCTCGGTTGGGCTGGACGTCCCAAACAGCTTTCTCACTCACCTGTCTGCTGCCTTGCCCGATATGGCTGGGATGAGCAAGGAAGGACTAGAGGGCCTTCTTTGTCGCCCCACGTGGCAAGCTTGGGTTTCCTCCCACCATGGCAGTCTCAAGGTCGTCCAGCTCTTTCGATGGCAACTGATTTATCCAAGGGAGTGTTGTTCTGAAAGTCAAAGTGGAGGCCACACGTCTTCTTTCCACCGAGCCTCAGAAGTCAGGCACGTCACTTCTGCTACTTCCTGCTGGCTTCACGGGGCCAGCCCAGGGTGCACGCGGGAGGGGGCCACACAAGCGCGTGAACAGCAGAGTGTGTGGTTCTTGAAGGGCCATCTTCAGAGGCCAGCCACAGCATTGCTGCTGCCGGTGAACACTGTCTCCTCTTCCTTCCCTTGCCTCGCCAGCCACCCCTTCTTAGTCTCTTTAAATGGTTTTTCCTCATCTTCCAGCTTCAAATTAATCGAGTGCCCCAAATCTCAGACTTGGCCTCTTCTCTGTCTACATTGTCTCCCTTAGTGATCTCATCTGTTCTCATGACTCTAAACACCAATAAGCTGACAAGTCCCGACTTTACATCCCCAACCGGAACCTTTCCTCTGAAGTCTAGACTCCAGTGTCTAACTGCCTGCTTGATATTTGTGCTTAGGTATCTCACCAGGACCTCAGTGTTAGCAGCTCTAAACCCCTTCCACCCCCTCCCCCTGCTCCCAGACACTTCACAAAAGAGTAGACCTGAACAGCCAGTAGTTACACATAAGAAGATGCTCAGTAACATCGTTAGGGGAGTGCAAGTTACAATCACAATGAGATACCACTACGCATCCGTTAGAAGGTAGAACATCACAAAGACTGGTTATAAAACAAGTGCTGGTGTGAATGGGGAGCACATGAAACTCTCCTATGCCAAGACGAATGCAAAGTGTGGAAAACCACTCTAGAAAACAGTTGGGTAGTTTTTCAAGAAAAGGTAAGCATGTACCTACCAGAGGATACAACCCAGACATTCCACTCCTAGGATTTTACCCAAGAGAAACAAAAGCATTTGTCCACACAAAGACTTGTACTTAAATATTCAGAGCAGCTTTATTTGTAATCATCAAAAACTGGGAACAATCTAAAAAGTTCATCAACAGATGAATGAATAAACAAATCTTAAAAAACCCATACAATGGGATGTTTCTTAGCAGTAGAAAAGGAACAAATTCTTGACCCTCTGACACCTCAAAATCATCATGCTGAGTAAAAGAAGCCAGCTCCCATCACCTAAAAATGAATACATACTTATGAGTTCATTTACATAAATTCTGGAAAATGCAAACTAATTTATAGTGACAGAAGTAGGTTAGTGGTGGTAGTGGGGGGGAAGGGACAGAGGGTTGCCAAGGGGCACGAGGATGGATGATGGATTTGGGAGGCAATGAATATGTTCATTATCTTAATTGTGATGAAGTTTTCAAGGGTTTGACATATATCAAAACTACTCAAATTATACACTTTAAATACATGCCATATTGTGTATTTCAATTATACCTCAATAAAGTTGGGGGAAAAAATTGAATCGAAGGAAAAGAACAAAGGACCCAAAAAAAAAAAGATGTATGTTTGGATGAATACACACCAGACAGTTAATAATCACTATCTTCAGGGAGTGGGAAGCGGGGGGCAAAAACTACCACGTGTTACCTTACATGTATCCAGCTTTAAATGTTTTACAACAAGCATGTGTTACTTATGAGTTTAAGAAAAACAGCAATACATTTTTTGCCCCAAGCCTCAGCCTAGCGCTCAGGAGGCCTGTATCACATGCCCCAGGTTGTTCTGCTAAACAAAGACACCTCCTGGAATTAAGCCAAGGGTTTCTGGGCCAAATTCCCATCTGGAGACATTGAAAAATGTGCTCCCTCAGAACAGGGACTTTATTTACACCTATATCTACATTCCGGGCTGGGGCCCACATGGGATGATTGCCCAGGAAGATAATGGAGTCATTAATCTCTGCTCAAGGTTTGGGCTCGCCTGGCCAACTTCCCATCTGGGTAATTAAATCAGCTGGCAGCCCTGTATCAAGCCTCCATGGCGTCCGTGGGGCAGAGGGACAGGGCACCCCTGGACGCCACACTTGGCTTCTCCAGAGGGGCAGTTTCCTGGGTGACTTTAGGAAATCGAGTTGAACCCAGGCTGAGGGCCTTGGTCTTGGCTTGGCTAAGCCCAGGACTCAGGTGAACGTGACCTCTTGGCATGTCATGGGGTTGGAAACAGCTGTCTGAGCTTCTGCATTGGTGAGGTTGCCCAGGTGTGTGCTTCTAGATTTGGTACCCCATAGCTGGCCCAGCTCTCCCCCAGCTTTCTTCCTTCCTGGATAACAGCACCAAGATGTTTTGGGGGGCGTGCCACTCTCCCTGTCCCCAGACCCAGAAGATAAATCTGGATTTGGCTTGGCCCCCACTGCTCAGAACAGGTTCCAGAGCTGGAATCGCTCGGGTGCCAGTTGGAAATGCAAAACCTCAGGCACCACCCCAGACTTACTGAACCAGAATCTTCATTTTAATAAGATCGCTGGTGATGTGAACACATTCGTTCTCAAACCTAGCTGAACATTATTAGAAGCATCTGGAGAGGGTTTTCATCCTACTACCTGGGATTCTCAGCTGAGATTTTGATTCAGTTGATCTGGGACACTATCTAGACATCAGTGTTTCTTACATTTAGTATGGTACACTAACTTTAAATGGACAGCTCGGTATTTTTACACACACATACACCCATGTCACCAACACCCAGATTATAGCATAGAACATTTCCAGCACCCTATAAAGTTCCCTCTGCCTTTTCAAAGTAAAATGACACACTATCCTGATTTGCCCAAGACTGACTGAGAGTTTCTTCCCGGGACCTGGGACTTTCAGTACTAAAACCAAGAAAGTCTTGGGCAAACCAGGACAGGTTGATCACACTCTTTCAAGGTCTATATCCCAGCTCACCTCCATAGGTAACCACCATTCTGATCTCTATCTAGTGGTAGTTTTAAGAGTTGCCCAGATGACTCAAATGTGTCGCCTGGGCTGAATCCAGTTTGCAGCAGAATCACCCAGAGGCCTTGTGACACCATTGCTGGGCCTCACCCCTAGACTTTCTAATTCAGGAAGTCTAGGGTGGAGCCCAAGAATTTGCACGTGGAACAAGTTTTCCAGGTGATGCTGATCCTGCTGGTCTGAGTACCTGCTTTAAGAACTAGAGGTCTAAGCCAATCACATTCCTCCTATCCCCTTGCCAATGATTGGTTTAGGTTTGAGCAGGGCATGCACTCTGGCCACCCAGACGTGAGGAGAAGATGGCTGGGAGCTTCTGAGGCAGCATTCTGGTAAAGCCTATTAAAGGGTACCCCTGGAGCATGCATATCGCATATCAGAGGGGCGGGGGCCTCTGGGAAAGACTTCCCCACTGACAGTGGGAAACATGCGGGAAGGGATGTGTTCCTCTTTGAAACACTCAACAGTAGTGTCTGGGTGTCCCCTGGAACCATCTCATGACCTTGACGCGACAAGCCTGAGGACTAAATGCCAACCACAGGGCAGGGGAGGGGAAAGCGGGAAAGAGCCTGAGGTCCTTAAAGAACTTGTTGAACTGCTCAATCAACCAACCCTAAACTGCCTCCCTGGAAACTTCTTTCCTTTTTATTTAAGTCATGTATAATTGGCTTCTCTCCTATTCGTGTCCAGAGGAATGCCATACCCTGTGTTAAAGTGTGGTCCTAGAACCAGCCGCGTCGGTTGCTCCTGAAAGCTTGTGCGTCTCAAATGACTAAACTAAAACAATTTAGTAACAAGTTTGATGTTTTTATTCAAGGGCAAACAAGCTATGGTGTAGTGAAGTACAGTGCCTCACAGTTGGGACACTGTTTGAGAGATCTGGGGCAAGAGCGAGTTTTACAGAGCATTAGAGGAGGCATGATTGGCTAGGAGGTCCTGTTTCCCGGGGTAAGGTAAGCTAGCGAAAGCTGAGTTGGAGGATTGTGACCTGTGTTCGGTGTGATCGGTGCGATCGGTGATCGGTGTATGTTTCCTTGACGGGTGTTTCTCGTAAGTGCAGGCTGACTTCAGCTTAGATTTGTGACATGGGCTGGGCCACTGTGGCAGCCTCCATTTTGTGGGTCCTGATATATGAATTAACTTTATCACTAGGAATGCAGAATCTTGAGCCCCACTGCAAAATCTTCATTTTAAACAAGATCCCCGCAATAAAGTCTGAGAAGCTCTAACCTATACAGCAGCACATATGCCTTGGATTTTCTGGGTCTTTCTGGGGGCTTCCTGCCCAACCTAATAATTGCATGAAATCATGTTACTGTAACAGCAAGGGCTCATGTGCCCACAGCAGAGAAAGCCAAACTCTGACAGCAGGTGTTTGCAGCAAAGTAAGGTTTTATTTCAGGGCGCCAAGCAAGGGAGTGGGAGACAAGCCTCAGATCCACTCCCACTTGGTCTTTGAGTGAGGGGCTTTTTTTATTGGCTAGGGGAGGTTATTAGGTTTATTTCTTTTTAATGGCGGTACTGGGGAATGAACCCAGGACCTTGTGCATGCTAAGCATGCAGTCTACTGCTTGAGCTACACCCTCCCCTGAGGGGCTTTTTTTAAAAGGGGAAGAACAAAGTGTCTGGGACTAACCATCATCTTGTGACATTCCCGTGACCTTTCTTAATTGTAGTTTTAAGAGTCAAGATTTCTCTGGTTTATGATTCTCCAACCAGGGGTCGGTTAGCTCACCTTGCCCTGAAGAAACAACCTGGGTTTGTAGATTGATAATGATGTCTATAATAACAATTTTACTACATTAACGATGTTAATCGACAACAGCAATTTTAGTTGTCTGACTCTGGTTGATTAGTGTTCAGTGAGCACAGGATTGAGGTCAGAGGGGACAAGAAAGGGAATAAAGTTTTGGATAGAGAGATGAATCATAAACTTGGTAAGGGACCTCAGTTTTAGGGGGACTCAGTTTCGTTATTAATAATCACACGAAAAGATGCCATAAGCACTGCATACAGAAGCGCCCTCGCCAGGTATCCCTTGCATCTCGTTGGTCAGAGATAAGTTGCATGTGTTAATGCAAAGGTGGCTGGGAAAGTGGGTGCCTGGCTACCTCTGCCTCTGTGGAAGGAGACAAGCTCTGCCAGCAAGAACACAGCGGGGGTGGGGGGGAATGGCTGTTGGTTAGGAGCCAGCAGTGTCTACCATAAATATATATTATTAATGAATTTTTCAGAGGTTGGACAAGGCTCAGAGGTGTAAAGTCACTTGCCTAAAGTCACATAACTAGAAATTACTTGCCACTTCGTCGAAAACTGGTAAATTTTTATAAATGAGGGTGGTTGAGTCAGTCAGCGCCTAACTGGGCCTTGAACCCCAGTACCCTGATGTCCAATACAGTGATCTAGCCACTTCCTCAAGATGTCTTCCTCTTGGCCTTTGCATGTGTTTCTATCTTAAATAATATATATTTTAAGGACAGCGCTAATTCAGTGGGAAATAGGTATCTATGTGACTTCCTGTGTGGCTAGCCCCCATCTGACAGAAGAGATGGATGCCTGATAAAACTGAAATTTTCCCAGGTGCTTTTGGATATCATCCAACCCCAAATGCAAATGGCACCAGGAAAATGTTATCTGCACCATTTCCTGCCAAATGTCTAGCTGGCTCCACTGGTAAATGATGAAGTTCAGGGTGGAGCCAAGTGCATGACCCTCTCTGGACGGTTAACTTTCCAGTTCAGTTTCCCTCTCTGGCAGACAGGGTCTGGGAAATTGGAGGTCCATTAGTTAGAAATGAGGAAAGTTCCTCCAAAGCAAATGAAACACGTCAAGTGTTTACAAAGAAATGTCTGGAGTTTTCCATTTTTACTCCACATTAACATGAGTTCAGGTCTGATAAGTGTTTAACTGATGTCAGTTCTATGTGTCTGGGGCCCAAGTTCCATCAATGGACAGGTTTTTTGGCAGCTGAAGACGAATATTAAGCACAATTCTGGGTAGCTTCACCAAACTCGTTCCCATCTCAGGGACTTTGCAGTTTCTGTTCCTATTCTCACAATGCTTATCCCTTTCAGATTTTCTCATGCCCCGCTCATTTTCATCCTTTGGGTCTTGACTTACCTGTCACATCCTGAGAGAGGCCCTCCTTGAATATTGTAACCAAAGCAACTTTCCATTCATTTTATGCCCCATCCTCTTATTTTATTTCCTTCATAGCACTTACCGCTGTCTGAAATTATCTCCTCTCTGTTTACCTGTTTATTGACTGTGTCCCCAACTAGAATGAAAGCGTTATGAGATCAGAAGCCACATCTTTCCTAGCTCTGTCTGCTGAGGGGCCTAGAAGCAAGGATTACACTTAATGCCTAGATCTTGGTTTCTCCAATAAAGGGAACCAGGGCTCCTTGGTGAAATGACTGATTCCAGAGCTGGAATAAGGAAAGTGCAAATGATCCACTTGATAAGGGGACCAACTGACATCATGTGCCTTCTGATATTCTCTAGGAAGGACATGGCGATATTTCTGTGTATTCTTGCCCCAAAGATGTATAACCTGAATTCATTCATGAGGAAACAGCAGACAAACCTAAATGGAGGAATGTTTTACATAATAACTGGCCAGGACTCTTTACAAGTGTCAAGGTCATGAAAGACAAAGACTGAGGAATTGTTCCAAATTTAAAGAGAGTCTAAGAAGACAGGACAATTAAATGCACCTTGTGATCTTAGGTAGGATCTTGGACCAGAAAAAAGAAGTTAGTAGGGAAACTGGCAAAATTTGAATGAGGTATATGGGATAGATCAGTAGTTCTTAAAAGTGTTGTGCTTAAGACATTTTCAGAGGGTCTGCAAGGTCAAAACTATTCTCATAATGACAGTAAGATGTGACGTTTCTCACTGTGTTGACATTCACACCAATAGTACAAAAGTAGTGGTGGGTAAAACTTCAGGCTCCTTAGTGTAAATCAAGGCAGTGGCACCAAACTCTGCTAGTAATCATTGTGTGCTTCAGCCCTATACACCCACAGTTAAAAAAGAAAAAGAAAAGAAAGCCAGTTTCATTTGGCATACTCCTTAACAAAGCAGTACAAATTATTAATTTTATTAATTCTCAACCTTTGAGTAAAATTTTAAAATTATGTAGGAAGTATATATAAAGGACTTCCACTGTGCACCGTGTATGATGGTTGTCTTGAGGAAAAGCTCTTTGTGTGACCAAGTTGTAAGTTGTACTAGCTGACTTTTCATGGAGCATTATTTTTTTAACTTTTTAAAATAACACTTTTATTGTGGTATGGTTCCTGTACAGTAAACTACACGTATTTCAGATATACAATTTGATGAATTTTGATAGATATATACAGCAATGAAACCACCACCACAATCAAGATAGCTAACATTTCTATCACTCCCTAAGAGGTGCAATTTTTGAATTCCAAATTTATCCATTCCCACCCACCTTTACCTTCTGGTAACCATAAGTTTGTTCTCTATGTCTATGAGTCTATTTCTGTTTTATAGAAAAGTTCATATGTGTCCTTTTTTTTTTTAGATTCCACATGTAAATTATATCACAATGACATTTTTTTCTCTTTCTGGCTTACTTCACTTAGAATGACAATCTCCAGGTCCATCCATGTTGCTGCAAATGGCATTATTTTATTCTTTTTTATGGCTGAGTAGTATTCCATTGTATATATGTACGATAACTTCTTTGTCCAGTCATCTGTTGGGTTGTTTCCCTGTCTTGGCTATTGTAAATAGCGCTGCTGTGAACACTGGGGTCCATGTGTCTTTTTGAACTGTATTTTTCTCTAGATGTATACCCAGGAGTGGGATTGCTGGATCATATGGTAAGTCTATTTTTAGTTTTTTAAGAAACCTCCATACTGTCCTCCACAGTGGCAGTACCAATTTACATTCCCACCAACAATGTAGGAGGGTTCCTTTTTCTCTACACCCTCTCCAGCATTTATCATTTGTAGACTTTTGGATGTTGGCCATTCTGACTGGTGTGACGTTATATCTCATTGTAGTTTTGATTTGCAATGGAACATTATTTTTACTTGAAATGATAATTAACAGACAAACTATGGTTATTCAGATTTACATATCTGTGAGACATTTTCTCTGACAATGTTCCCTAAATGTCAGTGTGTTTAATGTAGCCAAGTCAAGTCAATTCATTTCTATTTGAACTCCACGACATTTGGCCTATGATACCCATCAATCTCTGGGGGCTCTGCCACATTCCAGCTGAGGAAACTGGGGCTCAGAGAGTCACTTACTCAGAGTCACACAGCTAGAAAATGGCAGAGCCATATATATTAGTCATCTATTAGGTGCAACAAATTGCCACAAATTTTAGCAGCTTAAAGCAACACGTGCACAATTATTACTGGGCATACACAACATACAGAATTCTATGGGCCAGAAATCTAGGTGCAACTGGGCTGGGCACCTCTGCTTTGACATATCTTGCAAGGCTGCAGTCACAGTGCCACACAGAGCTGCAGTTTCATCTGAAGGCTTGACTGAGGAAGGATCCACTTCCATGTTCACTCATATGGTTGTTGGTAGGATTCACCTCCTCATGGGTGGTTGGACTGAGGGCCTCAGTTTCTTGCCATGAGGACTCACAACATGGAGGCTAGTTTCCCAGATGGCAAGCAAGTGAGAGCAAGAGAGTCAGCAAGTTGGATGTCACTGCCTTTTTGTAACCTAATCTTAGAAGTGCCATTCCATAGCTTTTGCCATCTTCTATTCATTAGAATCAAGCCACACTCAAGAGGAGGAGATTATAGAAGAAAACCAAGAAGCAAGGATCACTGGGACCAACTTTAGAAGCTGCCTAGCACATCACATTTTGCACCAAGGGCTAAGAACTCCAAAACCCATTTTATAACAAAAAATAGCTAGCCTTGATTAAGTTTTTATGTGCCAGGCATTGTCCTAAGAGGTTTACAAATATTGCTGTATACAGTCCTTACAATAACTCTATGGAGTAGGTACAATTAGCATTTTTCCATGTTTTATATGAGAAAATAGGCATAGAGAGGTTAAACAACTTGTCCAAAGTCACCCAGCTAGTACATGGGAGAGCCAGGCACACTGACTTCGCACAGGACTTAAGAATTATAAACTACTTTCTTTTATTCTCTCAACAGTGTGAGTTAGGGATCATAAGTTAATATTTTTTTACCCATAAGAAATCCAAAGGTTAGAAATAAAGATGATAGCAATTATTTTGTGAGTACTTGCTACATACTAGGGGTCTTTTTAGTGATTCACATCTATCACCTGACTTTATACTCCCAGTAGCCTTGGTCAGTCAAGATCATCGGGCACTGCTACTTACAGATTCAGGATGAAAAATCATTTAAATAACCCAGTGCCCCAGTGGGGATAGTTTTCTTCAGCATCTTATTGGGGTTAGGTGCATCTTGCCGAGGATCTGTTCTCTTCTGCATCAAGAGAGTTCTTAAGAGCTTAGCACCATGCAGGATTTTGCATCAGATCAAATTTACTGCTGGGAAAAATCATCTGAGGCTGAGCACTTTCCTGTAACCAGCAACTGGCCAGCTTTTCCAGTAATCATCAACAAATTAGGAGATTTTTCACTAGGGGGAACTTCTCAACCTGGGACTGCATTTGCTTAAGCAGGAACTCAGCATATTGAAAAAGATGATTTAAAAGGGGGAAAGGAGGAAGGAGAAGAAAAACTACAATTCTTTTAAGTGGATATAAGAAGGAGAGAGAGGGAGAACTCAATTTTTTCACTTTTTCCAGATTTAAAAAATAATGCCCTAGGGGCAACACCCCATGATTCAATTTAATAACATGCCGTTAAGTTGCCAGCTCCGCTCATTCTCCTGTTTTGCTAATATCTTTGGTGGGCATTAAGAGTTTGTCCATTTCACAGATCTTTACTGAGCATTTCACACCAGACATTTTCCACACTTAATCTTTACAGCATCCCAGTGAGACATTATCACGAGCTCCATTTTACAGTTAAGAAAACTGAGGCCAAGAAAGATGACATGATTTTCCAAGTCTCACAGCTGGGAAGTGATAGATCCCAGGATGCTAATGCGTGTGGGAAAGTTTAAAAGTAAAGAAGACATACAGATGGCTAATAAGTTTATGAAGAGTTGCTCCATATGTGTCATCAGGAAAATGCAAATTAAAGTAACAGTGAGCTACAACTACACAAATATTAGAATGGCCAAAATATGAAATACTGACAAGGCCAAATGCTAGCAAGTATGCAAAGCAACAGGAACTCTCATACATTGCTGGTGGGAATGCAAAATGGTACAGACACTTTGAAAGAGAGATTGGAAGTTTCTTAACAAAACTAAATGTACTCTTTCTCACCATATAATCCAGCAATCATGCTCTTTGGTATTCGTCCGAAAGAGTTGAAAATGTATGTCCATTCAAAACCCTGCACAATGATGGGGATGGGATGGGGATCGAAGTGGGGGAGTGCAAGGGTTTACTCGGAGCTTGTTCCTAAGAACAAGTCAGTCAAGCTAGCATTGTGTTTGATTTCTTTTTAATAGAGTCCATGCACTAGCAGACACAGAGAACGCATTTAGCAACATTTTCTGTAATTGTTGGAGGAAAGTGATAGAAATGAGAGTAGATCATCCTCCAAACCACAGTGAAAACACTGTGCCTGGCAGGAGCAACCAGCAAGCAGCTCTGGGAGGTCACTAGCAAAGAGGTTATTTTGGAGTCCTTGGGTTTGAACCCCAGCTCTGCCTCTCTACCCGTCCTGGTCCACTGTAAACAAAGTAATTCTAAGAGCACAATTCCAGAAGAACACAAGGGTGCCCACAGAATATAAGGAGACCGCAGGAGCTAGTGCAAAACCCTGGAAATAGAGGAGGGACCCATTTATGACAAGGGGCCAAGGAAGGAATGTCAAAGCCCAATAGGACAGTGAGGTGGAGGAGCTGGAGAGGCACCCCTAGGGCAGAGCCAGGGGAATGCATAGCTTAACCTCACTCTCCATCCCTTCCACCATCTCTGGCTGAAGTTCCCACCATAGGACTCAGAGCTGACAAAGATGTGTCCCTGCTACTGCTGTTGAGCAAAGCGCTGAGCAAGGTGGACTAGGGTGAGGAGGGGACCTGGACAGGAAAGGGAAGATGTTGGCAGAGGCAGTTGCTAACTGCGTGGCTTAAGTAAGTCACTTTCCCTCTCAAGCCTCAGTTTCCTAAACTGTAAAGTTGGAATAATAAAATTACTGCCCTTGTAGCATTGAGGTGAGAAATAAATTATTTACATGTGAAGTACCTAGCATGAAGGCTGGTAGGAAATTTCAATAAATGGCATTGCCATTATTGCATTGTTACTACTGTGATTCAAGTAGGGAGAAATGGAGCTTAGAGAGGTATGTTTGGACTTGACCAAACAGTGGTGTTACCGAGTCCAAATTCGTTCTGCTTGCCACACGACAGGCCAATAAATCGAGAGACAAGGTGTTGGGGCAAGGAATAGCAACTTTATTTGGAAAGCCAGCAGACCGAGAGGATGGCAGACTAATGTCTTGGAGAACCATTCTACTCCAGTCAGAAAACAGGCTCCTTTCATACAAAAAACGGGGGAGGGGGTGTGGTTGGTTGTTGCAAACTTGCTGCAGGAATTCTTTCTTCTTGCATCCTTCCATGTGGGTCAGCCCTGGTGTCTCTGTAAACCTCCAACAAAGCGAAGGTTAGTCTCTATTTTGCAACTTGCCATCTCTACATAAGTGCAGAAGTGCTAACATCCTTAAAGATCAGAGCCCCCAGAATAGGCTCTCCTGTTTCTTTCAGGCTAAAGGCAACACTGTTTTACAAAAGGTGCAGAGCTGGCAAGACTAAGCCTAGAACATGGGACACAGTGGTCAAAACTAAAGGAATAGATCCACTATAAAGTCAGATTTGTTCTGCACTTATTACAGAGGGACAGTGACATGTCCGAGGCAGCCTAGGACATACTATGATAAATACCACCAACTCAGTAGGTAGCTCCTCTAGCTGTAAAAACACCAGGTCAACCTGGGCAGAGCCAAAAGTGACACCAAAGTCCCAGACTGCACATGCCATCATTTTAACACTGGAGAAAAAGAAGAAAAAGAAGAAAAAAACTCTCAGCCACCAGGACCACCCCCATCCCAAACCCACCCACCTGCAAACTGTGGCCCTGTGGTACCAGTCTGTTTTAGCAAAAGGACCATTTGTTTAAATGAGCCTGCCAACTAACAGGATCCAGATTTCTCCTTTTCTCTCTTTTTAAGAAAGCAACAGATATAAATAAGCCCAAGATGGTCTGTTTCTGCCATGACTAACAGATAAAAGACAAGACAGCTGCCTTCTAAACAGACCTGCAATTAATTCACATTGGGACCTCGGGAGGAACTGATCAGGGTCCAGCCAGGGGACCACAGGACCTGCCAAATCTACCCATCCAGACTTTGAAGACAAATAGTAAACTGTTGGGAAATTCTATAAACCCAGGTTTCCCCCAAGATGATCTTGGAGGAAAAGACCAAGTTGGCAGAGATAACGAAAGTTCCTCAGAAGGTATGAGGTCCATCAAGGCTTCATCTTAAAGAACAGATGCATCATCCCAAGCCAGATGCTCCCTGGAATAAGGTTGCCAGATTTAGCAAATAAAAATACAGAACACCCAGTTAAATTTGAACTTCAGATAAATAACAATTTTTTAGTGTAAGTATGTCCCATGTAATAGTTGAGACGTGTATCTGAAATTCAAATATAATTGGGCATCGTGTGTTTTAGCTGGCCCAGGAATGACAAGGACGGTTGCTGAAAGGGACACAGCTCAAACTGCAGAGGTCTTACACTGGTGACCTCCAGGCCATAGGAGGCTCAGATGTATGCACTGTTCAGTCTTCAGTTTATAAAATTGAAATTGGTTGCCAACATTTTAGGAATTTCTGGCTTCCTTTAAAAATTGGAAGCTCTACCAAGCTGCCCCACTATAATAACATAATGAGAACAGAAGGGAATGTGGAAGAGTGAAAGCTGATTACTGATGTGTTAGATTGAAGGGATTGTGGGTAAATTTCGTTTTGGTTGGTTGATTGCATGGTGAGTGATGGTCGGTCGCACTATCAGCAGTCCAAGATTCAGGCCTGGGGAACTTGCCTTCGCAGACTCTGCTGCCGCAGCCAACCCCAGAAGTGCTGGCGGCAGGATCTGAAATGCTTGCCCAACCGCAAGGCCACTGCGGGGCCATTTCCCTCCTTCCTGGGTAGTGGCATCTCTCCACAGGCTGGAGAAATGTGTGCCCACAGCGCCCCCTGCAGACACAAGCTGATGCCTGGAAGGGATAAAATGGGATCCTAATGAACAAGGTTGGGGTATAGATTAATGAGATAATAATTAACACAGTATGGCACATGGTAGGCACTCAATGAAGACACTTCTTATATCTCACCAACACTGATCTTCCATCTCAATGTTGCAGGAAGATTCATTTAGTCACTAGATATGAACTGTATCCCTGTTACGTGCCAAGCCTGGGCAAAGCACTTTACAGACCTGATTTTATTGAACCGTACAACTCTCTGAAGTAGGTAGGCATTGTTATGAACCCATTTCACAGATGAGGAAACTGAGGCATATAGAAGTCAAGCAATTTGCCCAAGATCCCTCAGCTAAAAGGACGAAGAAGTAGGAGAGTAAAACATCAAATGTTGGGAGGGACTGAAGCTGGGGAGACACGATGCAGAGTTTGAGTATCTAAGGCTTATCATTGCCCCTGGGGCTCAGGGAAGCTGTAAAGCCACTGAGACTCAAAGCGGGCAGGAGCTCTCTATGGAACTTCTCTGACCTTTGGGTAGCAGGCATTTGGGACCGCTTCTGACCTCAGAGGTTTGTCACCAACAAGCAAGTCCAGCAAAAGCATTTGAGATTTCAAGAACCGGGATTTGGCTCCTTCCTGTATCAGTTAGACTGCATTTCAGTAAGAGGCGGCAATGAAGCCAAGGGTTACAAACTCGAGAGCCAGACTGACAGGGTGCAAGTCCTGACACCACTACCTACCGGCTGTGTGACTTCAGGCAAGTCGTTACTGTGTAAGGAATAGCTTTAGAAACTGCAGGGGATATAAGAACAGAAAACACTTGTTCTCGTAAAAGGCAGTTACTTGTAGAGAGAAAAGGAGTCAAGTAAGAGTTGTGACTCGATTCTCTCTCATATAGAGCTGGGGAACTGTAGCTCTGAGCCTGTTTCCTCATCTGTGCAATTAGGGTGAGAATCATGCTAGTTCTCTCCTCACAGGCTGTTGTGATGAGTGTCCATGGCTGGTGCCTCAGCACCGTCCCGCCGCAAGTGTCTAATTCATTCTTTCATTTAGTATTTGAGTGGCCTACTATGCGCCAGGCACTGTGGCACATGCCACAGAGGGGCCACCAAGGAGGGAGACCTGCTATCTATATGGAGTCATGGTCTAATGTGGGAGACAAATGATAAAACATACCTGCTATATAAATACATATGTGATGCATATATATTGTATATGTACAGGCACTATTCATCAGGCAGTGGTAAATACAAAGAAAAATACAAGGGAATAGAAAGTGGAGGGGAAGGTTTTAGATAGGTCCCAGGGGTGACATTTGAGTGAATGAGGGGAACCATACAAAGATCTGAGGGGGCTAGGGCTGATCATCCAGGCGATCTGAGGTTCAAGTGAACCTAAAGTGATAGAGGGTTAGGAGACCTGAGTACCTGAGAAGGGAGATGAGGTCAGAGGTTGAGGGAGAGGAAGTTGGAGTAGGCCTTTAACGCCAGCTTTTACTGAGGTGGGGAGACACTGGAGGGTTGAGCAGGACAGTGGCACGATATTCTGGTTTCAAGGGCACCTCGGCTGCATATAGTTCACAGGGAGCAATGGTGGAAGTGAGACCAGTAATCAAAGCTTGGATGATGGTGGCTTGGATCTGGAAGGTGGTAACAACGGAGGTGGTTAAAAGGGGTATCAGATATACCTGAAGGATTTGCTGAGGGTTACACACAGGAAATATGAGCAAAATGTCAAAGATAACTGAGATTTTTGGCCTGAGCAACTCAACTGTTGCCAATACCAGGGGTAGAAATGGTTGTAGGGGGTGCAGACTTGGTGGGGAAGGGATCACTCAGTTCAGTTTTGGACAAGTTAAATGCATGAAGGGAAACAAGACTGGAGATGTAGGCTACAGCCGGAGCTTTCAGTGTCCTAAGAAATTGATGTAAGAAAGGTCAGTTGGCTTGCAGTTGGTAATGTTCAAGACCATTAGAGGACTTTTGATTATGGAATTCTGTACTATTTATGTTCTATACCATTTATTGCTGAGTATATTACTCCCAAAATGGAGTGACTTGAAACATTCAACCTCATTTTCTATAGGTCAGGAATCCAGGCACAGCTTAGCTGGGTCCCAATTCAAGGCCTCTCACAGGCATCACGGTGTCAGCAGGGTTTCCAGTCACCAAAAACCAGGCAATGATCTGCCTCCGAATTTAGTTGGCAGGATTCAGTTCCCTGCAACTGGCTGGAGATCAGTCTCAATTCCTTGGTACTTGGACTGCAACTAAGTAGCTTGTTTCATCAAACTGAGCAAGCCAAGGAATGAGACAGGAAGAGAAACAGCAATTGAATGTAAACAAGTCATGTTTTTTATAACCTAGTATCAGAAGGGATATATCCCCTCCTGCTAGTTTTCTATTCATTGAGAGCACTAGGTCCTCACAAGAGGAGGGGACTGAGTCAATACCGGGAATTCTGCAAGCACAACGTTAGGGAAAAAAACAAAAATGGAATCCTTTCTCAGATTACTCAATTATCTGGGGACAGAGGGAAATTACAGTGAAACCAGACTGGTCCCATTATTAGACCAGTCTGTTTAGAAGCTTCCATGGTTAAAGTTAAAAATGTAAGTTAGATGTAGCCCAATCACACTTATCTCATTCATGCCTGTAAAGCACAAAAGCCTGTAAAGGCCTAAGTGGACAAGTGTGGGATGCACCCACCAACAATTTGGTTGTTACATATTGTCCCTGTTCAAGGCTGAGTATCCAATGATCATATACAACATTTTAATTTAAAGCATTTTATTGTCTTTCTCCAGATAGAAAGGCTCTAAGTTAGAAAACTTCACCAAGTTTAACAATATAATAATCCTTGATTCTTCAAAGCAGACACCAGCTTTTCAGCTCCGGACACGTGGGTTACACGGCCTTGCTGGACTGATTCATCAGAACTATCACGCTTTCTCAGGAAAGCAGAGACAATCTTTTTCAAGAGATCTTGTGTTCCAACTCCATAAACTGAAATACTCAAAAAGAAAAAAAGTACATCACAACCAGTACTAAGACTTCTGTAACAAGGTGGATCTACAGTCAAGCCCCAGACCAATCTCTTTCAAGTCTTCTTATCTCGAGTCTGACACCTCACTCAAGTCTATTTGTCCCTGATGTCAAAATGCTCAACCTCAACCTATAATCTTCCCAGGCACAGGAACTAGAAATAAAAGGAGGGAAAAACCAGGACCACACAGGGTACTAAAGGGGCTTAACACACTTGAAACGCATACAAAGATACTCTAGGGACAAATGGGGTCATCTGAGTATGAACTGATTAGCAGACATTAGGGAACTATTTATTTCTTGGCTATTAATGATCAGGTATATAGGAAGATAGTCTTACTTCTGAATTTAGAGGAATTCAAATGAACAGTCTAGGGATTAAGGGTCATAAAAGCAACAACTTTCAAATGGCAAAAATCTATGCACTTATGTAAACAAAAGCAAATATTTTAAATTTAGGGTATTGAGCTTGTACATGTTTCAGATTTTTCATAAAGCAGGGACTTGATCACCAAGAGACACATCTACTGTAGTCAACACACTCAAGAGGAGGGAAGCTATCATTGATGTTGCTCCCTTTCCACCATAAGGCTCCTAAGCACACCAGGGGATCAATCGGGCAAACGCAGCCAGTTAAGACGCACAATTTAAGGGCTGTATAGGCCAGTTTAAAGGCCTACAACCAAGGCCCGATTCAGACAGGTCTAGCTTAAGTTTTCCTTAATCAGTACAGCTGATATTCAAGGGAGTCACGTTCCTATCATGGAAAGACACATACCCAGCATTTAAAAAAGACTCAGGTGTGGCCTGCCTGTCTCTTCGGCTTGCTATGATGGAGCAAGACGCCATGCTGAAGAGGCCCACAAAGAACTGAGGTTGGCCTTCAGCCAACAGCATGAGGAACTTAATTATTCCAAAAAAATTTTGTAATTTGAATCCCAACTCAAATGTGATTTGGAGCGCCTCTATTCTTGTACTATCTGCCAAGTTAATTCTAACTTTACTTTTTCCTTTCTTAGGGAGAGACATAATAGTACTAACAGGTCAACAGTCCTGCCAAGGATGCAATTTTGCCCTATCTTTTTTTTTAATTGAAGTACACTCAGTTTAGTATGTTGTGTCAATTTCTTCCCCCTCCTGTTTTATACACAGCTTGGAACTGGGTCCAGAGGTTACTCTCAAGTGGGCAACAACTCTCTACCATGAGCACATTTAACAGTCATCTTACTAGGGAGTTAACACTTGGGTAACAATTTGCAGAATCCTCACCTGTTACAAGACAGAACCAAGCCGAGGGTTATATCAGGCTGCAATCAACCTACTCACTGCTCTGGGGCACACAGGGCTCCAGACCTGTAGGAAGTCAACAGATGAAGCCAAGATAAATGACCTGAACGATGGAAGAGGTAAAAAGCCTATACAGCAATCCCAATTTCCACTAAAAAGTTCACGTGCAGTCAATAGTCTGGTGGTGGTAAGCAGAAAACATAAACGTTTTCTCTGTGGCCAATGCATCAGACAAAACTGGCTAATAGTTCAGTTAGATCAACAGGGTCGATCTGATGGGGAAAAAAGTTATGTCATCAGCTACAATGGCCATGTTTGAGTTAGAAATTGGAATGCAAAAGGGATAGCCCCTTTAAAAGCAGTTAATTCCTCCTCCCATCTACAGGTCCTGTATCTATTCAGCCATGTGGGCACACTGAGACATATGGACATCACTTACCAATTCTTTACCAATCCTGGATTCATCCTGGTCCATTCAAAGTCTGCTTTCTGCCAGCAATTAACCTGATATAAAAACTGACACAGCAGCTCCAATTAGCTAGATGCCCAAGGGAGTAGGGGACAAAGGTGCTGCTCACGCTGGCATATCAGACATAAACTGGCTTAGAGAAATTAGATCAACATGGTCGATCAGTGGGGGAAAAAAGTTCAGTCATCATATATGCCAGTAGGAAGCTCTTGGTTTCTAGAAAGACCTCTGAGTCAGGAATAAGATTTGATTGGTCTGTTTCTCTGCAAATTTTATGCAGTATTTGAACACTTCTGCGTCCTGCTGCAGGCAGTAAAAATGTAGCTAAGACCTACACCCCTGCCTTCTGAACTCACATTTCGTAGAGGCCAGTGTTGCTGACAAGAACTGCGGAAAAATGGCTAGCTTTTACTGAGAGGTGATTGCAGGGTTTTGACCAAGCGCCATGATTTTGCATTTTAAAGCAAGATATCATCACTAAAAAACCTGACTTCAAAGACTCTGGGACAGTAAGATGAAAGAAAAACTGTCCAAAACGCCCACTGAGGTGGCATTCCTGGACTCAAGTGAATTTAAACGTTAGGGGGTAGGGGATTAGTTTCAACAGAAACACATTTGGCTTTCCTCAAGAAAATAGCACATAATCCATCCCCTTGGAAACAAAAGTACCAAAGCAAGTTGTTTATCAAGAACAAATAAAGCGAAGGCATCCAACACGGTGCCTTCATGAGCATTGTCAGGACACTAAAAATTTAACACCTGTTCACTGTCAAATCATTTTTCCGCTTTTGAACAAACCCAGTTTTTTGAGAATTACAAAAATATACCTAGAACACCTCAAAGAAGACCTAATAACTAAAATATACTAATGAGTTGTCCTTACTCTTCCTTTCTTTTTCCCCGCCAAGGTCGCCTGGCAAACGAAGAATTCCCTCAGCGCACGCTTTTCCTACAACAGGCCAGGAGACAGAGGCTTACCACAGAGGTAGGAGACTGAAGGTTGCGGACGGCTACACGTGGCTCCCCGGAAGGCCCGGCAACGGCCCCCTCCTCCAAGATCCATTCTGTCGGCTCTGACCGTGCAAACCTGCGAACTAACAAAGAAAGGTCGTCAACCGCCATCTTTCAGAGTCGAGAAGAGTATGGCAGGGCCTTTCGAGGCTGGTGTATCAGAACTAACTGGCAAATAATTAAAGACATCAACATTGTCGATCTGACGGGGAAAAAAGTCAAGTCATCATTTATACCAGCCAAGGACTCCTTAGGCCCGAACAGAAGGCGTGGGTTTTTCCAGCTCTAGCTAAGCCCCTCCACGGCCCTAAAGCCTACTTAGTAGGGTCAGAGCAGGGGGTAGCCACCGGCTACGGCGATGGCGCAAAGACAAAAAAAGAGGTAGAGATCTCGATGAGCAGTCTCCACTCACCACACACGGTAGTAAACCGAAGTTCCTGGCACAGAACGACACCGGATGAAGAGCGGATAAAGTAGGATAAAAACACCAAAGCGCCGCAAACGCGAAAGGACTACGAGCGCTGGAGCGTCCCTTATATAGCCCGAGGTGCCTCTCACGCCTGCGCACTGCACCCAAGGCACTTCCTTTTCCCCTCCCACGCCGGGAGAGGCCCTATGGGAAATGTAGTCCCCGCTCCACCCAGCCGGAGAGGGCCTAATGGTTGTCCAGGCAGCTCTATCCCCGCCCCTTCCCTGTACACACGAGGCCACCCGGGCTTCTTGGCCTCGCCGCCATGTCGCGCTTCACACGCATCCAGCCGTCCGCCTGGTCCCCCCTCTTTCGGGGACAGCTGAGGCCTGCGACGGCCTTGGGTGCTGTTAACCCGTCCCCCGCAGTCCCCTCCCCTCAGCAGCGCCCGCCGGAGCCCGCCGGCGAAGCCGCCGGCGGGGAGCTGAGGCGACGCCTGCGCTTCCGCCGCCCCTGGCGGGTCTGAGGGCTGGGGCGCCGGCTGTGCCCAGGCCCGGCCCCCTCTGCCTTCTCCTCCTCATCCTTCTCCTCCTCCTCCTCCTGGCCGGCCCCTCGCCCCGCCCAGTGTCTGCGGGGAAGGGAAACCGAAAGTGCGCGGCGCCGGGCGGGGCAGCCGACCTGCCTGGGCCCGAGTCCCAGCACCAGTCTGAGGCGGCGGTGGCGGCGAGAGGACGCATTGGAACCCGGTGAGCGACCCCTGCCCCGCGCCCCAGCCCGGCACCTGCTCCCGCCGGCCGCGACCCCACGTGCCGGCGCCGCTCCCCCACTGCTTCTGCCGCCACTTCTGTCCCGACGCCCGCTTCAGCGCACCCGCCACCTCCTCAGCCCCTCGGGTCCCCATCACCCGCCTCAGCACCCGTCACCCCCCAAGAGCCCCCATCACTTCCTAGCGCCCCCAGCATCCACCTCTACTGTCCCCTCTCCTCAGTGCCCCTCTTAGCCCCTCCAGCGCCACATCACCTCCTCGGAGCCCAGCGCCTCCGTCACTCGTCTCTGCCCCACCTCGGCACCCCGGTTCCTCCCGCAGCGCCCCCTTCACCTCCTCTGCCCCCAGCGCCTCCATCACTGCCTCCGCCTCCAGCCCCATCATCTAGTTCTCCTCTGTCCCCCGTCTTCACCCTCACTTTATGCCAAACCCCTCTTCATCATCTTCCATCCTTACCGCCCATCACATCATTCATCCCCCATCTTCTAGAAGCACCCTCCGCACCTAGACTCCCCATTCCTGTATCCCCATCCCCATCACTTCAGCAAGCACCTCCCAGCTGAGCTCAGCCCCACCCTCTTCTTGAGGCCCCCAAACCCCTTCCCCTCTCCCCCATCTCCCTGCTGCTCCCCGCGTCAGCCTTGCCATGGCGCCTTCATGTCCCCACACAACCCTGGCTCTCCCTTGACCCTACAATATCTCCATAAGAACCTGCTGGGCTCCCCGGTGCAAGAGACTCCTCCATCCTTTCTGGTACTCTCTCAGGACCCTGGAGACTTCCCCTTGAAACTCAGCTCTAACCTCTTTGATCCCACAATGGTAATTACCATTCTTCTTTAATTTAACTCCTATACCAGCTTGACCATCACTGATATTCTTCTTCCTGCCCTTTTAGGCCTTGATTCCCAAAGAAACCCACTCTAGTCTGCTTTTTCGTAGCATTTCCTGTTTTTCTCTGCTCCTCCCTTTCTGTGCTTTCCTTTTTTCTTTTCTTCTGTTTCTTTTAGCCCAGAAAATTTGTGAGTTTCTATTTGAGTATTTTCAACAAGAGGAAGTAGGGATTTTCCCTTCAGATAATTTTTTTAATTAAAAAAAAACCTCTAAATATTGAACTTGTGCCATGAGAGCTGGGTTTGATAAGATGAGGGTTGAGATTCACCAAAAATATTCCCAGCTGGAAGGAAAGGGACTCCTTTTTCTGATGAGGTTAAAAGCTATTCTTCATATAATGCCAAATCTATTCACAGTTTCCAACTATGAATATTTTAAAACTCAGTGAGAGGGACAGTTGAAAAAGTCCCTTTGCTGAGGACCCTCAGTCACCGACTCTTTCCCTAGCCCCAGCCCACATGATGTGTATGAGTTGGATTGAGAAGTTCCCTTAAAAGGGGCTTCCTCTTCCTCTTATGGCACTACTGTCAAAAACCATCAAGGTAGAAGAAAGAGAAGAAAAGGACTGCAGATTCTAGCTGGTCCTGAGGAAACAACATCCCATAGATGCTAAGCCTCCTGGTAATTGAAATATGTTGTTTCTTTCTCTTGATTCAGTAGAGTGGAGGGCTTAATCAGTTTGTCTGTGTTCCAAAGAGTAGGATAGGGATAACTCAAGTGTTTACAAACTATAGAGTCCTATAAGCTATAGAGAGTACTATATGATGTAAATGCCGGGTGGGTTGGTGAACACATGGATTTTGGATTAATAAAAATGTAGTTCTTAGTATCCTGGCAACAATATTTGTTTACTTTATAAAAGAGGAAAATGAAACCTAGCAACTGATTAAGTAACTTGGCTAAAGGCATAAACCAAACATGAATTGTAAATGGGAATTGTTGACACTCCCTCAACCCCAAGAAAATACAAGGATAAAGAGAAGGGGAAATTTGATTCTTTGAAATTTGATCCTAAATTGTGAATTTAGTATTTTATATTATAATTGGGTGTTCACAGAGTTGAACACTTGTGCACAAGATTAAAATCTGTGTTTAACTCTTACTTAACAAATCATTAAGATACAGAGGCAGAAGGATTAGCTTGATGCTTTTTGGAGTTTTTTCTGCTAGATGCTGTGTTTCAAGGGCGCTAATAACTCTCACCTTGTGCAGATTTCCAGGTAACTGAAAGTAACATAAACCTGGAGGAAATCGGGTAACTCAGACATGGAGGACAGAAGACCTTGTCCAGAGGCCAGGCGCAGAAATCTTCATGCTAACCACAGAGGTGAGCAAGATTTTCTACCCTAGATGGTCCCAAACTGATGATAGTTACGATTTTTTTACTTTACACGACGGACCTAAAGTGATATGCATTGAGTAGAAACCATACTTCAGATTTTGAATTTTGATCTTTTCCTAGGCTAGATATGTGTGTAGTAAGATACTCTCTCGTGATGCTGAGCAGTGGCAGCGAGCTGCAGCTCCCAGTCAGCTGCGCTATCCCAAAGGTAAACAGCTGTTACACTTATAACCATCCTACACCCAGACAACCATACCATTCTTCACTTTCAGTGTAGTATTAGATAAATTACATATTCAACACTTGGTTATAAAATAGGCTTGTATTAGATGATTTTGCCCAACTCTAGGTGAATGTAGGTGTTCTGAGCACATTTAAGGTAGGCTAGGCTAAGCTGTGATGGTTGGTAGGTCAGGTGTATAACTGCTTTTTCAGCTTACAATGTTTTCAGCTTACAGTGGGTTTATTGGGAAGTAACCCCATTGTAAATCAAAGAAGATCTGTAATGGGAAGGAAATTCCCTATCAATAAGCAGGCCCACCGAAATTGACTGCACCTTTCAGGTAAAGAATGGTTTATTCCCTAGCTACAGCATGAATGACTCAGAAACCAGACAGCCCTCCCCTTTCCATAAGAGAGCTGATAAATGGGTACAGTTCACTTTAGCAAAGGTAGTCATGAGGTGTCAGAAATGGATATAACTCTGGTTTAGAGCAATATTATCCAATAGAAACATAATGCAAGCCAAAAATAAAATTTTTAATTTTCTACTGGCATCATTTTAAAAATCAAAAAGAAACAGGTGACATCCATTTAAAAAACTTAATACTAATTTAATAAAAGTTGGAGTTTGTCTTATTTAAGCCAGTATATCCCAATAATATCATTTTATACTATAATTGAATATATTTTATTATTATAGTACTTTTTTTGGAGTTTTTTTCTTCCAGTTTTGTTGAGATATAATTGACATACTAACACCATATAAGTTTAAGGTGTACAGAGTAATGATTTAACTTACATCTATCATGAAATGATTACCAAAACAAGTTTTTTTGTATATATATATTTTTATTGTAGTAAATTTACAGTGTTGTGTTTATTTCTGCTGTACAGCATAATGCTTCAGCCATACATGAACATACATATATTTGTTTTCATATTTTTTTCACCATAAGTTACTGCAAGATACTGAATATAGTTCCCTATGCTATATAGTATAAACTTGTTATCTGTTTTATATATATATTAGTTACTATCTGCAGATCTCGAACTCCCAGTTTATCCCTTCCCACCCCCTTCCCTTTTGGTAACCATAAGTTTGTTTTCTATGTCTGTGAGTCTGTTTCTGTTTTGTAAATAAGTTCCTTTGTCTTTTTTTTTAGATTCCACATTTAAGTGATATCATATGGTATTTTTCTTTCTCTTTCTGGCTTACATCACTTAGAATGACAATCTCCAGGTCCATCCATGTTGTTGCAAAAGGAATTATTTTATTATTTTTTATTTTTTATGGCTGAATCAAAATAAGTTTAGTGAACATTCATCATCTCATATACATACAAATTTAAATAGAAACAACAAATTTTTCCTTGTGATGACAATTTTTAGGATTTACTGTATTAATAACTTTCATATGTAACATAGCAATATTTATTATATTTATCATGTTGTATATTACATCCCTAGTACTTATTTACCTTATAACTGAAAGTTGTACCTTTTGACTTCCTTCATCCAATTCCCCTTCTCCCCACCCCTTGCCTCTGGAAACCAGAAATCTGATCTTTTTCTATGAGTTTATTTGTTTTTGAAGTATAATTGACCTACAACATTCTGTTAGTTCCTGTTACACAACATAGTGTTTCAGAATTTCTATACATTTAAAAATAACCATAGTAAGTCTAGTTACAATCTGTTACCATGCAATGATACTACATAATTACTGACTATTGTTGTGTTTGTTCATTTCTTTTGTTTTTTAGATTTCACATATAAGTAAAATCATACAATATTTATCTTTCTCTGTCTTATTTCACTTAGCATAATACCCTTTAGGTCCATCTATGTTGTTGCAAATGGCAAGATTTCATCCTTTTTATGGCTGAGTAATACTCTACATATATATGTTAATCTCATACATCTTTATTCATTCATATATTGACAGGCACTTAGGTTGCTTCCGTATCTTGGCTGTTGTAAATAATGCTACAGTGAACGTAGGGGTGCATAGATCTTTTCTTATTAGTATTCATAATACTTGAATAATTTTAATATTTTATTTATACTCCCAAATATTCAAATACTATTATTTTGAGATGTTACCAATATAAAAAATTTAATGAGATATTTTAACTTTTTTGCTATTAAGTCTTTAAAATGCCATGTGTTATTTTACAAATCTTAATTGAGACTAGTCACATTTAAGATGCTTAACAGCCACACATAGCTAGTAGCTATGTATTTAAAAGTATGTGTTTAGAGTCCTAGTCACCAAAGCAAAGTTAGTTCCAAAAGCATCACTCTACTGCAGTGATTATTCTGTTTGCTCAGGACTCTCTAAAACAGAACTAAACTAAATAGATTCTGGCCTTTCCCAAAGTTTGCATCATGTCATCTGAGTTTCAGTTGTGGCACAAATGAGGAAGAAGTATAAAATTCTATTTTCTGAGCTATGTGAATGTTGAAAGGATGAGAAATGATACAATTTTCTGTTCTTCCAAAACATTGAGTCTTCTAATCAGACCAAAATATTAAAAGCAGAACTTTCTTCTGATATCTTGGATTTTGAAAAGTAAATATAAAAGTAACAAGTATAAAAATTTAGAGTTTGGGGGGAGGGTATAGCTCAGCAGTTAAAAGTATAAGCTTAGCATACATGAGGTCCTGGGTTCAATCTCTAGTACCTCCATGAAAACAACTAACTAAATAAATGAACCTAATTACCTCCCCCACCAAAACAAGCAAACAAAGAAAAACAAAAAACCCCCAAATTTAGAGTTCAGTAGTACAGTATTTATATCTTACCAAATTTTTCTTTATCTCATCACATTAAAATTTTTTAAAAGTGCAAAATAAGGAAAATGTACATCAACGGATTTGGAATTTGATGGCATGAAATTGTAAAATCACCTTGAATATGATGTACATTTGAAACTTTTATGACATTTGTTATCATTAAATCGTTGTATACAGTCTTATTTTGTTTGTTTGTTTTTAAAATCTCCAAATCATTCTGCTAAGTTGGGTCAGCTCCAGAATTAGTTTTAAAGGAAAGGAAAGTGAAAAAAAAACAGACTTGGGAATGTTGGCCAAGGTCACTTATGAAATGTGTGGCAGATCAAGGAAGACAAGTTCGGCTTCATCCACAGGATGATGATGGCTTTCCTGTGTGTGCTGGGTATGTCTCCTCCCTCCCCACGCCTCCCTGTCTGAGGATTGATAATAGATAAGTACTATGTGGATGAACTCATGCTGCAGAGAGGAGGAAAAGTTAAGTTTCATTTTTCAGTTTCGTAAACCAAAGTTTGAGTTTCATTTTTCGGTTTCCTAAATCAAAGTTGAGTTTCTTTTTTCGGTTTCCTGAAACAGAACTTGAGTTTTATTATTCAGTTTCCTTCACAATCTATTAATTGGCTCAAAAACAACTTGGTAGAGGAAGCCCTTTGCCATCTGATGTTGGGCAAAGTTCAAGAAGCATTTCCCTTTATAGTTTTATCCCACTTGTTGTTGCCTAATTGTTTAGCGGCAGAGCCAATGGCCCTAGAAGTCAATAGGGTATTCCCAATAAAAAATTATTGCTAGTGCTGCTGGTAATAGCTAACATTAACAAGAGCTTTTTATGTGTCAGGTAGTATTCTAAATACCTTATAAACGTTTAATCTTTACAACAACCCAGATAGTGAGGCTTAGAGAAGTTACACAACTTGGCCAGGGTTATGCAGTAAGGAAATACCTAGGGCAAGATTTGAACTAGGTCTGTTTGACTGTGAAACTCATACTCTCACTATTATTTGGTACTGGCAAGAGACTAGAAGCAATGAGATGATCTTTTTTGAGCCTCTGAAATAATCCCAGTTTGTGAGGATTAAATGATTATCTTTTCTCTATCATGTATTCGGCACTCAAAAAATGTTTATCCCTTTTTAATTCTGCACCCTTTGAAAAAAACAGTATTTTCACAATATACAGAGCAACCGTAGTTATCTATTTTACATTTATTACATGACTTGGTAGGAAACCTTTTTTTCTCTCCGAACAAAACCTAAGCTCCTCAATTGTTTTGAAAAATGAAAGTATGTTCATATTATTGTCCTATTGAATTTTCTCACACCATGATTTTTGTGCTTACCCAATATTCCCATTGTGTTTAGGACCTATGGATGGAGAATTACCACCAAGAGCTAGAAATCAGGCCAATAACCCACCAGCCAATGCTCTCAGAGGAGGAGCCAACCAGCCCAGAAGGCATCCTAGAGCCAACAACCACCCCATTCCTCACCGGCAAAGAGAAGAAAGATTTGCGGCCATGGGCAGGAACCCACATCAGGAAAGGGGGAACCAGGAGGGGCATGCCAATGATGAACCTAGAGGCCAAAGACATGGTCAGGAAAATGACACCAGGCCAAGAAATGGCAACCAGGAGGGAAGGAACCGCAGACCACCACGGTCTGATGAAAACTTTCAGCAGTGGCGGACCCCCCATCAAAAGCCTGCAGAACAGCCACAGCAGGTGAAGAAACTGGGCTACAAGTTCCTAGAAAGTCTTCTACAGAAAGACCCCTCTGAGGTGGTCATCACACTTGCCACAAGTTTAGGACTGAAGGAGCTCTTGTCTCATTCTTCTATGAAATCCAACTTCCTTGAGCTCATCTGCCAGGTTCTTCGGAAGGCTTGCAGTTCCAAAATGGACCGCCACAGTGTTCTCCATGTCCTGGGCATATTGAAGAACTCCCAGTTCCTCAAAGTCTGCTTGCCAGCTTATGTGGTAGGGATGATCACTGAACCCATCCCTGATGTTCGAAACCAGTATCCAGAACACATTGGCAACATCATCTCCCTCGTTCAGGACCTTGTAAGTGTCTTCCCTGCTAGCTCTGTGCAGGAAACTTCCATGCTCATTTCCCTCCTGCCAACTTCTCTTAATGCTTTGAGAGCCTCTGGTGTTGACATAGAAGAGGAGACAGAGAAGAACCTGGAAAAGGTCCAGACCATCATTAAACATCTGCAGGAAAAGAGGCGAGAGGGCACTTTAAGAGTGGACACCTATACTCTTGTGCAGCATGGGGCAGAAGACCATGTTGAGAGCTACCGGACCATTCCCATTTACCCCACTTACAATGAAGTGCACTTGGATGAGAGGCCATTCCTTCGTCCCAACATCATTTCTGGAAAATATGACAGCACTGCTGTCTATCTGGATACCCACTTCCGACTTCTGCGAGAGGATTTTGTCAGACCCCTACGAGAAGGCATTTTGGAACTTCTCCAAAACTTTGAAGACCAAGGCCTGAGGAAGAGAAAGTTTGATGATATTCGAATCTACTTTGATACCAGGATTATCACCCCCATGTGTTCATCATCAGGCATTGTCTACAAGGTGCAGTTTGACACAAAACCACTGAAGTTTGTTCGCTGGCAGAATTCCAAGCGATTGCTCTATGGGTCCTTGGTGTGCATGTCCAAGGACAACTTTGAGACATTTCTTTTTGCTACTGTGTCTAACCGGGAGCAGGAAGATCTCTGCCGAGGAATTGTCCAGCTCTGTTTCAATGAGCAGAGCCAACAGCTACTAGCAGAGGTCCAGCCCTCTGACTCTTTCCTCATGGTGGAGACAACTGCATACTTTGAGGCCTATAGGCACGTCCTGGAAGGACTCCAGGAAGTCCAGGAGGAAGATGTACCCTTCCAGAGGAACATTGTGGAGTGTGACTCTTATGTGAAGGAGCCAAGGTACTTGCTAATGGGAGGCAGATATGATTTCACTCCCTTAATTAAGAATCCCTCGGCCACTGGGAAATCTCTGAGAAGCACCGAGAGCTTGAGACGTCCCAGAGTTAATGTCTTAGACCCCAGCCAGTGGCCCTCAAAAGAAGCCCTGAAGCTGGATGACTCCCAGATGGAAGCCTTGCAGTTTGCTCTCACAAGGGAACTGGCTATTATTCAAGGACCTCCTGGAACAGGTAAGAGAGAAAACTTTTCTGAGCACATGACATCTGCCCTTATGAGATAGGTTAAGGGAGGCTTGATTCTAGGTTTCTAGAATGTCTCAATTAAAAACATTCCCCTGAAATGGGCATCAAACTTCTTTAAAAAGTAGCTGCGCATAGTGATTTTCCAATGAGGACCCACACCAATGTGCATGGTAATAGACCAAAAATCACAAGATTAGAAGACTGCTAAGGGGTCAAACTTAGGAAGATGTGTTACTTCTGCTTCATCAAAGGCTATATTGATTTGCTTGATTTTATATAACTTGAAATTAAATAATACCAAGCATATAATAGCACCGTCCAGCAAATACTGTTTTATATGCTTTGCATATGTTAACTTGTATCCTCACAACAGCTGTGTGAGGTAGAAACCATTGCATTTTACAGATGAAAAAACTAAGGCAAAAAGAGGTTGAATAATATGTTGGAGCTCACATAGATGGTAAGGGACAGACCCAGACTAGAACTCAGGCAGTCTGCCTTCTTTGTCTGCCACACTGTACTTGCTTCTCTTGGAAGTATACCTCCCTATATCTTCTTGCCCATGTGCCACTCTGTAATCCCCTGGGGTGATAAGTGCTATTAGCAGTTTGATATGTATCTTTCCAGATGTTCTCCCAGGTTAAAACTGATACATCTTTGTGTCTGTATGTGTATTTATATGTTTACATACATACATGTACACTTTTTCTGTTTTTTTAATAACAAAAATGAGATTATGCTCTATATAGTGTTCTACAATTTATAGGTATGTATACAACAACATGTTAGGGACATTTTTACATTCTTTACACTACAGCCACATGTAGAAATGTACCTTACTCCTTCTGCCATGCATGCATTCACTCTGGGGTATGAATGCACCATGATTTTTTTTTTTTTTGGTATTACATACAGTGCTTAATAACTGTTTATATATCTATATCTGTGTGTTTATCTTTGAGTACTCTACTTGTTATTTCTGTAGTTTTCTTCCCTAAAGTGGAAATTTACATTAATAGTTACAGTAGGTACTGCTAAATTACCCTCCCAAAAGAATACTTAAAAAAGAAAAGGAAAAGAAAAACAGGAAAAGTTCCTTAAAAAATGCTGATAAAGTAATGGCAATTCATGATTAAAAATTATTGTAACAATGGAAAGTTTTTTCTGATAAACACCCATATATGATGGGAAAATATGCATAATTAAAGTGGTGCTTTCAGGGCTTTAGAAAAAGGATGTACCAGTTTTTACTTCCACCAAGAATGAATGAATTAGTGTTCCCATTCCTTTGTATGCTGCCAACATTGTTGTACGTTATCAGTCTTCTTTGCTCATTAGCAGTTTTTGCTGATCTGAGAGGTTTTTTGACTCATTATTAATTTTAATTTTATGTTTTAATAAAAAACTGTTCTAATATTTTAAAAAGTCCATATCTCTCCTCCTACCATCCCACTTAGTTCCTTTATCTAAAGCAGTGTTATTATCTTCCTGTTAATCCTTCCTGAGATATTTTATGAATATTCAAGCAAATACATACTCATATTTACTTCCCCCCACTTTTTTTTAACCCACTACGCTAGAAACACTTTGCATGTTACTTTGCTCATTTATAAAATATCTTGGTGATCCTTTCATATTGTTGCACATATGTAGTATCTCTTGTTTTTGACTGCATAATATTCCATTTGCGTGGATAGCTCATAATCTCTTTAACCAGTTCCCTATAGAAAAATCTACTAATACAAACAATAATTCAGTGAATAGCCTTGTTTGTGAGTCATTTCACACACAAACAGAATATATCCAGGAGAGAAATCCCTAACTGTATCAAAAAATATGTGAATTTCTGTTTTTTATAGATATTGCCAAATTGCCCTCTGGAAATGTGTATCATAGTAGTTAATCTGTATTTCTTTAATCAAGAGTGAAATTAAATATCCCTTATTGTGTTTGTTAGCTATTTATATATTACTGCCTCTGTGGATTGCCTTTTCATATTTGCCCGTATTTCTGTTGAATGGCTTCTTTTTCTTACTGATTTGTAGGAGCTATTTGTATATTCAAAATATGCATGTTGCAAATAATTTCCCTAAATGTTATCACTTGAATTGGGAATCTCTAGTTCCAAGTATAGTAATCATTCAATCATTTCGGGCTAGCTTAAGATACACACACACACACACTCACACACATGCACGCACGCAGCTACTAAGAGCCTACCTGTGAGTTTGAGAGAGAAGTAGAAAAGGGGGTCATTTTTGAGGTGGAAATCCTACAAAGTACCCATTCTAAGGGAGAGGAAGCAGTGGGAAGGGGTGGGTAAGTATTGAATTACAAAAATTTTCCTTCCTCCTCAGGGCTCCTTATCCGTTCCTTATTTAATCCTCCAAACTAGGAACAAAAGAGTTATCCATTTCTGTTCCACACCCCCACCAAACCATTATCAAGTTCCAGTCAAGTTTATCTCTGAAACTTCTCCCCAGTCGGCCTACTTAACTTAGCTGGAGGCAGACCTAGGTCCTTACTCACCTGGAAGATGTTAGGAACCTCCCAACCAGTTCATCCCTGCTCCCCTTTGCCCACTCTTACTCAGTTATCACTTTTCCAGGGAAGACTCTTCTAACCTTACTGAGTAGGCCGGAATCCCAATTATATGTTTTATTGGTACTATGTATTTCTCATTTCTCACATTTTAATTTTGTGTGTAGGCAGGGGGTGGGGGGGGAGGTGGGGCAGGTAGGGGAGGGTGGTAATTAGGATTGATTGGTTGCTCACTTACTTGATTGATTCAAATGGAGGTCCTGCAGATTGAACCCAGGACCTTCTGCATGCTAAGCATGCTCTCTGCCACTGAGCTATACCCTGCCCATTTATGATTTTTATATTTGTGTGATTAACTGTCTTTCTCTTCTACAAGTCTGTAAGGTCCAGGAAATAAGAACCATGGCCACGATTGTATTTCTTGCACTTAACCCAGTGTCTAACACCTGTTTAGGCACTCAATATATATTATTTGAAGAAAAAAAAAAAAGGAGCAAAAATTGTAATTTACCATGCTATACTAAAAAGGTTTTTTTTTTGTATCACTTCTTCACTCAACTTTTGAGTTTTTTGAGGACAGTGGCTATCTTAGCCTGACACAATGTAAGAATTTAGCTGTTTATAGACAACTAATTGATTATTGGCCATTTACAATGAGGCCATAACTCTTAACTCCAATGTTGATTTCTGTTTTTCCCTCTTATAACAAAGGCAAGTCTGTTGTGATATATTAAAAGCATTTGTAAATAATTTGCCACGTGAGATTGGAAACAACATGTATGTCAATCAGTAGGAAACAGAAAAATACCTTACAGCTGTGAAAAACAAAAAAAGAAAGGATTCTTTGTTTTTTTTTTAACTGATATCTTTTTTTTTTTTTTTTTTTTACTGATAGAGAACTATCTCCAAGATATATTAAGTGAAAAAAAGCAAGAAACAGAACAGGGGAAATAGTCTGTTTGTATTCAGAAAAGAAAGGGAGAAGGCTCAAAAAAACTATATATTCGTTTTTGTTTGTATATACACAGAATGACTATCTCTGGAAAGTTACACAAGAAATTAGTAACACTGGTTGCTTCCAAGAGAGGAACTAGGTGACTGGGGACAGAAGAGTGAGGAGGCTTTTCATAATATATACATTTATGCTTTGTGGATTTTAAACCATCTCAGTGTATTAACTTAAAATTTTAAATAATAATAATTTGCTGTGGGTAACTAATTACTCCTTTTGGAAAGTCTCTGAGTTTTTTTAACTCTCCTTTTTCCTTGTTTTCTAGGAAAAACCTACGTGGGTCTAAAAATTGTTCAGGCCCTTCTAACCAATGAGCCTGTTTGGCAAATTAGCCTCCAGAAGTTCCCCATCTTGGTTGTGTGTTATACTAATCATGCTTTGGACCAGTTTCTGGAAGGTAATGTCTGTTGGCAAAATTGTTCCCTATTAAGACGTTTATATTTGAACCATGGGCAGCTTCAGTAGCTTTCTGTTGCTCTTTGGCTAAAGGCCATGGTCCTTACCATGAGCTGGAAGGCTTGTGTGTGTTTGGCTCCAGCCTAATTCTGTGTCTCATTTCCTGCCTCTCTCCTGTTCTCCCTAACTCCAGCAACGCTGATTGTCTACAGTTCTTTGACTTCCTCCAGCTTCTCCCTTGGTCCATGCTGTTCCCTCTGCCAAGGATGTGTTTTTTCTCTCCCGCTCTCTTTCCATCTTGATGAGTCCAGCCTGGCTGACTCCAGCTTATTCTTCAGGTCTCACTTCATGTAGGCCTACCCTTTTACCCCCAGACAAAGTTAAGACTCCCTTTGCGTTTTTCTTGAGAGACTTAGTAGATATGTAACAATTTATTTGTATGTGTCTCTACCCTAGACTACACACTGTGAAGACTGGTCCTGTGTTTTGCTATACTCAAAGATTGTGGCCCATACTAAGCACTCAGAGAATACTAATTGCATTAATGAATGAATAAGTGTATTTTTCCTCTTGTTGACTGTTATTTTTTCATTCTCTTATATCCTTCTTTCACCTAGATTAAATCTTCCTTATTCTTGGAGTCTCAGTTTAAATTTGATCCTCAAGAATTAGATCTGTACCCTACCCACACTAGTTAAGGACTCCTGTTATATACTTACAGTATCATGTATTTATAGTATTAAGTTTTATTATGATTAAATGTTTAATGTGTATCTTCTTTGCCAGACTGTGAGACATGAGAACAAATGAGGAACTGAATCTGTATTTTGATTGCTGTATCTTTAAAACCTAGCACATAGCTGACACATAATAAACAATCAGTAAATATCTATAGAGTGAATGATAGAGAACATTTACTAAGGGCTTACTTTGTGCCAGGCCCTACCTGAGAGCTACAAAAATATTCTCTCATTTACCCAGACTATAGCCCTGTAAGGAAAGTATAACTGTATTTAAATCACAGACAAAGAAGCTGAGGCTCAACTTAAGTAACCTGCCCCAGGTTACATAGCAGTAAGTGGTGGAGCCAAGACTTGGGTCCCCAGCTGTCTGATTCTAAAGCCTATGCTCTTTAAGCACAATACTGCTCTGCAAGTCACATCATCTCTGGGGCCTTCTTGTTCATTAATGGGGTAGATTTCCCATAAGTACCAGTTTGTACCATAAGGGACCAGCTGCAACAACATCCCAAACACATACAGCTCTCACGTGAGAGAATCCAGCATAGCTCCCCTCAGCTCTGCCATGCTCCACTTTGCTCCTTAGGCATCTACAAGTGTCAGAAGACCAGCATTGTGCGGGTAGGTGGAAGGAGCAACAGTGAAATCCTGAAGCAGTTCACCCTCAGGGAGCTGAGGAACAAGCGGGAATTCCGCCGCAACCTCCCCATGCACCTCCGAAGGGCCTACATGAGTGTAAGTCCCAGCTTTGGATATCTGAGATAGCTCAAGGGGAACAACCAAGAGAGCAGTGCTTTCTGGGTGCGCAGGCGGGAGAGATAGGGAGGCTCCACGAAGCTGTGAAGGATCCAGCTTTCCTTCCAGCATTCCATTCTGCTAATTCCATGGGGTGACCTTTGCCCTCATAATCCAAGACAGAGAAAGGACAGAAAAAGGCACACCCTGCCTCCCAGCCCGTGCCAGGATCTTAAAGCTACTTCCCCAAAACCAACCATAGCACTTCTGCTTACAGCCTGTTGATCAAGGAAGTGTCATCTTCTAGTTGGGCAGCCAAAACTCTGAGTTCTTATTACTAAGGAAAGAAGAGAGAAGTATCCACCACAGTATGCTCAGCCTATTTTTCTGTTGTATTATTTGTTCCCTTTTCTTACTAGTTGGTAGGAGTCTTTTAGATATTTTAGATACCAATCCGTTAGTTTTAAAACTACAGTAATGTGCTTTGGGAAATTGGTTTGTTGACTGGTCTATTTATTCTCCGTTCTGGCTATTCTTGTCTTAGCTTTGTTTTCCCTCAAGTCAGGGACTGAGTTTGGGGCATAATGATTCCTCACCATTTATTTCCCTCTGTTCTCGGCAGATCATGACACAGATGAAGGAGTCAGAACAAGAGCTGCATGAAGGGGCCCAGACCCTGGAGTGTACCATGCGTGGTGTACTACGGGAACAGCATCTGGAGAAGTACATCTCCCTCCAGCATTGGAAAAGCCTGATGAATGGACCAATACAGGTAGGAGGTGCAAGTATCTCTCTTGTCCTAGTATTTGGAGGGAGCCTTCAGCAGAAGTAGCAGTCCAAAGCATTAGCTATAATCTGATGCTACCATGATGTGAAAAGTTCCTTTTTGTAAGGAGAGGCAGGTGAGTGTACTAATCCAAAACAAGACTCAGGAGCCAGTCTGCTGGATTTGAATCCTGATTTTGCTCTAGGCAAGTCATTTAATTTTTCTGTGCCTGTTTCTTCTTATAAAGTGAGGATAAAGAACATTAAGTTGAATCATATGAAGTTTCCAGTATTTGTAAATTTAACTTGCAAAAATGGCAGTTTTTTTACAGATCTACTTAATCCTTACAGGATTGTTATGAACAAACAAGTCAATATTTGTAAACCTCTTAATAAGTGTGCTCTAAGTGCTTGTTAAATGAAATAAAATCACAGTGAGGCAACCTGGCACATATAGAGAGCTTGGGAGTTGACAGACCTGAGTCACACAGGCTGACTGTATGGCTCTGGTCAGTGTGACCCTCGGGTCCCTGAGCAGTCAAGCAGGAATAATAATAATGCTTGCCTTCAAAGATTATTATAAGTATCTGACACAATCTCTATAAAGTGGTTGGCCAGGAATTCAGTGAAATGGTAGCTCTTCTATCAATGGGTTGGTGATTTCCAGGGTTACAAAGCCAAAAGCCTAAAGGGGTCAGTCAGGTCCTATAAATGACTGAAGCAGACTAGCTGTGAGATTTTGGGAAGTAGAGAGGACTGTGGCAAACGGGAAAAGGGGTGGCAGCAACCCACTTCAGCCATTTGTTGCAATTCAGGAATACAGGCTCATTGCTGCCATAGCTCCTGATTCTGTCAAGAGAAGCAGGAAATTTTTGTTTTTAAAATTTTATGCAAGTCATATTAAATGGTCCAGTTACCCAAAGGTTACCAATTTGCAGCCTCTAAATTTTAAGGGAATTACTTTTTGATCGTTTGAGAAGACTGTTCCTTCATATTAGTTGTCATAGAATTCTCATGATTGATAATTCTTCCTTCCTCAGGATAGCGAATGGGTTTGTTTCCAGGGCTGGAAGCATTCCATGATGCTGGAATGGCTGGGTCTGGGTGTTGGTTCTTTTACCCAAAGTGTTGCTCCAGTGGGACCTGAAAATATAGGTAAGAAGTGTATGTCTACCTAGAACTACATATTAAGATGGAATATGGTACAGACTAGAAGAGTAGGACTTTAAATTAATACCTAGAATTTATGAAGAGCTATAATCAATCAGAAAAAGACAAATAATAGCTTAATAGGAAACTAGATAGAAGACTTTTGACACATCACAAAAGAAATCCTCATGACCAACGAAAAGTGCTCATTAGAAATGAGAGGAATTAATACTACAATGATGTAGTATTACACACCTACTAGATTGGCAATAATTAAAATGTTTGATATAATCCCACACTGATAAGACTGTGGAGCAGTGGGAACTCTGATACGATGCTAATGGGGATATTAATTGGCAAAGCCACTTTATGATAATAGAAAAACAGAAGGAACTCAAATGTCCATCCACATTTGTACAACAGATGGATCAATTACAGTCTATTCAGATAACAAATACAACTGTAAAAAGGAGTGAATTACCAGATATACAGCAACATAGATGTCTCAAAAACATGATGATTGCAAAAAGCAAGTTATAGGAAAATATATACAATATGATTTCATTTATATAGAGTTCAGAAAAGTCAAAACTATATATGTTGTTTAGAGCTATATGGACATTATATATGTGGTAAAGTTAAAAGAGAAATGAGTAATATAAAATTCAGGTTAGTAGTGCCCACAAGGGTCTTCAGAGAAATAGGTAACTTTTTGCTTCTTAAATTGGGTAGAAGGTACTTGGATGTTCATTTTATGTGTTTTTATTATCCTTTAAATTGCACATTTACACTGTATACTCTCCTTTTTGTATGTGTGTTTGACATAAGTAAAACCTTCCTTCAAAAGGCATACATACATTCATGTGATTTTTTTCTTATATAGCAAAACAATGTGTAAGGAAACCTAAGTCTCTCTCCCCTGTCATTCTTCCCCGTTTCCCTCCCCCAGAGGTAACCACTTAAACCTCTTAAGAATGTCTTCATGCCTCTAAGATCTTGTAAAATGCCCTCTTCTGTCCCTTGGCTTCAAGAGTCTCCAACCCTGTCCTGCCTGCTTTCCTCTCTTAGCTCAGGCAGAAGGGGAGGAGGAGGAGGAAGAAGGGGAAGAGGACAGTTCGCTGATTGAGATCGCAGAGGAAGCCGACCTGATTCAAGCAGACCGGGTGATTGAAGAGGAAGAGGTGGTCAGGCCCCGGCGGCGGAAGAAGGAAGAGAATGGGGCAGTCCAGGAGTTAGCTAAAGTGCTTCTGGCCATGAGGCTAGACAACTATGGCCCCAGGACAGCCGCTGGGCAGGAGCAAGCTGCAGGAGAGTGGGAGGTAAACTCACTTCCTCATGGCCCCCGAAAGCCCTAACGGAGTAAGAAATGGGAGTTCAGTTTTTACTGCCAGGTGGGTGGGGGTTAGATCTCCTGAAACAGGCCTAAGAGCATCTGTTTTTTGGGTTTTATTTATTTATTTTTTTGGAGAGGGAGGTAATTAGGTTTATTTATTTATATAATGGAGGTACTGGGGATTGAACCCAGGACCTTGTGCATGCTAGGCGTGCACTCTACCACTGAGCTGTACCCTCCCCCAGAGAGCATCTGTTCTGACTAGAACTGCAGCCCCTTATTTTCACCCACTTCTGTTGCAGTGTATTCACTTCATCCTCATAATTAGCTTACTTTACTCTTTTATAACCTAATTCTAGTTGGGTCCAGTTTTCAAGAGTATAAAAATTACGACCTTTTAGAAGGGCCCTGGGAAGAAATGCTAACTTAGAAAGGAGCAGGTAGCCAAGTGTTTCTCATGAAGTAACATCAAACATGATCTCAATGCTTGGTGCTTTCATGGACATTATCTTATCAGCTACAGACAAGTCTATGAACATGCATTAAGATTTTAGAGGATTCAAGAAAAACAGAATGAAGTAAGCTATATAGGCTGGATGGAATATTCATCCTTAATTCACCTTGAAATTTGATATTTCTCTTAGAGCCAAAATAGTATAAATGCCCAGACTTCCCCTCTGCTCCTTACTTTGGTAGAACCCAGTGGTCCTCAGAATTTACTACATGTTACTATGACAATAGAGCACTGAACCCCATTCCATTTAAAGGCCTTTTAATGAAAACCTCATTTAAAGGCCTTTCAAGGGCAACTTTGACTGAATGCAACTTTCTCCAGTCTGCCTGGCTTTGAACCTGATCTCCTAGTTCAGTTCAACATCACCATATGTAAGTGGACAGAATCATGATCCCAATACTTGGAAGCATGGATGGAGCATTTCTCTGCCATGTGGCTGCAGGAGGAGTTGGATTATTTGGTTTTGAAGTGAAGAGAGGTCCATTGTATTGTGACGTCCATTTGGCATGACAATCTTTCCAAAGGCTCATGGCCTCAGACTCAGAAACGGCCAGGGGAGAGCACTTTCTCCTAAATGGTGCCTTTCACCCACTTGTTTAATGTACTCTTTTGTTATGATGGCATTAAGACCATATTAGCAGAACCTGTATGGCATTTAGCAAGAGAGACACATAGGTTTGCTCTCTGCTACTTTAATGACCCATGTTTTAGGAATGAGAAGCAGACTGTAGTCAAAAGATGTTCAGTGATTACTAGTGCCAGCATGCTTTTAAAGTGCTTTCCATGTATTTACTCCTTCAGTTAATCCAGCAACTCTATGAGGAGGTACTGTTATTATTCCCATTTTATAGAAGGGGATGTGGAGGCACATAGAGGTTCAGTCTAGGACCCACAACTAATAAGAGATAGATGGTACTTTGAACCCAGGTAAACTGGCTCCAGAGCCCTCATTTTGCCACTCTACAATGGAATAACTGCTGGGAGAATATAAGACACTCAGAGAAGTTCATCAGAGGTGACAGCTCCTTTTTTTAATGTGCTCTGTCTGGCCCCTACCTTGGGCTTAGAACCAGGCTCACCTCTACTCAGATAGTGACCCTGACTGGTATTGGTTTCTGCAGACCCAGCGCAGCCAGAAAAAGAAAATGAAGAAGAAAGTCAAGGATGAACTTCGCAAACTGAACACCATGACTGAGGCTGAGGCCAATGAAATCCAGGACGTTTGGCAACTGGACCTGAATTCTCGCTGGCAGCTGTATAGGTACTATGCCCACCCACCTCCCTGGCCCTAGCCAGCCCATGTAATTTCCCCAGGGGGTTCCTTTCCTGTTGCTAGAACATAAGCCCTGAAATTCTTCAACATTAGTGTTAAGTAACAATTGATTGAGTACCACCTGCCCTGAGCTGAGTGCTAGGACCTAGTCATAGGATAGAACAGACAACTGGCTCTACCCTTATGGGGTTTAGAGTCTATCTAGGGAGACAGATTAGTTAATTCTGCAAATGAAAAGTTACAAATGGGCATCAACACCAAGAAAGAGAAGAGCAAGGAGTGCTAAGAATATTAACACGGGAGCTGAGCTGGTCTGAGGTATCCAGGAAAGTAACATTGGAGGCAAGATCTGAAAGATGAGTAGAGATTAATAAGGCCAGAGGGGAAGAGGGTGCAGATGAGCTCGCAAGGACCACATAGGTGAAGGCCTCAGGGTGGGAGGAAACATGTTTGTTTGAGAAATTGAAAGAAGGCAGCCAGCATGGCTGTGACTCAGAAAGACAAATGGAAATTGAGGTCAGAGAGGTGGGCAGGGGCCAGACTGTGCAGGGCCTTTCAGGGAAGGTGAATGCAGATTTTATCTGAGGAATACCATTAGAAGGTTTTATACCAGAGTGTGACATGATCTGTTTTACTTGCAGAAAATTAGGGGAGGGCAAGGGCGGGGACTCAGGCAGGAGTGGAGCAGGGAAAATTTGTAAGAAATTCTTGAAGCTTTTAAAGTCCCTTACTTTTGTCCCAATAATTAACTTCTGTTCATTATCCCCCTCCTTTCTTAGCTCCTGACCACTTATATATCTCTCTGCACATCTTTTTGTTGGACATTTTGGACTCTTGGTTCCCTGTACACCTGGGTCTCTCCTCCCTCTTTCTCTGTGGCTTGTAACCTCCTCAGGGGTCCTGGTTCCACTTAATGTGCAGGGCACACTGAAGGGGGTTCCTCCACCTTCTCAAAGAGCACATGGCTTCCTCTCCCTGGTTCTCCACATTCTCCAGGCTGTGGCTTCAGAGGTACCAGGCCGATACCCGCCGAAAGATCCTCAGCTATGAACGCCAGTACCGCACGTCAGCAGAGAGAATGGCTGAGCTGAGACTCCAGGAAGACCTGCACATCCTGAAAGATGCTCAGGTTGTAGGAATGACAACCACAGGTAAGAAAGCATGGGGTTCACTCCTGGTGCCAGATTATCTAGGACAGGTAAAGAGAAACTTGTTTAGTAGGTTAGAAGAAAATACCATAAAAAGCTATTGAAAGCAAGCTGTATTTAGGGAACTGTTGGTGAAATTCACCCACCCACTCTGCTGCATTTGGAACCTCAAAGGTGAGAACATGAGGATAATGCTCTGGAGACCACCCCGCAGCACTCATTCTCATATGGTGGTCACCACAGCCTTGAGTGAATGTGAGGACTGCTGTCACAGACCCGGGCTTAAGGGTCACCAATCTAGAAGCCCAGTGGCACCGTGAGTCCACACATCAGCTCAGAGTCTTTCTTCTCTTGACTCAGGTGCTGCCAAATACCGCCAGATCCTGCAGAAGGTGGAGCCTCGGATCGTCATTGTAGAAGAAGCTGCTGAAGTCCTTGAGGCCCACACCATTGCCACATTGAGCAAAGCTTGCCAGCACCTCATTCTGATTGGGGACCACCAGCAGGTAGGGCAGGGCCCCTGGAAGATGGCTGGCTCTCTGTGGGGTGGAATCAGACAGCAAGACCCTGGCCTCTGCTTCACCAGTCCTCAAGCTTACTAGTGGCTTTCTGTGATTCCTCTTTTCCTCACCTCCCATGTTCAGTCTAAGAGCAGATGCTCTTAGATTTGGGCATATTTTAGAGGTAGCATCATCTATTTCATCTGTTGTCTCTGCTACTTTTCTAACTACCATGGCCTTTTAAGTGGACTGTTAAAACAGCATGCTTCACATCCTGCTGCTTCCATTTTTGCCACCCTGTAATCCATTCTTCATAAAGGAGCAAAAGTGAATTTTTTAAAAAAGTAAATCAGATCGTATTAGTCCCCAGCTTAAAACCCTCCAGTGGTTTCCCACTGCACTCATTAGAAAAATCCAGCTTCTTAATGTGGCCTACAAAGGCAAGTGTTCTCAGCGTGCTTCTCTGACCTCACTTCATACTACCATCTCACTTGTTCACTGTGTTCCCATCCCCTGTTCTTCATGCTCCCTCTCGTGGCTTGCCTTTTGAATGACCGGCAACTTCCTCCATGCTGGCATCAAATCAGATGTCACTGTTCAGAGAGGCCTATATAAAGAACCTCCACCCCTGGGCACTCTGTCACATCATCCTTGTTTTCTTGCTTTCACGGCTTTTGTCACTGTTTGTCCTTAGTCTGTTAACACCTAAAGCAGTGCCTGGAACATAGAAGCCACTTGAAAAACATTTGATAGCTGGGTAGATGGATGGATAGGATGGTTAAAATATGTTTTTAATGGCCATTATTCTCTTCTCAGCTGCGCCCCAGTGCCAACGTGTATGATCTGGCCAAGAATTTCAACCTTGAGGTTTCCCTCTTTGAACGGCTGGTGAAAGTAAACATTCCGTTTGTCCGTCTGAATTACCAGGTGAGAAACTAAACCTCTTATTACCAGATGTCCAGGAGAAGGCTCCTGGGAGCCTACCAACTGCCAGCAAGAAAGGTCTCAAAAATAAAGCTGGCTTAGTAATGAAATGACTCTGTCAGATTTGTTTTGTTTTCTGTTTTAAAATACCATAAGATCAGTCTGTGTTGTTTGTGTTGGATGAAGGAGCTGTTTATATTTAGCTCTTTTCTCCCTATTATTCTTTTCAAATGTTATGACACCAGATTTTCCACCAGCACCTTAGTCTTTAGAAAACTGTCTGTTTATTCTCTGCCCATGTTTTTAATGACATACGTGTCTTGTTTCAGCACCGCATGCGCCCGGAAATTGCACAGCTTTTGACCCCCCACATTTACCAGGATCTGGAGAACCATCCCTCTGTTCTCAAATACGAGAAGATTAAGGTGAATCTTTCCTACCTGATCTTTCTCTGATGTTGTGAGCAACCTAGGACATTATATTTTCCTCAGGACGAAAAAGGGCTTTCAGAAGGGAATAGAGCCAACTTTAAAAACTGGTTATTAAGAGGAAGAACAGCACAGAAGTTGAGAATACAGACCTGGGTTTTTGAATCTCGGCTCTGCCACTTAGTAGCTGTGTAAGCTTTAGCAAGTTATATACCAGTCCTGAGGTTCAGGGTCATCTTCTATACAGTGAGAATAATTGCTGCTGCCTCATTACAGTACATTCTATACATTGAAGGAGACAATGTATATAAAGCATTCAGCACAGTGGAATGCTCCTAAGTTAGCTGCTTTCTCTTCAGCCTCATTATCATAGCTGCTCCTTGTTCCCTGGACTATAACAGGTGGATTGTGGATGGCTGTTATAAATATTGACATCAAATAAGTATCTTGAAAACTAAAATAGACTAATTCTTTATGTATTTTACTGTTTGCCATGGCCCCAAAACAAAGCACATGGTGACTAACTCAGATTTAAAAACTATGGTACGGAGTATACAAAAGCCTTCTAAGGTATCTCCCTGGAACAGGGTCAGTGGCCAATGCACGTGAAGATAGAAAAGAAAAAACTACCATGAGTGAACCTTCTAACATGTCACTTCTTTTTTTTCCAGGGGGTCTCTTCCAACCTTTTCTTTGTAGAACACAACTTTCCTGAACAGGAAATCCAAGAAGGCAAAAGCCACCAGAACCAGCACGAGGCTCGCTTTGTGGTGGAGCTGTGCAAGTACTTCCTGTGCCAGGAATACCTGCCCTCCCAGATCACCATCCTCACCACCTACACCGGGCAGCTCTTCTGTCTGCGCAAACTCATGCCTGCCAAGACATTTGCTGGTGTCAAGGTTCACGTGGTGGACAAATACCAAGGGGAGGAGAACGACATCATCCTCCTCTCGCTAGTGCGCAGCAACCAGGAGGGCAAGGTGGGTTTTCTCCAGATACCCAACCGCATCTGCGTGGCCTTATCCCGCGCCAAGAAGGGGATGTATTGCATTGGAAACATGCAGATGCTGGCCAAGGTGCCCTTGTGGAGCAAGATCATCCATACCCTTCGAGAGAACAGTCAAATAGGCCCTGCGATCCGGCTGTGCTGCCAGAACCACCCTGATACCCACACCTTAGTATCCAAAGCTTCTGACTTCCAAAAAGTGCCCGAAGGAGGCTGCAGCCTACCCTGTGAATTCCGGCTAGGCTGTGGGCATGTCTGCACCCGTGCCTGTCACCCCTATGACTCCTCGCACAAGGAGTTCCAGTGCATGAAGCCGTGCCAGAAGGTCATCTGCCAAGATGGGCATCGGTGCCCCCTTGTTTGCTTCCAGGAGTGTCAGCCTTGTCAGGTGAAGGTGCCCAAAGTCATTCTCCGGTGCGGCCATGAACAAATGGTCCCTTGTTCCATGCCGGAGTCAGATTTCTGCTGCCAAGAGCCTTGCCCCAAGGTCCTGAAATGTGGGCACAGATGCAGCCACCCATGCGGTGAGGACTGTGTGCGGCTGTGTTCAGAAATGGTCACTGTGAAACTCAAGTGTGGACACAGCCAACAGGTGAAGTGTGGCCATGTGGAAGACCTCATGTGTGACATGCCAGTCAAGTGCACCACCAAGTGTGGTGCCATCTTGGACTGCGGGCATCCTTGCCCCGGCTCCTGCCACAGCTGCTTCGAAGGGCGCTTCCATGAGCGCTGTCAGCAGCCCTGCAAGCGCCTGCTCATCTGCTCACACAAGTGCCAGGAGCCATGCACTGGCGAGTGCCCACCCTGCCAGCGGACCTGTCAGAACCGCTGTGTCCACAGCCAGTGCAAGAAGAAGTGTGGGGAACTGTGCAGCCCCTGCGTAGAACCCTGTGTCTGGCGCTGCCAGCACTACCAGTGTACCAAACTCTGCTCTGAGCCTTGTGACCGACCCCCGTGTTATGTGCCTTGTACCAAGTTGCTGGCTTGCGGCCACCCCTGCATTGGTTTGTGTGGAGAACCATGCCCCAAGAAGTGCCGTGTCTGCCACCAGGAAGAAGTCACCCAAATCTTCTTTGGCTTTGAGGATGAGCCAGATGCCCGGTTTGTACAGCTGGAAGACTGCAGCCACATCTTTGAGGTGCAAGCCCTGGACCGTTACATGAATGAGAAGGATGATGAAGTTGCCATCAGGTTGAAGGTCTGCCCTATCTGCCAGGTGCCCATCCGCAAAAACCTGAGGTACGGAACCAGCATCAAACAGCGACTGGAAGAGATTGAAGTCGTCAAGGAAAAGATCCAGGGCTCAGCAGGAGAAATTGCAACCAGCCAGGAACAACTTAAGGCACTACTGGAGAGAAAGAACCTTCTCTTCCAGCTACTCCCTGAAGACTTCCTGATGTTAGAAGAGAAGCTGGCCCAGAAAAATCTGTCAGTGAAGGACCTGGGCCTTATTGAGAATTATATCAGCTTCTACAATCACCTGGCTGGCCTATGGGATTCCCTGAAAAAAGTGCATGCTTTAGAACAAAACAAAGTGAGGACTCGATTAGGCCAGGTTCATGAGTGGCTAGCCAAGAAGCGTCTGAGCTTCACCAGCCAGGAATTAGATGACCTCCAAAGTGAGATCCAGAGGCTCACGTACCTGGTGAACCTCCTGAGCCGCTGCAAGATGGCAGAGGGGAGGGTGAGAGGCAGCGTAGCAGAGGAGGTTTCCAGTGTCCGGAAGATCCTTGAGAAAACGTCCAAGTTCACCCGTGCCGATGAACAGCTTGTGCAGAAGAAGATGGAAGCTTTGAAAGCCACCCTTCCCTGCTCTGGCCTGGGCATCTCAGAGGAAGAACGAGTGCAGATCGTCAAGGCCATGGGTTTCCCTCGTGGCCACTGGTTCAAGTGCCCCAATGGCCACATATATGTGATTAGCGATTGTGGGGGAGCCATGCAGAGGAGCACATGCCCTGACTGTAAGGAAGTGATCGGGGGCATAAATCATACTCTGGAAAGAAGTAATCAGCTTGCTTCTGAGATGGATGGAGCCCAGCACCCTGCCTGGTCTGACACAGCCAACAACCTGATGAACTTTGAGGAGATCCAGAGGATGATGTAGGAGGAGGGCTCACTGCTGCCTTTGGCCCTGGCTGCCACCTGGCTGGGGCTGGCTCCCTCATGAAGGAACAGAAGTTTGTTTTTTATTATTGTTCTTTAGTCTTAGCACCTGTTTAAGGGTCTACTTTTAGGGCTTGCCCACATTTGTTTCTAGATTTCCCCCTGCGCTAGAGTAAGCACTTTACCTCCAGAACTGAGCAAAGTTAACAGATTTTTCCTCTTTATCTCTCCTACAAGTTAGTGGACAGACTGCCTGGAGCATGTTTGGGGCTTCCACCCAGGGCTACCTCGTGGTATCTCTGGGTCCTGACTCAGTCAGATGTATTTTCTGCAGTGCTCCAGAGGCAGGTAAGAGCTCTGTGAAGCAGGCTCATTCTAATTGCCAGGCCCTAACTTGCAGACTAACTTCCATTCCAATAAACAGAAGCCCAGAGGAGTCGTTTATGAACTGCTTGTCCTTTCAAGGAGCACAAGAATCCCTCCTCCCCTCCTCTTTGGGCACCCTCATTCCAGAGGACTGAGGCATGTGAAAGGCAGACTTCACTGACTAATCCTGCCCCAGTTACACAGTCACTGAGAGTGGGGGCAAGTGACTGACCACAGCTGGGGGCTAATGCAGCAGGCCCAGGCTCCCTAAGGAGTGATCCCCATGCCTTTCCTGTGACTGACTTGCACTTTGGGAAGGTGGAGGTTTCTTTGCCTGCAGTAGGGGTTCCGTAGCCACACAGGTTCCCTGAGGCCCTGAATGGAACTAAAGTCACGTTTGGTACCAGCAGCACCTATCCAAAGTGTAATCCTTTGTCCCAACACCCTCTATTGCAGCTTTTGCCTGGGCAGGGTTAGCATGCCAGCAGCTTCTGCAGGTCCCAGATCCATACCAGAAGCCAGCCCCCAGGCCTGCTGCCTGCATACATATTCCCTCAGTCCAGTGTTTCCTAGAACTGACACTTAGTCATCTCAGGTCTTTCTAATAGTTGGTGAGAAAAACATCCCTTTCCTATGTACGCATTTCCTTTTTGTCTTTACTATGCACTTTAGCCTATAAAGCCAATTAATAAAAACAATGATTGAGAAAAGTCAGTGATCCGTGTTTGTCCTCAACTGTTAAAAACAGCTCAGGCGGCTTGAGACAGTGAGGATGGGAATGGAGACACTGCCTACAAGGAGGTCATTCTTCTGTTTCTGTGGTATGGGTTTTTTTTAACTGCTAAGTCATTTTTAACTCCTGGTAAAAAATGTTTCAGCCTGTGCAAACAAGGTATACTTGAAGTTTCCTTCCCTAGAGGCAATCCTGTTAACAGCTTCATGAGTCCTCCCAGAGATAATCAGTCCATGCATATGCAACGTATAGCCCTTAGAAAGGTATGTAGTTCTGCACTTTGTTTTTTTTTTTTTTTTAATCTAACTCGGGGATCTTTCTTTAAGCACATACAGTCTGAACCACAGTCCATCTTGTGAGTGTGCTATTTACTAAACTGGAACCCTTTGTTGGCAACTTTTAGGCGCAGCCTAAATGAATAGCACTGAACATAATCTTTAATGTTGAGGGTGTGTGCTACTGGATAACTAATTTTTTAGCTAGAGGGGAGGTCTGTGTACTTCTTGAGATTATATATGACATAAACTGCAATCACAGTCGTCTCGAGGAGTGTCCCCTAGCTTTCATCTACTTGTCAAAAGGACCTTTCATCGAGAAAAGGATGAGAAGCACCATTCTGCAGGGTACAAGCTTTTTTTTTTTGCAACAAGGAGCTAATTTATCGGGCATACTTTGTCCCCTTTGAGCTTCCATCTCTCCAGTAGCACTTCCACATCACAGTAAAGAGTCAGGGTATACGTTCAGGGTTCCAAAAACCTGGATTCCCAACTGCAATTTTGCAAAGTTACTCCATCTTTCTAAGCCTCTGCTTCTTTATCTGCAAAGTGGGGACAAATAGTACCTGCTTCTAGAGGTGTAGTGAACTGAATGAGACAGTGCTCAGTACACAGGATGTCTGGTGCACAGCTGATGCTCAATAAATGACAGCTTTTGGTTCTAGGACATCGACAGAAGAGAACTTCTAGCAAGAATTTCCTCATTCCACATCCAGCTCCTCTACAAGCATACAGATGCATTCCAGCTATATATGGCAGTGCCAAGCTAATAAATGACAAAGACTGCTGTTGAGGGAAGAGACAGAGGAATAAGATACACACAGTTAGATTGGTTTCTTCACCCTCCCCAAAATACCTTCTTCCATTTAGTATATTCATTATATACATTATAATGTATATATATTCATTATATAGTGGCTAATCAGCAGGAAAGGTGCCTTGGCTAACAAGGATGCTTAGGAACCAGCTACATGCCACCATCACCCCCAACTTTTCCCTTTCTTTAATGTACAAATGACACAGATTTATTAAAGTTTTAAAGCATTTTTTTTACAAATGGAGAAAAGAGACCAAGCCAGGATGACTTCCCAAAGGAAGGGATCTAAGAGCCAGCTCCACGAGCTTCTTCAAGCCACCACGGCTACTTCCTCCTCTTGTATCTATGAAGAAAATGAGCAGAATAAAGACCACCCCCAAGACCAGAAAGAGGAAGGAGCTCACTTTCCAGGACAGGTTTCTTCTCCAACCCCACTCATAGCCTCTGGCATTCCAAAACTGCAAACAGTACCTGGATTTAGATTTAAAGTTTCCTCCTCGTCTCTGGTGGGGCAAGCCCAACTGTTTTCTTTCTTCAAAGGATGGGCTGTGAATGAGAAAAGACAACAAGATGTTGAACAAACCAGCAATGTCTCACCCCACCTGCTCCACCAGCTCCCACACAAAACAGCACCACAAACGCGTCATTTTCAGGGCCTGAGGTTCTAAGCCTGTGTCTATTTCTGATAACGGGTTTTTGGAAGTCAAGGCCCAGCTTCAAAACAAGACTGGGAGAGGCCTTTCCTTCTAGGAAAACTACATGGAAAACTTGGCCTACCCAGCCCCCAACCCCAGCCCAGAGGATGTGGGGAGGAACAACATGCCCAAGAGCAGACTGGGATGCTTTGTTTGGGGTTCTGTCACTCCCCTGAGAGAAAGCTATTTCTGAATCAAAAATATGCCATGTCATCTCCAAGGCAGGAGAGTCTTAACACGTCCCTTAATTCTCACCCTGGGCTGGCAGGGAGAGGGTAGATGGAAGCCCTTGAAATTATATGTAGGCAGACCTCAGAGATACTGCAGGTCTGGTTCCAGACCCCTGCAATGAAGTGAGTATTGAAATAAAGCAAGTCACATGGATTTTTTTGAGTTTCCTAGTGCATACAAGCTATGTTTACACTATACTATAGTCTATTAAGTGTGCATTATGTCTAAAAAAGCAATGCACGTGTCTTAATTAAAAAATACTCTATTGCTAAAAAATGCTAACTAACATCTGATGACACAAGATTGCCACAAACTTTCGGTTTGTATAAACTGCAATATCTGCGAAGTGCAATAAAACGAGATGTGTCTGTGGTATAAAGCTGTGGGTGTATGAGGAGTGGGAGTGGGGAAAGAGAGAAGATTCAGAGCTTTCATCAGAAGATAGAGACCTCCAAGATGACTTAAAGCCCTACCCAGCTCGATACTGTTTCAAGGCCTTCTTGCTGGTGTTGGTGAGTTCTTCATCAAATACAGATTTCTTCACCTGCTTTTGCTTCTTCACTGTGCACAGAGAGAAATGTATTAGACATGTCCTCTTTGGTCCAAACTCCTAAATCCCCTTAAGCTCAGGGTAATAGTTCCAAGTTCAGGGGATGCTCTGGCCTGATGTTTTACTGATATGGAAGCAAGACATCAGATCCCAGCAGAAAAGAGTTAAGGACTCAGAGTACCAAGTGTGAAGAACCACTCCAGAGGATGACTGCAGAGTCCAGAACTGGAACGGACCACCTAAATGTAAAATGGGCTGAAAACATCTTTGCTTCATTCTACTCTGACCCCCTCCTCCAAGTGGCAGCTGCTAAGGGTTAGGCTCCAGAGTCAGAAAGGCCTGGGTTCAAATCCTAGCTCTTCCTACTAACCATGGAGTCACTTGACCACTTGGAGCCAATAAAAGGACAGCTGTACACAGGTACATACTCACTACTCAAAAAACGTGGGCTCTTACCATCTTCCTCTTTTCCCCCTGACCACAAGCACAGGTATCAGGCAGAACCTTCCTACCAGCCCCTTCGGGCTTCCCATCTGCCTACCAGGGCCCCTCACTGGCTCCTCCTCAGGCATTGCTCGGGCCCGCTTGGCTCTGCGATTCCTCTTGGCCAGCCGCTCAGCAAACATCTGTGCCTTGAGGATTTCAAACTGGGACCTTTCCTCCGCCTCGGGAGAAAAATGACATGTGAGTATGGAACAGACCAGGCAGCGCTGACCCATGACGCTGGGCAGGGACCCAACTCCAGAGGGGACCCACTCACTGTCATCTCCCCTTTTTTCTTGGCTTCCTTCATAAACTTCTTCCTTTTCTTCTTTCCTCTTAAGGCTAAGTCAAACTCCTGCAGAGCCTTGGCAACTGGGATGGGAGGAGAGTATGAGATTTCAGGTACCATTTTATAAAATCTTTTTTTAAACTTAAAATAAGAAGTACACATATTTTAAATTGGTACTTAAGGGCTTATATATGTATCTAAATAAGCATCTTCCTTACTTTTAATTGTGGCAAAATATATGTAACATACAATTTGCCATTTTACCCATTCTTAAGTGTACAATTCAGTACCATTAATTACATTCACAATATTGTACAACCATCACTGTTCTCTGTTTCTAAAACTTTTTCATTATCCCAAACAGAAGCTCTGTAGCCATTGAGTAATAACTCCCTCCCCATAACCCCTGGTGATACTCTATTCTACCTTCTGTGTCTATGAATGCGTCTATCTAGGTACCTCATATAAGTAGAATGACAGATATTTGTCCCTTTGTGTCTAGATGACTTCACTGAGCATGTTTTCAAGGTTCATACTTGCAGCAGTATGAGAACTTCATCATGGCTGAATCATACATCCCACTGTACAGTACATACCATATTCTGTGTATCCATTCATCTGTTGATGGACATGGGTTGTGTCCACCCTTTGGCTATTGTGAGTAATGCTTCAGTGAACACCGGCATACAAGGATTCGCTTAGCTTCCTGTTTTCAATTCTTTTGGGTATAGACCCAGGAGAGGAATTGCTGGGCCCAACGATAATTCTATTTTTAGCTTTTTGAGGAACCTCCCTGACATACTTTTTTCCTTCTTCCTCTCTTCTTTGGTCTGGAACCAGCTCCTCTCAGGCTCTGGGTTCGGAGCCTCCTTCCCCTTCTCCAGGAGCCGCTGTGCTGTGTTGATCTGTGGGGACAACAAAAGGGTGAAACTTGCATCTGATGATATATAACATGGCAGCTGCAGGAGGAGCCAGTCTGCAAATGCCTGGGGCTCTGATGAGCCTTTTGGCAGACAGCATTTCAGAAGGGCAGACCAGCAAAGGCCCATGCAGTCTGCCTACGAGCAGCATGGTGGACCAGAGAGCTCCCCACAGCCTCACCTGGGCTTCAGACTTTTGCATCTCTTTCTCTTCAGCCTCTAATTGCAGAACTGCATACACGTCTTTCTCCATTTTCTCAATCTTGTCCCGGAATTTGAGAATGACATCTCAAGGGAAGAGAACAAAAGAAATTTTAAAATAAGGATGAATATAGTGTAGCTGATAAAAATACGGCAGATGGGTATTCAGTGACATAGAAAACTGAGGTTTTTTAATGTATGACTTCTCTGCTTAACACCTCCGCAAAGGCTTCCTGATATTCCCAGAATAAATTCCAAACTCCTAAATGTGGCCCCTGCCTACCTCTCTGACCTCTGTGTCCCCCTTGCTCACCATGCCCTGGGCCCTCTGGCCTTCCTTCTCTTACTCCCACACCAAGTGTGTTCACATCTCAGAGGCTTTGCCCTGGTTTTCTCTGCTGGACACACTCTGTCCCCAGACCACCCATGGCTGACTCATCCTTATCATCAAGGACTCAGTTCAAATGCCATCTGTTCAAGGCCTGTCCTCAACAGCTTTTCTAAAGGAGGCACTTCTCACGTCATTCTCAATCACATCGACTATTAGCTTATTCATTGTCTTTCCCCATCAGAGTATCAGCTGTTTTGTTTCCTGCTGTATCCCCAATACCTAGACTAGAATAAACAGCAACAGATTGAATAAATTAAGTGAAAATTTTTTAAATGAAAAGGAAAAAAAAGAACCTATGAATGGAAGAAAAGGTCTGAAAAGCTACGTATCTAAATGCTAAGTGGTGAGCTCTTTCGCATATAATTACATTTTTGCTCTTATTTGATTTACTTATTTCCAACACTGATTACATATTATTTTTGTAATTAAAAAGAATTTCTTAAGGATGTACTTTATATAACCCCTATGGATGAGAACAACAAAAAGAATGAACGGTATCTAAAAAGAATTAGTGTGGACCCCCTCCCCACCCTGTGCCCCGACTGAGAGGAAGGAGGGGAGGAGTTAGTGGGGATGTTGCCTCAAGAGACCTTCTCTTCCCAAAGGCCAGCAAACAGCTACGAGTAGGGCACTTAGGGCACAAGTCTTTCCTCACTCCCTTTCACTCACAGAGAGGCTGAAGCCTAGAGAGGCCAGGGGAGACCTGCCCATGGCCTCACAGCAAGGAAGTGGCAGAGCTGGGGTTCAGATCTGGCTCCTAACTGCAACGCACACTCTCACCTGTTATCCTCTGCTCCCCCCACCCCATCTGATCTAGGACATTCCCCACGCATCCAAACCCCCTGAGCTGTTGCACTGATGCCTGCTGACCTTGCGGCAGGATCCGGGCCTTCACAGGGGCCTTGGCAGCCTTTACAATCTCCTTCAGCATCTTCCGCTCTTCTTCCCCCACCAGAGAGACCGAGCGCCCAGCCCGGCCAGCACGAGCTGTTCGACCTACCCGGTGAACATAATGCTTAATGGTGTTGGGCATCGTGAAGTTGATGACCTGGAAGACCAAAGTGAAGCATCAGTCAGACCCGGAGTTGGCAGAGAGAGGGTGACATGAGGAGGCAAAAGGACTCCCACCAAAAGCTCAAGGAGGATGAGACCTACTCACCGTTTTGACCCCCTCGATGTCAAGTCCACGGGCTGCTACATCTGTGGCCACGAGGATATCAATCTGTTCATCCTTAAAGCGCCTGGAAATAACCACAAACATGTGGCTGGATATCTGACCCCAGTACTCTGCAGGGGTCTGAGCCAGCAGAGAGAACACAAACCCTTCCGGAGTCAAGCAGAAGAGTCTAGACCATCACAGTGGGGACAGATCCTAAATGTCATCCCCTCCAATACTTACAAGCCCCCTAAACATCCCACAACACAGAGCAAGCGTAGTTTTCTGCACAGCACTTTAAGCAGCAATTCCTACAAATACAGAAGTTTGGGAACCACAAAGCCGGACTATGGGAAGTAGAATATGCAAATATCTCAGCATTCAAAACAGCCTTTCTTTAAGAAACAACACTCAGCTGCCTACGATGAATATGCATAGGTGGAGAGTTCTAAAGGGTTCCTCCTTGCCTACCAAGGTGACTCAGTTCTCCGAGAAGTAAACAAGGAATCACATGAAAAAGCACAGGGTCTGGAATTTGATTCCAGATCTCGTTCTAGCAGACCCAGGCATGGGCACTGCTCTGGAAAAGCTGCAGAAGTCAGAACGTGTGCTGCATCTTCCCAGGTCAGAATTTCTGGCTGTGATCCCAGCAGCTCCCACACCCAGGTCCTGGGGCAAGACTATGGTTTTCTACAAAGTCCAAGTTCTGAATGTATCTAGACATGAGCTTACAACGGTTAGGCTAAAATGTCTGAAATGAGGAACTGTGCTATGTCCCCTGCTATTGCTCTAACACGATCTCTGGGTAGTATTTTCCCTCGGGAATGAAGAGGGCCCACTCTGAAGGATGGCTAGGAGCCTCAGCCCCCCCAGACTTTACCGGAGGGCCTCCAACCGCTGCGTCTGTGACAGGTTGCCATGGAGCTCGCCCACCTGCAGTCCCATGAGCCCCAGGAGGATGTGCATGCGGTGGGCCTGCTTCTTGGTCTGGGTGAACAGCATCACATGGTCGGTGAAGGTTCTCATCAACAGAGCTGCCAGGGAGAGAAAAGTGAGCCGGCAGCCGCCTCCAACACATACTCCCTCCTCGGCTGCAAAGTGGTTGCTGTGCCTGGCATGGGGGAGGCAGGTGAGGTCCCTGCTTGTGGAGCTCCCACTCCTGGGCAGAGACAGGGAAGCCAATTCCCAGTTCTTGAGGGGGGTAAATGCCATGAGAGAGTGAAGAGAAGATGGGGCGGCTTCAGGGCTGACTTTTCCTGAAGAGGTGACATTAGGCTGAATGACAAGACAGGCTCATCCATGAGAAGACTTGGGGGGAGATTCCAGGTACAGGAAAGAGCAAACGTAAAAGGCCCCATAAAACATAAAAGCTTGGTGGGTTTGAAAAGCGAAAACAGGTGAGTGTGGCTGGAGCACCATGAGCTGAGGTGCTAAGGCCAGGGCTCCAGGCAGGCAGGGGGCTCCAGGCAGGCAGGGGCAAGTCTCAGAGCATCTTATGGAACTCGCTAGGGAGCGTGGATTTCAGCCTAAGAGCAACGCAAGACACTAGAGGGTTTTAAATAGCAAAGGAACAGGAGCGAATGCTCGATTATAAATGGTCCTTTGGAATGATCTGCAGTGTGGAGATGGGACTACCAAGGGATAGGGTGGAAGCAGACAGCCAGGTAAGAGGCTGCTGCAACAATCAGGCAACACAGTAGTGGCCGGGATGGAGGGCCAGAGGGCCAGCTGGGGGGAGGTGGGTAGTTCAGCAGGATATAAAGAGGACTGGATGGTGGGAGGGAGGGGACTCACTGAAAGAAAGGGAGGAAGAACTAGTGGTGAAGGTGGGGGCAGCCGGGCAGCAGTATCACGCTGAGTTAGGGGGTACTGGATGGAGGGGGCATCCGGGGACAACCACCCGGGGAGCCGAGCGCCCCACCCTGCTCAGCCCCACCCTGGACTTTCACCTGCCACAACAGCTTCCCGGTCCCCTTCCCGAGTTGGCCGGATGCGGATGAACTCCTGTCGCAGGAAGGGGGCCACGTCCGTGTTGCTGTTCACAAATATCCGCACGGGGTTCTTCAAGGAGACAGAAGCCAGATCTTTCACCTGCCAGGCACAAAGACAGGGATGCTCACCGGCCTCCCAGGAGGCGAGGAAGAAGGCAAGCCCCTGCCACAGCCCAGCCAGCCCCGGGGGCCTCTGCACTGTCCTTCCACTCCCTGCCCGGCTCCTGACAGCCCACCTCATCCGTCATCGTGGCTGAGAAGAGCATGGTCTGGCGGTGATGGGAACACATTCGGATGATCTCCTTCATCTGCTCCTCAAAGTACTCGTCCAGCATCCTGGCGAGCAGGGGAGGGGAGGAATCAGAGAAATGCACTGAGCTCGAGGCTATCTCGAGCAGAAAACACCAGCCAGGCGATGTTTGGATACACCAATGGTTATGTTCCAGGCTCATTAATTTACTTATTTTACTAGTGTTATCTTAGCTTTTTACCAAGATTCACCCAGAATTATCATTTGGCCACTTTTGCTTTATCTTTCTTTTGCTCAACTGTATGCTGCAGACATCACGACCCTTGACCCCTAAATATTTCAGCACATCTTTCCTAAAAACAATGACCTTCTCCTACATATGCAATGTCATTATCACACTCAAGAAATTCAAGTGTCTGAATATTACCTAAAGCAAAGTACAGTCTATATTCAAATTTCCTTAACTGTCCCAAATATGTCATCTTACAGCTGTCTTATTTTTTTAGTCCAGGAATCAAAGTTCCTATGTTGTACTTCGTTGTCATGTCTCTTTAGTCTCCTTAGTCTAGAAAGTCTCCTCACGCTTTTCCACACTCTGCATCTAATTATTTCCCAGTGACTAGATTCAACAATCATTGCTGGGACAACGTGCGCAGATGCAGCCGTGAACTTCACTCTCAATCCATCCTGAGACAGATCGTCAGTCTGTTTCAGTGGATGTGAGTTTGGCCCCTTGGTTAAGGTGGTGTCTGCCAGCTCTCTCCCCTGGTAAAGGAACCTTTGTCTTTGCAGGTAATAATAACCTGTGAGATTGCTTTGACTCCAGTTTTTTCAACTGATCCAATCCTTGACTGTTTCTCCTCCAGTTCAGGCTCCAGGAGGATCAGGTACCACACTTAGTTGTCATGTCTCCTTGGTCTCCTTAATCTGAAACTTTCCATAGGTGTTGACATTTTTGATATTTAAAACCTAAATCAGATGGTGTTCCCTAGGCTTAGAATGATCTCCTTTATCTCCTTCAGGCCTCAAGAATGGTCGAGAGGGCCAATAAGTTATTCAACACCGACTGAGCATCTGCTAGATTCCAGACATAGCCCTGGGCGCTGGGATGTCGCAGCAAGCAGCGCAAAGCCGGCCATTCTCGAACATGAAGTTCTGGGGAGAGGAGGGACACAGCCACCCCACGAGCATTCAGGTAACAGTGCAAGGGGTCAAGGAGGTGTAGCACCTTGGACAACGTAAGGCAGGAAGGGAAGGATGAGATGATGGTATGAGGGGAGGGCAGAAACTGTTATAGGGAGTGGCCAGCAGAGGACCCTCAGGTAAGTGACAACTGGAGCAGAAACCTGGCGAGGTAAAGGAGGTCATTTCAAGCTGAGGAAATGACAAGTGCAGAAGAGAAGCCCTAAAGTGGGCGTGTGCGGACGGGATTGACCAGTGGATGTCCTGGGTAGGGGGTGAAAATGAGACAAGGATGGTACTGAAGAATTTTGGCCTGAACAACAGGAACGACAGATCTGCCCTTCACTGGGATGGGAAGAAGGGGAGAGGCGTAGAGGATAAGAAGCTTGGTTAAGGATCTGGTTAGTTTGGAGATGCTTCAATTTGAGAGTGAACTTGAACAGGCTTCTTTCCCTGCTACCTCCACATTAGTCCAGTTCATTAAGAGTTCATTCTGTTACGTCATGAAGGAAAAGGTGAGCTGATGGGACCCAAGTGAGAGAAAGGAAAGAAGAGAGAGAGGGAGGGAGAGAGAAGGAAGAAGTGGGGAAGGAGAGAGGGAGCCCCCATCACAGTAGTAGAGGCTGTTTGTTGACTCCTCACTAGGCACTGGCACTTTACCAGAGTTACTCCTTGAATCCTCAACACCATGAGATGGGTACTTATCCGCGCTTACAAACAAGAAAAGGTTTTGCTTTGAGAATCTAAGTAACATTTCCCAATTTCAGGAAGAGGCAGAGTCCGAATTAGACTTACCTTCCCTCTTAACCATCACATTACGGAAAGGGACAGAAAGAGAGCAGGATAATCCAGGCTAAGATGGACAAAGGTGCACGTGAGCAGCTGAACTGGTGAGAGCATGTAGGAGAATGCGGAGTGCAGGTTCCCATCAGGGCTGTGGCTCTTGGGACCCCACCATGTCAGGTGTACCTGTCAGCCTCATCCAGGATGAGCACCTCGATGCTGCTCAGGTGGAAGGAAGGGCAGTTGTGGAGGTGATCGATGAGCCGGCCCGGGGTGGCGATGAGAATGTCAGGTGCGGCCCGAAGGGCTGCTTCCTGAGACTTCACGTCTAGGCCACCTGCAAAGGGAAGAGCCCACCAGGTGGCCAGCTGAGTCATTCACCAGTACTGATGAGCAAATGGCAGAGCACAAGACTGACAAAGGCCCCGCTCATGTGGATTTTACAATACACTGGGAGAGACAGGTTATTTAATTACAATTGTGCTAAGTGCGAAAATCAAAAAAGATGATGATACAAAGGCACTTCCAATTAGAACGATTCAACCATCCAAGGAATGAGAGAAGCAGCTGCGAAACTGCTACCTTTCCACGTCACCTACAGCTCCCACCGCATAAGGAGGATAAAATAAAGGTTAGTTTATGGTCTCATATAATACCATCAGAAAAATTCTGCCCCAAATAATATTTGATTCATTACTCATGCCAAGCAAAAATTATATCCTAAATTTGCTCAGTACCAAGAAAAAATTTTTTTTCATAATTTTGAAATATCATTTTGTAAGGCTGCAAACCGCCTCCCATCTCCCCACTATTTACTATGAAACCTTGTCATCTGGTTTTTTGTTTTCTATTTATTAATTGAAGTATAGTCAGTTACAATGTGTCATCTGGTTCTTAAGTGGATTCATTCACAAATAGGCTTTCTGGCCCCCATCACCCTCAGACAGTGGGGCACATCCATCTTCCACATGCTAAGTCTCTCAGGGCAGCCAGCCCTCCCTCAGACACTCACCCACAGCCAGGCAGGTGGTGATGCTGCAGAACTGAGCCAGCTGCTTGGTGACGGAGTGTACCTGGATGCCCAGTTCCCGGGTGGGAACCAGCACCAGCACGCGGGTCACTGGAGCCTGGCTGGGGTTTGTAGATCAGACGCTCCAAGACAGGCAAGGCAAAAGCTGCCGTTTTACCTGGAGGGAAGGGCAGCAGGAGAGCAATGAGAAGAGCTTCGGTCCCTCCCAGGTTCAAGTTTTCACCTGCGCACAGAAAACCTACATCTCTGCTCAGAGGGAAGTGAAGCCACTTATTTTTCATAAAACCTTTTTCTGATTTTTATACCATGTGGTCAATGTAAAAAGTCTGAGAAATACAAAAAAAAAAATAATAATAATAATAATAATAAAAATCACCCACAGTTCAGCCAACCACAGATAAGAATGCACGTAATGGTATCTATATTATCAATCTTTTTTTAATAGAAATGTAAAAATATAAATTTTAATAGAATAGCACTATATATTCTGTTTAGTAACTTCCCTTTTTAAAAAAACTTAACATATATTTTCCTATTTAAGTATTCTTTACTTTTTTAAATTGGTTGGATAGTATCCTAGTCCATGACTAGTTTCTCTTCTATTCTATTACATGACTATATAGTTACCTGTACTAACATACAATGTTGTGATAAACAGACCTTTTATAAAATATTTACTGCTATGATGGGGCCTATAATGGGAGTGACAGGTGGTCATGGTCACAGACACACCCTGATAGGATTAAATAAAGATGACCTTCACCAGACCCTCTGAAACCTGTGACCAGTGACTGTTCTATTTTTAAAAAGTAGAGTTTTTAAAGGAATAGAAAAATATATATTAAGTTTTTCAAAAAAGGAAAGTTACTTATCTGAGAAAGACTTAGTACTAGGCTCCGAAAAATGAGTTTATAAATCTGATGGTTACTTGAAAGAATTATGTGAAAATATATTGGAAAAAAATGTGATAAAAGCTGTACGAAAAAGTGTTAGTTTTTTTCCTTTTTATGCTTGATCTGATTTGAACATTTATGGTTAGAAAGTACATTGTGAAAATCAACTTATATATTTTCCAAATAAAGAAATGTATTTTTTATAAAAGTGGATAAAAAAAGGAAGTTACTATACAGAATATATAATGTTTATTGCATTAAAATTTATGTGTGCATATTTAGCAAAGTGGATTCTTGGTAAGTCAACCTAGAGCCTACTCTGTGTTGAACATCCTCCTGCCTCCTCCTCTCCCTCCCCCACCCCCAAGTCCCTATCCTTTTCACCTGTCCCAGTGGCTGCACAGGCACAGATGTCCTTCCCCAACAGACCCACCGGTATGCATGCCTTCTGGATCGGGGTGGGCTGCTTGAAGCCCATGGCTGTGATGGCCTGAAGAGAAAAGACAGGGTCAGATAGGAGGGGCAAGGGGAGTCTCAGCATGAAACAAACAAGGCAGGTTTCCAAACAGGTTTCAATCCCCCTCAGCCACTCAGTCAGCCTACTGTGTGCAAGAAGCTATTCTAGGTACTGAGGATATAGCAGTAAACAAAAGAAATAGCAACTCTGCCCTTAGGAATCTTAGAATCTGGTAGAAAAAAACAAACATACCTCCTAAGAAGGTAAATGCTACAGAGAAAGCTACAGCAGTCGAAGGGCCTGCTGGAGGGCAGGAGGGGAGGGGTGAGTATAATTTACAGCAGGGTTGTTAGGGAAGAGGACTGAGCAAGGGACCAAGGAGAACCCTGAAAGATGTGAGGAGCACCTCAAGCAGATTTCTGGAACGACCTTCCAGGCACAAGGAATCACAAAGTGCAAAGGCCCTGAGGAAGAAGATGCCTGACCTGTCTGAGGGCCACTGAGGAGGCCAGTGTGGCCAGAGCAGAATGAGCACTAAAAGACATCATCAGAGGGGACCACATGGGGCAGGGCCATAAAGGTCAAGACGGAACCTGTGTGTAGGGTTCTCTGACAGCTGTGTGCACAACAGAGTTTAGAAGGCGAAGGGTGCAGTTTTGGGCAGGGAGCCCAGTTACATGGAGACTGCAAGAATCCCATGGCTGACAAAAGAAGCCACTACCTTCAGAAGAGGGCGGGAAAGGTTCATGTCCTGGAATGAGAGATTTTCATCATACTGAGATGCATCTTCAAAAAATCCTCCTGCTTCCTGCACCAGAAAATCAAAAGACAGAATAAGAATTCAGCAAAAAGGGCCCAAGAAAACTAAATGACCTTAAAATCCTTTCAGGTTGTAAAAACAAGCTACACACTGTTATCCAAGCCCATGCTCACCTGTCCTTTCTTCTTCTTCTTCCGCTCCTTCACTTTGAGGGTATCTATGGAGAAAAAGAGAGCTGATAATCAGGGCTCATATTTATTGAGGACTCACAGCCTGCTGGACATGGACCTAAGTGTGGGATGTGGATGGACACCTCACTGAATCCACGCCAAGACCTGGGGAGCTATTGTCATCAGCCTCACCCCACAGATGAGGACGTCATGCGGCTGCGCAGGTCAGTCACTCATCCAAGGTCAGATAGGAAACAAACTCAGCAAGTTCCAGAGACCAGGCTCTCAACCACTGTGCTATATAATGATGCTTTAGCACTCATTTCTGCAAGAAATATTTACGGAGCACTCATTACGCGGCTGGACCCATCTGAGGTGGGATGTGGGGGACCTAGCGCCCCAAATAAGTTGGAGTCATAGGGGTGCCACCAGCTGGGTATGACTGGAGATGAGGAAAAGAGCAAACTCTGCCTGCAAAGTACAACCACCCTAACAAAATCCCAAGAAAAAAAGAAAAGCTAAAAGAACGGAGCTCAATATGGAGATCTTACGTGTAACTGCAGAAGAGCATAGGATAGTGTACAAAGGAAAGGCAAACAAACACTTCCCAACTTCCTGTCCCCATTTCTGACAGCATCACCTACCTGCTTTGGTGAGGATATTCTCATCACCTGACGAGTAGTCACTCTCTGATTCTTCATCTTCTGAGCCTTCCTCATCTTTCCCTTCGAGGTCTTCCTGCTCCTCCGGTTCAGAACCCTCCTTCACTTCTTTCTCTTTCTCCAACTTCTCAGACTTGGCTTCTTTAGCCTAGAAAAAAAAAAAAAAAACTGTAATAAAGCAAGGCAACTACAAACTTTAAAGAAATCCAGAATCTACAAAGAACAACATCATGTTCCCCAGCCTGCAAGAATACTATGCAGATTCCTAGTGAATATTAACCAGACACACAGAGGAGCCTGCCTTTACCAGCCTCACTCCAACCCAGGCTCAGAGAGAAACAGTGGGGTCGTGCTGAGAGTAAAGCTCAGGGCTTTACTTACAAAGAGAAGTAACTGTTTTGCTTACTCACTTCTGTTTTCCTTTTCTTTCGAACCTTTTCAATCTTCTCATCTAATGTCGTGGCTGCCCTCTGCAGAAAAAAATAAAGAGATGAAAAAGAAACAGACATATGGGAAAGAGGCAAGGCAAGGTTCTCTGAAGGCAGGGTCTCATATTAATATAGGAAACGCTTGTTTGTCCTTGGACAGATTAATCAATCTGTAGATTATGAACACACAAAAAATTAAATAAATTATCTGTTTGTGAAAAAACTTTACATTACTTGGAACCAGTAAGAACATCCACATTTCAGAAGGTGTTTACTATTCAGAATGATACAACGACCAAGAGATGTCACATTATATCTGAGTGCTACTTAGAAAAACTCTTCCCCTTGCCAGTCAGACATAATTTAGCCTCTCAAATAAAACGTTGAAATCTGAGCAAATTCAGGTAATACTGGATATTGCTAAAACTTAAGAAAAAGAAGAGGTTAAGTAATGGCAGGCCCATTTTATGCACGTTCAAAGCACCCTAAACTGCTAGGGCATTTACCACAGCTACAATTAACTGTGTAATTACTTGTCTAGTCATTTTCCAGCCTGCTAGAGTATAAGCTTTATAAGGCCAAGACTTTAATTACATGGGGGTCCATATGAAAAGAAAAAACATCCTCTCAAGATGACATGACCTTGAAAACACAATGCTGCTTTATTTCAGTCAGAACAAGGACCAGCAGAGTCTGGATTAAACTGCTCTGAGCAGGCAATATTTCTCTTGGAAATGCATGAAATCAAAAATAACTTTCACACATCATCTGCTTATTTATTAACCAGACTCAAAGAAAAGCATGGGATCGGCAAACAAGCAGATGACAGTGACGTTTGTGGCTGTGCTGTGTGGGAACCAGGGACCTTAAACAGTAAGGCCACGTGACGTCACCTGGCAAGTGACAAAGAATGACAGTATCTGTGGGGCAGAGTCTAGCTGTATCAAAAACTACTACCAAGGATACCTACTAGATGGTTCTTTGTTACAAACTGACATTAAAAAAGATTTCTTTCTAATAATCAAAACAAGGAGTGAACAGCTGAAAAAGAGACCATTTAACATAGCTATGTCCATGTTTTATGTCAAGCAATTTATATGTAACATTTGGTATTCCTAAGCCACTGGACCCTGCAACCCACTGCCCAACCTTAATAGCCCACGGCCTGGAGCTGCCTATCACTATCAGTCTCACCTTCTTCTTGAGCTGGCTCATGACGTCAGCCATGGCCCAACTGCCATCGTACATCCCCGCCTTCTCAGTGAAAACAAAGTCAGGGTTGAAATCAGCACTGCGGTTCTTCTGCAAGGCTTTCTGCTTTCTGCCCAGCACAATGGGCCCCTGGGAAGAGGGAGAAGCAAATGACTGTGGGACTGAGATGAAAGAACACTAGGAAAAGAAGGAAATGAGGATATCCAATAAGGGAACAGAAATATACAAGGCAAAAACAGACAGATGACAAGAAGCAGCAGACCAACCTACAGTTGTCCTGGGAGATTTTTAACACACCTCAGTAACTGACACATCAAGCAGAAAACAAATGGGTAAGTCTGTAGAAAATTTGAACAACACAATTAATAAGCTTCATTCCAATGAACATAGAACACTGCACTGGAGAATGCACATTCTTTCTAAGCACATATGGAATAGTAGCAGAAATGAATCACACAGTAGGCCTTTTAAGCAAATCTCCAGTAAGTTCCCCCCAAGTCAATATTATATAGACTCTGTTCTCTGACCACAACTTAATTAAATTAAAACTCAATAACAAAACAAAAAATAACTTTAAAAACTCCTACATTTGGAAACTGGAAAGGAAGGGGGACTGGCTGAACTATGGCTTCAGGAGGATAAACTGAGAAGAAAAAGCCCTGGAAACTAAAAAGTGCTATACTGACATTTTTTTTTTCTTACCTGAGTTAAACAATCTCAAAAGAACTCTGACTCAAAACTTTATTACTAATAATAATTCTATATCATTTCTCTCGTGCCTAGTTTAACTACCAATGGTTGCATAGCACTTCATACTTGGAGTTTTGCATTGTCATTTGCCAAATTTGCTTCAGTCCTTTTCCGTGGTGGTTTTCCATTCAAGAAGTGAAAAGATCACTCCGGTTGCTAAGTGGAAAATACACTTACAGGGGTGGCAAGAGAAAGCGCTAGAGACCAGGTATGTTTGGGCTGTGGGTATTCAGGTGCAAGATGGCAGTGGCCTGGACTAGGGAAAAGTGTGGATTGAGAGGGGAAGAAGCTTAAGGGAGATCCTTGAGCTAGCCTGCAAAACACTGGTGGGGAGAAAGGATGAAGAAGCTAATGACTCTAAGATTTCTCCACTGAGATGAAGCAGGTGGGGAGGGGGAGGAAGATCAGAGTTCAGCTTTGGAAAAGTTGAATTTTAGAGGCCAAGGGACATCGAAACGGAGGTGTCCTTGGGCAGATGAGGCCGCAGAAGAGAAATCACCTGAGCTGGATCTTTATAAAGGGTGAGTATACCTTTTCGTGACACTGATCCCCTTTTAACTGCCATACTGTTTAACATCTCTAACTCCCCACTTCAACATAAGCTTCAGGAGAGTGGTGTTCTTTGCCCATCTTGTTCACTGCTGTGTCCTGATGCTTAACACTTGGTGTAGCACGTGTAAATATTCAATAAGTACTGACTTATGAACGCATGGATAACCAGGGCTCCTTGAGTAGGACCCAGGACTGACTCTAGATCTCTATGACACCGACCCTGGATTACATATCAGTTCAGTGAATGGGTATTGAGTTCAAGGCAACAGGGAATGGCACGGGCACAGGCGAGAAGGTGAGTAAAAGCTAGTGGCGAGCAAACTGAGGAGGATATGGGGGGTCCGAGTGAGACCCAGGCACACCTGCCGGCCTGGCAGAGAATGCTGAGCACTTGGGGCAGGGGCCTGAGGCTTCACGGGGAAGGGAAGCAGTCAAGGACATCGACTGCCCGCCGCCGCGCTCCCACCCGCGATAGCTCTTACCTCCTCCTCCTCGTCTTCGGAGTCAGTCTCGGGCTCCACCGGCACCTCATCATCGTCGCCTATGGTCCCGATTAAACCCAGCTCCGCAAGCATGTTGCCTCAACAGCCACTTCCGGAAACCAGCGCGGCGCGCCGGTCAGGCCCTCAGAGTTCCGCGGCCTCCGCGTCGTCACCGCGCATGTGCTGACACCACTTCCGTTTGGAGGCCGCCCCTGCCGTGCACTTCCCCCCCCCAAACTCTTGCAGAGCGCATGCGGCAACTTGGGGCGTGGTTTTGCGTGACGCGCTCAAAGGGCGGGGTTTGTGTTAAATAAATTCTATTATCTTGGTGCTCAGAAAGCGGTGAGACGGTTGGAGAAGTGTGCGAGGTGCGGAGGAAGTCTAAAGAGGTGCGTGGATAAGCTCTGTGTATTTATGTACAAAAAATTGTATCAGGAAATACAATAAACGTTAGCAGTGATTGTCTCTGGATGGTAGGATTATAAGTGATTTCTATTTTCATTTTAGATTTTTTCCCACAATAAACATCTATTTTCATAAAAAACAAAAAAAATGTAAGTACTTCTACACTTATTAACTAATTTAATCCTCACGGCAACCCTAGCAAATGGTACCATTACTGTCGCCCTTTTACAGATGAGGAAACTGAGGCACATAGACATTCCCAAGATCACAGAACCACGTATTTAGGGATTATAACCCAAGCATTGGCTCCAGGGTCCCTAGGAAACTAGGTCTCACAGCTTAACAGGAACTTTTCCTCTCTTTTCTGCTTGTGGAAATCTTACTGACTTAACTTTCCCTAAGCACCACCCTCTACATGAAGTCTTCATGGACTACCTATCTTCCTTCGTAGCTGTTTGCTCCTTCCATGTCAACACTTTCTACTTGCCACAGAGTTGTAGTTGTCTCACAAAAAATTCATGTTTTTAAAAACTATTTATAAGTGTACCATTCATTGGTGTTCGGTACACTCACCATGTTGTACAACCATCATTACTGTATGTTTCCCAGACTTTTCCATGAGCTCAAACAGAAGCCCTGTTAACCGTTAAGCAATAACTCCCCATTCTCCTTCCCCAGTTCTTGGTAACCTCTAATCTACTTTCTGTCTCTGAATTTGCCTGTTCTATATATTTCATGAAAACTGAAATTACAATATTTGTTCTTTTTTGTCTGGCTTATTATACTTAGCAGAGGGTTTTCAAAGTTCATCCATCTTGTAGCTTGTGTCAGAACTTCATTATGGCTGAATAATGTTCTATGGGATGGATCTACCACATTTTGTTTATCCATTTCATCCGTCAATAGACACTTGAGTTGTTTCTGCCTTTTGGCTATTGTGAATAATACTGTAATGAACATTGGCATACATGGATCTATTTGAATTCCTGTTTTCAATTATTTTGAGTATATACCTAAGAGCGAAATTGCTGGGTCATATGGTAATTTTATGTTTAGCTTTTTGAGGAGCCACCGAAATGTTTTCCACAGTGGCTACACCGTTTTACATTCCTACCAGTAATGTCTGAGTGTTTCAATTACTCTACATTCTTGCCAACATGTTTGTTTATTTGTTGTTACAGCCTCAGATATCTTGTAATAGTGCTTGTGATGGTGATGAGTTTCATATTCTGGCTTCGGATGCAGTCTTGTGAATAAAGAACACCTACCACGTGGGGGGAGGGTATAGCTCAGTGGTAGAGCACATGCTTAGCAGTGCATGAGGTCCTGGGTTCAACCCCCAGTACCTCCATTAAAAAATACATACATAAATAAATAAATGTAATTACCTTCCCCCACAAAAACAAAAACAAGAATTCCTACTACTTAGTTGAGTGTCAGTGTCTAGACTAATGTTTCTATTTTTAATTTTCTTTTTTTTAAATTGAAGTATAGTTGATTTATAATATTGTGTTAGTTTCAGGTATACAGCATAGCGATTCAGTATTTTTGCAGATTATACTCCATTTTAGGTTATAAGATAATGGGTATAATTCCCTGTGCTGTACAGTATGTCCTTGTTGCTTACCTATTTGATATATAGTAGTTCGTATCTGTTAATCCCATACCTCCAATTTGTCCCTCCTCCCTTCCCTCTCCCCTTTGGTAACCACAAGTTTGTTTACTTTATCTGTGAGTCTGTTTCTGTTTTGCATATACATTCACTTGTATAATTTTTAAATTCCCCATATATGGGGAATTTTTAATTCCCCATATATTATTTTTAAATTCCCCATATAAATTCCCCATATATATAAGACAAATACTCTACAGTATTTGTCTTTCTCTGCCTGACGTATTTCACTAAGCATAATATTCTCTAGGTCCATCCACGTTGCTGCAAATGGCAGTATTTCATTCTTTTTTATGGCTGAGTAACCAATGTCTCTTCAACTAGAGATAATAATGGCCTCTCATAAACACAAAAAAACCCTCATAAGCACATAAATACAAAATTTTTAATACAGTTATGGGGGCCTCCTCAGCCGCCTGATGTCCATCCAATCATCCCAAGTAAACTCTCTTGCTCCAGACAATGTGCAGCAGAGGCTCCATCTGATTCACCTTCTGTCCACTTCTCTTCACCTCTGCCACCACCACCTATTTCCTCACAACTGGGTGTCTGCAACAGCCTCCCACTGATCTCCCTGATTCTGCTCTTGGCTCCCTTCAATCCATTCTCCACACAACAGAGAGATCTTTTAAAAACCTAAATCATACTGCCTTGGTCCCTTGCTTAAACTTTACACCGCACTTAGAATACAATCCGGATTCCTTCATGGGCAACGCGGTGTAGCCCCTGTCACGTAGAAGCCTACTCTGCAGCTTCTGCTACTTCTCTCCCCTTTGTTCCCTGCACTCCAGCTACATTGGCCTCTTTCTTATTTACACAGGGTGGTCTCAGTCATACCTTAAGACCTTGGCATTGACTGTTCCTTCTCCCTGGAATGCTGTTCTGTCTCCTCAGTTCTTGACTGGCTCTTTCCTGTCCTCAGGTTTCAACTCAAATGATACCTCTTTGGCGAGTCCTTCTCTCACCACCCCATAAATCAGCAGCACTGATTTTACAGTCGCTCTGTGTGTCAGCCCTCTTTTATTTTCCTTGTAGCACTTTGCACTCTTTGAGATTATTTTATTTATTTGGTGAGCATGTTTATAGCCTTTATAGATAGGAGCGCCACAAGAGTGAGGGCCTTGTCTGTCCTAGTCACTGGTATTTCCCTAGTGCTTAATACACCATAGGCATTCAGTCATTGATGAACAAATGAGTGAATGAATGTCCTTGTGTGTTTTCGAATCGTTTTTCAGATGTCTATCAAGTCTGTATGTCAATGTTTACTCAACTCAACTATTTGAGTCTTATGTCAACTCTGGCTCCCCCCACTCTTCCCTGAGCTCCAGAGGGCAGGAACCATGTCCAATTCATCCTTGTGCCTTGGAACAGTACTGCAAGTGCACAATCTGTAGTGAAGGAACGGCATTTTAAAATTCCAATCCATTGCAGATTGGCACTTTTGTAAAAATACAATAAAAATGTTGTGGCAATGTCAGCTTGCTGGTAAACTTTCTGAAATTTTATTCTCAATTTCTGTACTTAGAGTGTCCTGGGCAGGTAATGAACGGTTTACAAAAGGGCACCAGGCACAGTCCACATTTTGAGTCACATTGCCTTAGAGGTCAACATAATACATGGGAGATGTCAGTGTTTAGAGCCCTGCCTTGAGCTCTTAGAAAACCACATCATATGGAATTAAAGACAAAGATAGAGATGAACAAACTTCGTTTATTGCAAAACATCAAATAAATGCCAATTGTTAGATTAACACTATTAGAATTTTTGCAGCAATGAAAATGTTTTATATCTGTGCTATCCAGTATGATAGCCGCTAGCCACATGTGCCTGTCAAGCATTTGTAATGTTGCTAGTTGAGGAATTGAATTTTCTGTTTTTATTTTAGTTAATTTAAATAGCCACATGTGGCTACTGGCAAATATTTTTGATAGTGTAGTTATATCGAGTTATATCCTTGAAAACACAGTATCTTCATCTTTAGCATTTGATATCCAGTCATTTCTAAGATCTGTGTAGTCTTCTAGCTAAATATTGGTCCAGTCACAGCTCTTCTCCATCCCCCATCTCATTGGGGGATAACAGTACTGCTCATCCTTGATTTTCCCCTCTTCCTCAATACACCCTTCCCAACCTCCAAATCATTACCATGTCCTCTGAATTTTACTCCCTAAGCATTTTATAACCCTCCGTAATTCTCCGTCTCTACCACCACCATTACCTCTCACCTGGACAGTAGGCTCATAACCAGCCTCCCTGCATCCAGTCTGGCTCACCATTCCCAACCCCAATGCCCTGCTGAAAATCTTTGCGTAGTTTCCCATTGTTTATTAAGATAAAGAAAAACCTCCTCCTCCTGGGCCTCCGAGCCCCTCCTTGGTCTGGGTTTGGCCCTATTCCCTCTTCTAACTATCTCAAACCCACTTTTTTTTTTTTTTAAATAAAAGGCTCTCATGATCAATGCAGTTCTCCTTGAGAACATCAGGTACAGTTTCAACTTTACTTTCATTTGTAGTGAGCTCATTAATAGTCTCCCCCACTAGATTACCAGCTCCATGAGGACTGGGTCTGTTTTTTGCTCAACATTTTATTCCACTGCCTGGCACACACGGGGATGGTGTTCAATAAATATTTGCTAACAAGACAGTTTGGCAGAGTGGTTGAGGTCACAGCTTCTAGAAGTAGCTATCTAGGTTGAAGTCCTGGCTCCACCTCTTACTAGTTTTGACTTTGGCAAATTAATGTCTCTGTGCGTCAGTTTTCTCACCTGTAAAATAGCAATAGCCTAACACCTACCTCTTAGAGTTGTTAGATGGCATGATTTAAAACAGCACTTGGCATATCTGAAGTGCTTGATAATATCAGTTATTACTAAGTGAATATGCGTTGTTACTGCATAAATGAATATATGTATATACTTTGCTATTGGCCTTCCGTCAGGACCTGCCAGTAGGGGGCGCGTGGGAGAGACCGGAGAGCTGGAGAAGATAGAAAGGACTTGCTTTTGGTTTGCTTCCATTCCTCTGAGAGTCACTCTAATTGCTCTTCTCCCTGGAGGTGGTCATTCTTTCCAGTTTGAAGTTAATTCTAGTCTGTAGTTTTTTGTTTTTCTTTTTAACACTCACGGACCCAGCTTCACTGACTGTACCCACCCAGAGCACCCGCGATAGTTGAGTAATGCTGCCTCCTACTCCACCGTAGTTTGGGTTCCAGACCCATGGAAACTTCCTCTGGGCTCAGGCCACTTGGTGCCTCTTTGCAGATCTGAACTTCAGCTGTGTAGACCCCTTCTCTAAACTTCTTAGTTCTAATAATTCTAGCCTCTTCCTTTTCTTTCCCCAGCTCTTGGGATGCTTCTTGCAATTACTACCTCCGTAATACTTAGTGTTTCTTTTTGCCTTTTACGTTCTCAACACGTGGTATGAAGATGCACTATTGTGATTTACAAGAGATAAATAGTTGGATATTCAGATGACCAAAATGTATTTCTCATATATATTTGGTCTTCATCCAGTTACTGTTTTCATTTCCTTTGGATGAATACCCAGAAGTAGAATTGCTGGATCATATGGTAGTTCTATTTTTAATATTTTGAGGAACTTCCATGCTTCTTTCCAAAGTGGCCACACCAATTTACATTCCCGCCAGCAGTGCACAAGTGTTGCTTTTTCTCCACATCCTCACCAGCACTTGTTACTTCTGTCTTTATGATGATAGCCATTCTAACAGATTTATATATCTCATTTTGGATTTGATTTGCATTTTCTTGATGATTTTTAATGTTAAACTCCTTTTCATGTACCTGTTGGCCATATCTGTGTCTTTCGAAAATGTCTGTTCAGATCATCTGCCAATTTTTTAATCAGATTGTTTGGGTTTTTTTTTTTTTTTTTTTTTTTTTGCTGTTGAATCATTTGAGTTCTGTATATATGTTGACTCTTAGTCCCTTATCAGATATATGACTTGCAAATATTTTCTCGCATTCAGTAGTTTGAATTTTTGTTTTGTTGATGGTTTTCTTTGCTATGCAGCAGCTTTTTAGTTTGATGTGGTCCCACATGTTTATTTTTGCTTTTGTTGCCTTTGCTTTTAGTGTCAAATCTAAAAACTCACCACCAAGACTGATGTCAAGGATCTTACCGCCTATGTTTTCTTCGAGGGGTTTTATGGTTCTAAGTCTTATATTCAAGTTGTTAATCCATTTTGAGTTAATATTTGTGTATGGTGTGAGATAGTGGTCCCATTTTATTCTTTTGCATGTGTCTGCTCTGTTTTCCCAACACTGTTTATTAAAGAGATTGCCCCTTCCCCAATGTATGTTCTTGGTTCCTTTGTCATTAATTGGCCATATATGTGTGGGTTTATTTCTGGACTCTTTTTTCTGTCCCATTGAGATATCTGTCTTTTTTATGCCAATACCATACTGTTTTGATTACTATGGCTTTGTAATATAGTTTAAAATCAGGAACCATGATGCCTCCAACTTTGTTCTTTCTCAAGATTGCCTTGGCTATTTGTGGTCTTAAACAATTCTTTACATTAAATTTTCTCTATTAAGATGACTGGTATAGTTTATGTATCATAACTGAATTTTGACTGATACATAAGCCAAAAAGTATATATTCAGACAAGTATACAAAATCACATGTATATCAAAGCACTATCTGTAATGGTGAAAAACTTGTAAATGACCCTACTGTGTAACCATAAAGAAATAGTCACTCAACTGTGGTACATTCTTACAAGGAAAAACCTTAGCCATTAAAAAATATGTAGCTTCATTTATACTAACATAGAATAGTATCTATAATATCTTAAGAAAGCAGATTATAAAACAATATGTGTGATAAGATTCCATTTTTGTATCTGCAATATGGATGAGTCATTAGGAAAACAGTTGGTGTTTTGTGCTTTTTGCTGCTGTGGACTCACCGAGAAAATAGGGGGTAACTGGACTTCAGGCCCATCAAGGAAGGTTAAACTGAAGAGACCCAGAGGAAAAAGCGATAGAGGTGTGTGGCTTTAGAGTTGTGAGAAGAGTGTGGCCTAATGTTTATGTCAGGATGGAGGTTCTCTAACATGGGAAAGAGATGGAAGCTTCTGCTGTGAGTTGAAGATGAGCAACTGATCTAGTCCCAGAATGTTGTTTCTTGGTCAGTGTGATAGTTAATTTTATGTGTCAACTTGACCAGGCCACAGGATGCCCAGATATTTGATCAAACATTATTCTGGGTATTTCTGTGAATGTTTTGGGGTGAGATTAACATTTCAGTCACTAGATTGAGTAAAGCAGATTACCATCCGTGATATGAAGGATCCTAATCCGATCAGCCGAAGACCTGAATAGAACAAAAGACTGACCCTTCCCCGAGTAAGGGAGAATTAATTCCTCCTGCCTCAAGGCCTCAGCCAAACTGGAACATCAGCTCCTGATTCTACAGCAACTTCCAGTCTTCAGACTCAAACAGGGACATTCACTGTACAGATTTTGGACTTGCCAGATCCATAATTATGTGAACCAACTCCTTATAATAAATCTCTCTCCCTCCGTCTCCTGCTCTTCCTCTGTCTCTCTGTATATCTATACATCTATCTAGATATCTCTAGATAGATAGAGAGAGAGAGGGAGAGAGAGAGAGAGAGAAACAAAGGAAGGAAGGAAGGAAGGAAGGAAGGAAGGAAGGAAGGAAGGAAGGAAGGAAGGAAGGGAGGAAAGGAGGAAGGAAGGAAGAATCTTCAGACCTGAAGGCTACATCCAGAAACAATGGCCAAATTGCTCCACAGATCTCCTTTGGTTGAGGTACCACTGAGGTCACTGCTGGTTCTAGACATCATGATTTGTCCACTGACTACAGGACCAGAGACCCCTTGCTGCCTGTGAAGCTGAGAGTCTCTGCCTCCATGCTGGCTGTAGTAGATTCTGAATGGTTCTCTGCTTCCCATGGAAGACAAGCACTGATTCCCTGATTGTTGGAGCTTAGATCACAAGCCTGAACTTCAGCTGCAAAGATCCTGAGACTGGTGATCTAGTCTCATGTGGGTTCATCACCAGTTGTGGGTTCTGGCCAGCAGAAGTCCCACCGAGACGGAATGAATTACTCAAGACTCTGGGGAAAAGTTAAGAGAGTGAGAGGGAGTTGGGAGCCAACTCCCCGAGCCTCTCAAATCTCTCATATTTATTGAGTACAGTCGAAGCAGGAATTTAGAGAAGGACAGGGTGGGATCACAACGAGTACAAAGGCTTTGTTTATTGTTGGTGTTTGGCTCAAGGTTAGAAGACCCTTTTTGGTGAATCATAATCGTGTTGAGCCTTTCAGCTTATCAGGGCGGAACGTATGAGAATCAGCTGCTTGACAAGATTTTCTTGGACTCAGGTGGCTGTGCCTGTCTTAGGTTGCCCCCTCAGGGGATCTTACCCGTCATTGGCTAACCAGCCTTCTCACCTCTGAGTCTGCAGCTTCTTACCATTCCAGCCCAAGGCTGTTTTGGGGATAGAAGACTAACAGCAGGCACGCCCAGCGTTTATAGCTGGGGGCCTGAGTCATTGCTAAAACCTCAAGGCAGGTACTAAGCACATCTTCTTTAAGGAGATAAGTGGCTGGGATTGTTAGAATTTGTTAACCCAATCATGGGCTCCCACAGTCTCAGTCTTAGAGAAGCATGAATTGATGTGGGATATTCCCAAAAACTGGGAGAGGAAGGAATCCAAAGATATTGGGCAGTAAAGAATAACAGACATTCACTTCAGGAGGACTGGGAGGACAGAGGGTGCTGAGTTTCTGAATATTCAAGACCTCCATCTCTCACTCCTGTAGCACCAGGGAGTCAGCAAGTCCCTTGATAAGGGTTTGTGTGTGGCCACGGTTTGCACGGGGTAAGTGGATACTAAGAGCAGAGTCTTCTGACTTTGTTGGAACTTGGTCTTGGACTTGGTCTCTGAGCAAATCAGCAGTGATCATGAGTGGAAAACTAAACTCGGCCATCCCGAGTTTTGTTGTATTATGGGAACCTTGGTTGGTTGGTTGGTTGGTTGGTTGGTTGGTTGATTTTGCATGATTCCAAGTAATGGGAAAGAGCCCCCAAGAAGAGATGACACTGGATTTACTGACAAACTTGGTAAATAGGGACTGAATCAAATAAATTCAATGCTGAGTTCTCTTTTGGATGAAAGGGCAAATAGGGGGATTTCACAAAGTAATCAGGGACCCAGGCTCCTTCTGTCCTTTTGTTCCATATCATCATCACATGGCTTCCACCACAGTTGTCCAAAATTGCTGCTGAACCTCCAGCCATCAGGCCTCATTCCAGAAAGCATAAAGGAAGGGGCAGGGAAAGAAGAGCTCATATCCTACCCTTAATCACACTTCCCGGACTTCTATTTCCTTCCCATTGGCCAGAAATTAGTCTGTGGGCACACCTGCCTGCAAAGAGCCTGGGAAAAACAAGTTTTATCCAGAGTAGCCATATGCCCAACTAAAATTCTAGAGTTCTACTGCTGTGGAAGAAGTGGATAAGAGCCATTGAGAGCAGCGGGAAATCTGTCACAATCAAGAGGCACATACACCACAATTTATCTCTGGTAGGTAAAATTATGGGTGATTTTTAATTACTTCTTTATAGTTTTCTGTAATACTTGATTACAAAAAAAAAACAACCACCATATATTTGTAACCAGGAACGGGGGAGGAGCTTTGTCACTTTTTTCAATTTGAGGGGGAAAAATGTGGATTTGAATATGATTAAAAGAAATGGTATGAATAAAACAAATGGTAAAGTCATACTGAGAACAAGGAAGTAGTCAAAGAAGTACATCTGCTCTCAGGAGGGCTTGTGCAATGTTCCCCAGGAAATAAAACTTCCCTGGAAGTGCTGCTTCCTTTAGCAACCCTATTATTGCTCTCTCCACCTACAGATAAGATCTCTTTCTCCCCAGAATGCCAGGATGATCTATTTGGACTTGTCATGGCACGAGGCATGTTTTACATTGACTTATGTCTACTTGCCTCCATCCTGGTACCACCAGACTGTGTTCCATGAGTGCTGTGCTGCTCCCTGCACCATGCAGGGTGCCCCATGGGCATAAGCCTCATTAAATATTTATTAGATGGAGCCAAATCCAGGCTGCCTTCACATCTTAATTCCCCAAAATGATTTGCAATTGATAAGATCTGGGTAGATGTGGAAATCCTAACAACCTTGCCCAAGAATGAGCAAATCCTCGAGATCCTTGGAGGTCAAAGATGTTGACCTTTAGAGATTTGCTGCACTTGCTTGTAAAATTCATTTTGACTGTCAGTCCCACTCCTACTCCTTACCATCCCCACCTAATTTCTTATCTCTTCTCCAAACAAAAGTCTACAAAGAACAGACTGGAAAAAAGGAAAAATGATTTCTTCCTTTTTCTCCTTGGGGGTCTAACATCAATCCCAGAACTTTAGATGTATTTAGGAGTACCAAGTTTCCCCCTTCCAATTCAAGGCAGAGAGCTTCTAACTGATTTTATTTTCAGAGAGTCAAAGTGGATGTTCTCAGTAATTAGTGTTGAGCAGTATTCTACTACTGAATGGTGGTACCAACTCAAGATCAGTTTGCCAACATAGCGTTTTCATTAATTCCATAAATATCTATAGAGCTCCTACTTTGTTCCAGACTCTGTTCTAGACACTGAGGATATTGCCATCTCATTCCTACTCTCCTCTTGGCTCATGAATTTGAAGTGTAACCTTCCTAATGGTGCTCTCATAGCTCCATTTTACAGCTGAAGAAACTGAGGCACAGGGAGATAAAGGAATTTGTCCTAGGTCATACCCTTGGAGGGTTGTAATACCAGTACAAATAGATAATAAGTGAGATGAGAAAAGAAGGCATGTTGATAAGAGGAACTGTTCCAAAGCTGAGAACCAGAGGTGGGGAAAGAGGCACCAAAATGAAGATTTCTCAGAAATCCTCCCCCACACACCCCAGCCCTAGGCAGCCACTAATCTACTTTTTGTCTCCTGGACAATTCATATAATTATATGATCTTTGACTGGCTTCTTTCACTTAGCATGTCGTCCAGGTTCATCCATGTTGTAGCATGTACCAGTATTTCATTCTTGTATACATGGCTGAATAATATTCCATTGTATAGATATGCCAGACTTCATTTATCCATTCATCAGTTAATGGGCATTTGGGTTGCTTCCAGTTTCTTTGGCTATCATGAATAACGCTGCTGTGAAAATACATGTACAAGTTTTTGTGTGGACATATGTGTTCAATTCTCTTGGGTACTAGGAAAAGAATTATTGGGTCATATGTTAACTCTCTGTTTAAATTTTTGAACAGCTGTCAAACTCATCAGAAAAACATTAGGATCACCAGTTTGAGAAATATGATGAGTGAACTGCCTCTTAGCTCTTTTATTCAGAAACAACACATATCACTTCTGTTCACGTTTTATTGGTCAAATCAAGTCATACAGCCACACTCAACATCAAGGGGACAGACAGGAAAGTACGGTCTTATCTAAAGTGCTGAAAAGGAGAGCAAATCAAAACTACAATGAGGTATCACCTCACACCAGTCAGAATGGCCATCATTCAAAAATCCACAAATGACAAGTGCTGGAGAGGCTGTGGAGAAAAGGGAACCCTCCTACACTGCTGGTGGGAATGCAGTTTGGTACAGCCACTGTGGAAAACAGTATGGAGATTCCTCAAAAGATGGAATAGACTTATCATATGACCCAGGAATCCTGCTCCTGGGTGTATATCCAGAAGGAACCCTACTTCAAAATGACACCTGCACCTTAGTGTTCATAGAAGCACTCTTTACAATAGCCAAGACATGGAAACAGCCTAGATATCCATCAACAGATGACTGGATAAAGAAGATGTGGTATATTTACACAATGGAATACTATTCAGCCATAAAAACCGACAACATAACGCCATTTGCAGCAACATGGATGCTCCTGGAGAATGTCATTCTAAGAGAAGTAAGCCAGAAAGAGAAAGAAAAATACCATATGAGATTGCTCATATGTGGAATCTAAACAAACAAACAAACAAACAAAGCATAAATACAAAACGGAAACAGACTCATAGACATAGAATACAAACTTGTGGTTGCCAAGGGGGCAGGGGGTGGGAAGGGATAGACTGGGATTTCAAAATGTAGAAGAGATAAACAAGATTATACTGTATAGCACAGGGAAATATATACAAGATCTTATGGTACCTCACAGAGAAAAAAATGTGACAGTGAATATATATATGTTCATGTATAACTGAAAAATTATGCTCTACACTGGAATTTGACACAACATTGTAAAATGATTATAAATCAATAAAAACTTTTTTAAAGTGTAATAGCTGGGAGATCAATTAGGAGGCTATTATGAAACTCCAGGTGAGAAATGATGGACATAGAAATTTGACAGTCTTCAGCATATAGATGGTATTAGAGCCATAGGACTGGATGTGCTCACCAAGACAATTTAGGTAACATGTTCTGATCCACTTAAACTTTGGCTTTAGAACACTCCTAACCATCCTTGGTGCTACATTAGGAAGACTTTTTAAAATTAGGCTGGTGGTCAAATTTTAAAAAAATAAAAAAATAAAGTGCTGAAAAGGAGAAGAACTGGAAATACAGAATGATACTAATGGCAGCTGCAGTGAATGTTACACGCAAGACGTAGTGCAGGCCTCTATGGGGAGATGCCCTTCACTCTAAAACTTGAAAGATCAGAAACAGCCTATTAGAGGCTGAGGGCAAAAAGGCAAAGGGATGCTCAACATCACTAATCCTTAGGGAAATGTAAATAAAAGCCACAGGAACTATCACTTCACACCCACTAAAATGGCCATAATCAAAAAAGAAACTGACAGTAAGAACTGTCAGCAAGAGTGTGGAGAAACTGAAACCTTCATACATATTTGATGGGAATATATAAAACCCCTTTGGAAAACAGTTTGGCAATTCCTCACAAAGTTAAACATAGAGTTATTATGTGGTCCAAAAATTTCACTTCTGGATATATATATGCACCCAAGAGAATTTAAAACATCTATCCACATAAAAACATACTGCATGAAAGTTCATAGCAGCATTATTTATGATAGCCACAAATGGAAACAACCCAAATGCCCATCAGCTGATGAAGGATAAACAAAATGCGGTAAATATATCCATGCAATGGAATATTAGTCGTCACGAAGAAGGAACGAGGTACTGATACATGCTACAACAGGGATGAACCTGGAAAACACTACGCTAAGCGAAAGAAGCCATCATATATTTTATGATTCCTTTTGTATAAATGTTCCAGAACAGGCAGATGCACAGAGACAGAAAGCAGATGAGTGGTTGCCAGTGGCTGGTGAGAGGGAGGAATGGTGAGGGACTGCTGATGGGTGCAGTCTTTCTTTTGGGGGTGATGAAGATGTTCTGGAATTAGAAAGCTATAAGTATCCTGAAAACTGCTGAATTGTACACTTTAAAAGGGTGAATTTTTTTTTTAAAGAGTGAGTTTTATGGTATGTGAATTACATCTCAATTAAAAATAGGTAACAGATTATAACCTGTTGAGTAAAAGAGAAAAATAAACTGAAAGTCTGTACAAACTACTGTGAATAAAATAAATAAGCTACAAGGATATATTGCACAGCACAGGGAATATATAGCCAATATTTTATAACAACTATAAATGGAGTGTAACCTTTAAAAATTGTGAATCACTATGTTGTACACCTGAAACTTATATAACATTGTGCATCAACTATACCTCAATAAAAAAAGAAATTGAAAGTCTGATGAGGAATAGAATATTTATCTGATTTCAAAGTACCTCTCCACAAAATCCTTAATAAAATGGAAAAAAGAGTAACTCTACAGATGCCACCTTAATCAAGTGATCAGAGTGAACACCATCAACAATGGGACAAACCCCAGTCATGTGCCACCTGTTCAGATATAATGAGAACACACCACTCTCAGTGTTTGATTTTCCTGCCCAAGATGCATAACCTGAATTAATCATGAGGAAACCTCAGTTAAACCCAAATGGAGGACCATGCTACAAAATAATTGGCCTACAATGTTTAAAATCCTTAAAAGGACAAGAAAGTCAAGGGAAGACTGAAGAACCGTTCCAGACAGAACAGTCTGAACGCAAAGATTTTTTTGCTCCAAGTTACATTATTGGGCATATTGACAAAACTTGAATGGGGTCTGAGGATCAGATGATAGTCCTATATCATACTCATTTTATTTGGATGTGTGTATCACATGGAAGAAAGTCCTTGTTGCAGGAAATACCCACTAAAGTGTTTGGGGATGATGTGGTATCAAGTCAGCATTTACTCTCAGATGGTTAAGGACAAAAAAAAATTATCTGAACCATTTTCACAGCTTTTTTTGTAAATTTGAGATTGTTTTTAAATATTCAAACACCAATTTCCAATGAAGTTTCATATTTTCTCAATTAACTTACTTTAACATTAATCCTGGGTTTAATCCCCAGTCCCTCCATTTAAAAATAATCATAATCATAATTAAAAAAAAAACTAATTACCTCCAACCCCCAAAAAAACTTTAAAAAAATCCTTTCTTCACTTTACAATCTTTCTTATATATCCATTGAACATAAATAATATCTATCATTTATATGGCACCAAATTCTTTATACAAGTGTGACAACATGCATAAAAAACCCGTAATTTACTGTTTCACTTGAGAGTTCAGAAACCTGCTCTGGCTAGGTCAAGCAGGAAAAGGAATTTACTGGAAAGATATGGGATATATGGCAGGCTCCGTCGGAAACAGCTCCTCCACTTAATAAAAGTGTGTTTATCTTGAGCAAGTGACTTTGCTACTCTGTGCCTCAGTTTCTGCATCCATAAAATGGAGGAAATTATAGTACCTACCTCACAGGATTGCTGTAGAGGTTAATTAATACATGTAAAGCACTTAAAAGGGGGCCTGATACACGGTGCTCCATAAATGTTTTTTATTATCATTAACTGACTTGTCCAAAGAAGCCAATGAGTGGCCAATGCAGAATTGGAACCCAAGTCCATCTAAAACCAAAACCTGAACTCCTTACAACAACCCTTTATCACAACATTAACTGAGCCGTGATTCTCCCTCTTTATCTCTCAATGGAGAAAACCAAAGGATGTTCCTTCTCCCACCCCGCTGGCTGTTACTTCCTTTTGTGTTCTCCTAGGGCTTACAAACAAAAACTTGTCCAGCCAGCTCTTCCCTTTCAGAAGCTCAGTTCATGCCCACACCTGCCAAAAAGCTTTTGCTTCACTGGTATACTTTGTTTGCCTTGGGTAATGTTATTCTTTTAAGTATAGAGGACATTTAATCTAAGTAATACTGTCCATGGCCTTTGATCTAGGCATGCAACAGCTGCAGCTGTAACATGCTTGCTTCATGCAGTGCCTGGCTGTCTTGTGTCAAAGCAATATCCTTCCTTCTCCTATTTGATGGAGAATATCAGGTCAACATCTGAAGGAGAAATGCAATTCCCTGGAAAGTGGTGTATTAATCGTGTATTTTAGTTTTTGTATTTTCTGATGTTTTGACATCTTCGAAAGCTTACTGATGGGGAGAGGCTGCCCCTCGCAGGGCTACTGTATTCTCAGAGATAGCAAAGGGCTCAGCTCTGAGCACATCTTTCATAAGTAAACCAACCAATCTCTACTCTATAGCTCCAGCCACCTCACTCTTCACGCCAGTATTTCCCCTTCCCTACTTCAGCCCAAGACCAGGCAACCAGAGACCACCCCTGTAGCCAAGAGCCCACTGGCATTATTTAAACTCATCAATCCTAAACTGTTTACTCTTATTCCAGTAAAAGCTCTGGCTCAGGCTTTCCCCTCTCTCTTGTCTTCTGCCACTTGACCAATACCCCATGCTTCCTCTGTGATCATGCCTGGCACATAGTGATCCCCTCTCTGGGACCTGTGAGTAAATAAAATTTTTCCTTGAAGAATAGCTTTGTTCTCATTTCCTCCCGTAGCCACACCAAGTTTACCATACTGTAGCCAACATTTACATTCTTAGAACTGGTATTATGAATTGATTTTTTTTCTAAAAAATATGCTTGATTTATATTTGTTGTTAAAACACTACTAATGCATGTTAACCTAAAACAAAACAGAGTATAAAGAAAATTTGAGAAAGACAGAAGATAACACCCATATCCTACCATTTCAACAAAGCCATTACTTTCATTTTCCAGTTTGCCTTCCAACTTTGCTCCATATGCTTTCCTCTCTCATGAAAATATTAATGATTTCTGCTAATTACAGTGTACAGATTTGCAAAACACTTTCATCTGTCTCATTCTGAGACCTTAAAAAGAAAAGGAGTGATCAGAGAAATAGATGAAAACTAGAAGACAGTAGGGTCCAGAAGCCCAGGGAGAAGAATATTTCCAGAAGAGAGTGATGTACCATGTTAGATGCTGGTGAAAGATCAAGCAACAAGAGATCTGAAAATGCCCATTGGATTTAGTGACATCTTTTAATAAAGTATTGGCAAACTTTTAAAAAGTTTGGCTGTGAAGGGAAGGAAAAAAATGGGATGGAGCTGGAGAGCAAATGGGACTAAGAGATTTTTTGTTTGCTTGCTTGTTATGTTTTTGTCTTTTAGATAAGATAGACTCCTGAATGCTTAAATAAAGACTGGAAGGATCTAGTTGAGAGCTAATGCTTAGATATCCAGAATAGAAAATGAATCACTGATAGTGTAAGGTTCACATGAAGGAGAGGAGGCAATAAGGATTGGTTTGGATAGGAGAAACACCAACCACTCCTATGGCAACTGGAAGAAGACTGGTTTAGGTGCAGGTGGGTTTTTGTTTTGTTCAGGGAAGATGAATGAGTTTTCCAATATAGACACTGACAAAGCACATAGACAGATTTTGATAGGCAAGTACAACCAAAATGCAAATGGTCATAGGAGTTTAGGGTACTGGAAAGTGTTATCGAAATGACGGGCCATAAAATCTTGCTAAATAAGGAAGAGCATGAAGGATGAAGAAAACTGATGGAAAGGGAGAAGCTAGATAGGTGAGTAGACTGGAGCCCTGATGAGCTAGAAGAACAGTCTTAGTCATTGACTATGGAAGCCAGAAGGGTTGTATCCAGAATGTAGAATGATGTTTTGGGTATGTCAAGACCCAGCGTATGGCCATAGGATGGGTGACTGAGATGGGATGGAGGAGAAGGTTGCTGGAAATGAGAAGGTCCTATAACTCAATGACCAGGATCTTAGATTGGCTGTATGTGAGAATGTTGAGGTCACTAGGATGGTGAGGGGAGGGGAATTATGTGAGCGAGTTGCCAAAATGTGATGGAAGAAGGCAGTGGGGAGGGGACAACAGGGTCAAAGCTGAATTACCTCTCTCCTGAACTCCATTCTTGAATTTTCAGCTGTTTAACAAATATCTCCACTTGGATGTCTAAAAGGTACCTTCAGCTTGACAATGTGGCCAAGCATGGAAACAGAGGGACTAGAAAATATGGCATTTGTTTCTGGGCACATAGTTCTTCTAAAAATAAACTTGGGGTTCTATTACAAAAAAGTGGGGAAATGGATTTCGTTAGGCAACAAATGTTCTCTTCCACATTGTGTAATGCTCACATGTTAATAGACATTACAACAGTGAAAATTCAGATAGCCTCAAAATTAAGGAGAATATCCAGAAAATATAAAGCATTCTGACAATTCAAAAGAAAAAGAAAAATGACCTAATTAAAAAGTGAGGAAAGGACTTGAATAGACATTTCTCCAAAGAAGATATCCAAATGGCCAAACAGCCCATGAAAAGATACTCTTTTAATAAAGGTAATCTTTTAATAAAGTACTGGCAAACTCTTAAAAAGTTTGGCTGTGAAGGGAAGGAAAAAAATGGGATGGAGCTGGAGAGAAAATGGGACTAAGAGATTTTTTTTTGTTTGCTTATTATGTTTTTGTCTTTTAGATAAGATAGACTTGTGAATGCTTAGACATTAGGGAAATGCAAATCAAAAGCATATTGAAATGCCACTGCACACCCACTAGGATGGCTATAATTTTTAAAAAGGGAAAATAACGATTGTTGGCAAAGATGTGGAGAAATTAGAACACTTGTACATTGCAAGTGGGAATGTAAAACTTGTTCAGCTGCTGTGGAAAACAATTTGGCAGTTCCTCAAAAAGTAAACATAGAATTACCATGTGACTCAGTATTTCAACCTCTAGGTATGTATCTAAAACAACTGAAAATAGGTGCTCAAAAAAGTCCTTGTACACAAATACTCATAACACTACTATTCATAGTAGCCAAAGATGAAAACAACCCAAACATCCATAAACAGATGAATGAATAAACAAATTATGGCATATCCATACAGTGGAATATTATTTGGCTATAAAAAGGAATGAAGGTCTACACATATGTGCTGTAATGTGGATGAACCTTGAAAACATTATGCTAAGTGGAAGATGTCAGACATTAAAGGTCACATTTTATGATTCCATTCATATGAAATGTCAAGAATAGGTAAATCCATAGAAACAGAATGCAGATTCATGGTTGCCAGAGATTTGGGGGAGGAGAGAATGGAGAGTAACTGCTTAGTGGGTACACGTTTTCATTTTGAAGTGATGAAAATGTTTTGGAACTAAATAGAGGTGGTGGTTGCTCAAAAAATGTGAATATACTGAATGCCACTGAATTGTTCACTGTAAAACAGTTAATTTTGTGTTATGTGAATTTTACCTCAATTTTTTAAAAAAGGGAAAGAGTTGTAGTATTAGGAATGATAGAAAAGTCATTTATCAAGGTACTAGCAAATTTTTTAACTGAGAAAATCAACACAGGATTATATGTGTGTTTTCACTATGACAGTAATTCAAACACAGCACAAAGTGTAAGTACCAAATTTCTTTTCTGCTATTTAAACACAAATCTATGTTAAGAAAACAGTCATGTGCTTTTTGACAGCTCAATAATGTAGAATTTTTCCCCATCACCATCCCGAAGAATAAAGAGAAAGAGGAAGCAGAGGAGGTAGAGGAGGAGGGGGAGGAGAAGAAAGAGAAACAGAGAGAAAGACAAGGAAGAAGTAAGAGAAAAGTTGGTTTCCCGTCTAAGTGTAACGTACTAAGAAACAGATTTTCTCCCTTGCTACCCACCCTGCCTGTATGAGAAAGAAAAACTGTGTTCTGAAGGACAATGATTTCTATCCTAGAATTCTATACCCAGCCAAATTATCCATGAAATGTGAGGATAGAATGTAGACATTCCCAGATTTGTAAGCTCTCATAATTTTCTCTTGTTTGCCCCTTTCTCAGAAAGTGAATGGAGCATGAGGGAGAAAGCTATGAAAAAGGAATTTATGGAAACTTTTGCCAGGAAGGAGGCAAAAGGAGGGGCTCGTGCAGCAGCTTCCAGCAGATCTAGAGAGGGATCTCAATCGCAGTCAGAGCAGGAGAAGAGAACCGTAGAGTGGGGGAATGTCACCAAGAAAAAAAAGTTGATAGGTTACCTGATGTGTTGGAATCTGCTGAGAGATTTCTATTCCTGTCAGAGATTTTGTGGATCGACTGGTGATAAACACATAGAAAACGAAGTGTGCCAATTTGTTGAACAGATGGGACCTATGGGGTGTAGGCAGAAAACAAATTTATTCCTGGATGCAAAGTTTATTCTTTGCATGTTCAGATTGTCTCTGGGAAGCCAGTTCTCCCCTCATACCCTTGAATGAAGTCTAGGGAAAATCTCATGACTTTTTCAGTCACTCTTAGGTCATCAAACTCTCTCCATCACTTAAAACTCCCAAACAGTCTCAGTTCAGTAATTTAAAAGTCCACTCTTAGTGGGGAGAGTATAGCTTAAGTGGTAGAGCACAGGCTTAGCATGCATGAGGTCCTGGGTTCAATCCCCAGTAGTTCTTCTAAAACTAAATAAATAAACCTAATTACCACCCCCCCAGATTTGTTTAAAAAGAAGTCCACTCTTCTCCATTAAGCTGAATCACATGAAATTGCCATTTTTGTGAGCATAAATGGTTGCATATTCATTTGATTCACTCTAATGAGTCAAAACTTACAAATTTATTTAAAATAAAATCATTTCCCCTTCTGCTGCTTTGGGCTGGTCACCTGAGATGCAAAGGGGAGGCCTAGTGGGCTTCTCTAGTTCCCCACCCAGGCCTTCCACCAGCCTTCTCCACTCAGGAGTCTGCCTCTGGTTCCTCCAGGAGAGAGGGGGGCCATGGAGGCAGAAGAAAAGAGGCAGTGTGGGCACCCTCCGACCTCAGCAGGTGTTCGCAATGGACTCTACCTCTTCCAGGATGCTTTTGGCATTTGTGTTGCTTCAGAGTTACTCCTCCACCCTCTCCCATCTCACCCCCATCCCCCCCCATGGGTGGGGCCTCGGTCAACCTGAAGAGCCCTTGATTTGATGACTGCTTACAATTCTGCCTTCAGCCCCCAGGCATCCAGCCTTTTTTGTTGGGTCACCTCACACCACAGGGCAAACCTCTTAGGCAAGATCCAAGCCAGTGTTTCCCCAGCACAGCCCAGTCGGGTCCTCAGGACACTGTCACGCACCCTTGAACACCACCTCCTCTTCTCTCTGCCACTATCAAAGCAGCTGGCCAGCCGCAGTGCCTTTCATGTACACCTCTCAGGCGTGAGTCAGACACCACTTACTGCGTCACCTGAGCTCCCAGAGACACAGCAAGCTCTTCAAGAGGCCTGGCTGAAGTGCCTCTCTTTAGGCTTGAAGTAAAAAAAAAGCATCCTCCTCCTCCCCGTCCCACAAATGGGCAAAGGTATCGTCACATCTCCTCAGTAGCTCTCTCGGGAGATATTCTTTAATCTCTGGAAATTTCAGCCTCAGCCCTTTTATGCTCTTGAATAGGAAAGGAACCAAAGATAACAAAATCAGTTTTCATTTTTTTTTAATTTAGTAGATTTAATTTACTTTGTTTTTTAGAGCAGTTTTAGATCCACAGCAAAATTGAGCAGAAGGTACCGAGATTTTCCACGTATGCTCTGCTCCCACACATACACAGGCGCCTCCACTATCATTATCCCTCACGAGAGTGGTACATTCGTTACAATCAGGAACCTGTATTGACCCATCATTGTCACTCAAAGTCCATAGTTTACATTAAGGGTCACTCTAGGTGATAAATACTCTATAGGTTTGGACAAATGTATAGTGACATGGATCCACCATTATAGTGTCAAGTAGGATAGTTTCACTGTCCTAAAAATCCTCTGTGCTCTGCCTAGTCAGCCTTCCCTCCCCTGAAGCCCCTGGCGACCGCTGACCTTCATCTAACCGTCTCCATAGTTTTTTTTTGCCTTTTCTGGAATGTCATATAGTTGGAATCATACAGTAAGTAGCCTTTTCAGATTGGCTTTTTTTCACTTAGTAATATGCATTTAAATTTCCTTTAGGTCTTTTCTTGGCTTGATAGCTCATTTCTCATTTCTTTTTAGTGTGGAATAGTATTTCATTTTGTGAAGGTACCACAGTTTATCCCTTCACCTACTGAAGGACATCCTGATTGCTTCCAAGTTTTGGCAATTATGAATAAAGTTGCTGTAACCAGTTTTTAATCACCTCTTTTACAAGTCCCGCCTAGGTAAACTTACTTTGGAATGGGGAAGCATCCGCTGAAACTGAGACTGAAATAGTTCCCTATTAACATCCTGTTACACAAGAAAATGAAAAACCAAGGCAACTAAGAACTTCAGGGAGAGAAATTTAGGTAAGAAATGAAATTTAACCATAATGCTCTACACACTCAGTGGTGAATGCTACTTATACAGCCTTAATAATGTAAATATTGATTGAATCTAGAATTACGGTATAAACATATTGGAAGGAGGAGAGAAGGGGAAATTTGTGTGTTGGAGTGGGTGGAAACAGAACTAAGAGAACAAAATTCTCATATACCATAGTAAGCAACAGAAGAAGTCTAAATGGAAGAATCCAGAATTATCTGTACAGGCATATCCATTTAGAAATATGAAGGAAGAAACCAAAAGAGCTGTGAGAGTTCAAAGTGAGTGGGCGGGGCTGTTGTCTTTCATGATAAGCTTCTTAAAACTACTTGACTCTATAAACTATGAACACATAATATTTAAGAAATTCAATTTTAAAGAATTGTAGTAGAACAGAAATTATCTAGAGACTAGGTAATATTTGAATATAACAAAAGCACTTGTGCTCTTCATGAGAAATAATTTGCACAACGCCAAAAGTTATTTTGCCTGACCAAAAATGTTTCTAATGTTACAGAGAAAATTATTCCCTTTAGCCTTCTGCCTCCAGTATGATATGAAAATACACCCTCCTATTTCCAAATAACCTTGGGTTAAGCAATGAATTCTCCTGCAGGATCAGTTTAAACTCATCATGAGGGATTTGTTTTTCCCACTGGGTTACTTGGTATTAAATTTGAGAGCTAACCAGGTCAGCTAAGCCAGCAGGGGCCACTTTGTTGACCTAGAACTAACTAACTCATGATCACTACTTCTCACCACTCACCCGGAGTCCATAACATCCCTATAACAAAACCCTATGAAAATTTTTTAGGACAATGGGCAAGAGAAAAAGACCAAGAGAGAAAAACAGAGATAAGCTCTTCACGTAACCTCCATGAGGACAGGAGCCTGTCTTGTTCATTTCAGTATTCTCAGTGTCTGGCACATTGTTAATGCTCAGTAAATATCTAAGACTCTATGGAATAAATAAATCATTGAGTGACTGTGACCCCCCCGACTTTCCCAAAGTCTACGTGCACTGGGATAAAGTTACACTGGGATGTAAGTTATATCTACAGTTCATAGACCTCTAAAAATCAACAGGTAAGATAGTCTTTGATAAGGGCACCTCAGGAATGTTTGGTGAAACAGCCAATTACAAATACTGGGATCGTAAGATCTACCAAGCGTATGAGGAGATACAAAAGACTGCTGACAGTAGTAGTGCTTGCAATAGCAAGAAATGGCACTAACCAAAATGTCCCTCAGTGGAAGCCTGGGTAAATACAAGATGGTATGCTCATTTGGTGGCATGCTCCCTACAGTAGTGAAAGTAAACCAACTAAAGCTCTGTAGGGGGAGGGTATGGCTCAGTGGTAGAGCACACGCTTAGCATGCATGAGGTCCTGGGTTCAATCCCCAGTACTTCTGTTAAAACAATAAATAAACAAACGTAATTACCACCCCCAAAACAAAATTTTAAATATATTACTTTAAAGCTCTGTAGCTAAATATGGATGAACTACCCAAAGATGGAATGTTGAGGGGAAAAAAGCAAGTCATACAAGAATTCAAATAGTATCATGCCATTTATTTAAACTTTTAAAATATACAAGATAATATTATTTTAGGAAGCCTTTATTTGCAGTGTAAGTATAAAAATGCATGGAAATAATAAATACCAAATATTGAATGAATGAATGACTATACTTTTTAAAAGTACCAGCCCCCAAATGAAGATGTTTTCTTTAAAAAATAAGGCATTTTATTTACATTTAGTAGGTAATTATATATGCACATTAAAGAATACTAAAAGGTATTTTTAATATTTTTCCCACTTCATCCCTCGCTATTCAGTCCTTCTCTCCAGAGGCAAATACTGTTATCACTTTTTTTTTTATGTCTCATTCCAGACCTCTGGAATCCAGAGGTGGTCTCTTCATTAACAAACATATGTGTTCTGTAGCTACCACAAAATTTCTGGCTGTTTTTTCTTGATTAGTTTGGCTAAAGATTTATCAATTTTATTGATTTTTTTCACCCAAAGAACTAGCTTTTTGTGGGGAGGGTATAGCTCAGCAGTGGAGTGCATGCTTAGCACGCACTTAGTAAGGTCCTAGGTTCAATCCCCAGTGCCTCTATTAAAAAAATAAGTAAACCTAATTACCTCCCCCTGGCTAAAAAAAGTAAAAGAAAAGAACTAGCTTTTTGTTTCATGGATTTTCTCTACTGTTTTTCTGCTTTCAAATTTTATTGATGTCTGCTCTTTATTCTTTCCTTCTGCTTGCTTTGGGTTTAATCTTCTTTTTCTAGTTTCTTAAGGTAGAGACTTAAGAAAGTTTCTTAAGAGACTTGATTTGAGACTTTTCTGTTTTTCTAATGTGAGCATTTTAATGCTACAAATTTCCCTCCAAGTATTGCTTTAATTGCATCCCCCAAATTTTGATATGTAATTTTGTTTTTATTCAATTCACAATACTTTTACATTTCTCAGCCCTGCAAGAAGCAAATTTACCAACTAGAGTGCAGTGTTTACATGCAGTTCTTTTTGCCTTTAGCTTTACAGTTTCCAGTCAAAGCACCGTTTTCCAAAGTTAATTAGGTCAGCTCCTTTTTCCCCCCTGCCCCATTAGTGAGATTCATTTGTTAATAGTCTTCATTTCATCTTGGAATCTTTGTTGATTTTTTAAACATTTCCATCCAGTAAAGTTTACTCTGTAATGGTTTTGAAAAATAGAGAGTAATGTATCTACCACTTCGTTAGCATGCAGACCAGATCAGTCACCTACAATACCTAAAAATTCTTCTGTGTAGCCTTTTGGTCAACTACCTCCCCCTCCCCCAACCCTCGCAACCACTGATCTGTCTTCTGTCCCTGTAATTCTGCTTTTTTCAGAATGTCATAAACATGGAATAAAAACTAGGTAGGCTTCTGGGTTTTGTTTTTGCACCTAGAGAGATGCAAGATTCATCTGTGTTATTCCGCAAACTTGGCTCCTTTTCCTTGTTATTTCTGAGTAGTGTTCCACTGCGTAGATGTACCACCTTTTGTTTATCTGTTCACCTGTTGCAGGACATCTTGGTTTTCCGAGGCTAGGCTGTTATGAATAAAGCTCCTGTAAAACATCGGTGTGAGATTTTAATGTGAAGATAAATTTTCAATTCACTTGTGTAAATACCTAGGACTAGGATTGTTGGATTGTGTGGCATGTGTATGTTTAACTTTATAAGAAACTGCCACATTATCTTCCCAAGTGGCTGTACAGTTTTGCATTCCTGTCAGCAATGAATAAGCATTCCTGTTGCTCTGCATTCTATTTGGTGTTGTAAGGTGTGTAATGGCATCTCATTTTGTGTGTGTGTATGTGTGTGTGTGTGTTTTATTTGCATTTCCCTAATGACATCTTTTCCTATGTTTTTTTGACACCATTATCCCTATAACTTCTTTGGTGAAGTGTCTATTCAGTTCTTATGACCATTTTTTTCTTTGGGTTATTTGTTTCCTTATTGTTGAGTTTTAAGTGTCCTTGTGTACTCTGGACACAAATCCTTTATCAGATATGTAATTTGCAAATTCTTTCTTCCAAGTCTGTGTCTTTTTTCATTCTCTTTATAGTGCCTTTTCTCATTCCTTTTTTTTTTAAAAAAAATGCTGATTATTATTCCATTGTATGAATTTGTCATAATTCATTTAGCCACTCTTTGGTTGATGGACATTGATATTATTTCCAAACTTTTACTATTACAATCTGTTTTTCCTTGAATTCATATTGTTATTTCTAAGAACAATTTGTTTTTCCTTTCCCATGAACTGTTTGCTGCTATCTTTATCCATTTTTTATTGAGTTGTTAATCTTTTTGTTATTCATATAAACTCTTTTGTTTTCCCCCTTATTGAGATATAGTTGACATAGAGCACTGTGTAAGTTTAAGGTGTACAACATAGTGGTTTGACGTACATAGACATCATGGAGCAATTACCACAATAGGTTTAGTGAGCATCCATCATTTCATATTGATACATTAAAGAAATAGGAAAAAAAATCTTTTTTGTGATGAGGGCTCAGATTTAATCTCTTAACAACTTTCATTTATAATGTACAGCAGTGTTAACCATCTTTATCATGTTGTACATTATATCCCTCATACTTACTTATCTTATAATTAACTGAAAGTCTGTACCTTTTGACCACCTTCATCTAATTTCCCTCCCCCAACTTCTTAGGTCCTCTTTATGTGTTATGAAATTTGCCTTTTCTGTGATTCAGATGCAATTTTTTTCCACTTTGTCATTTGTCTTTTTATTTCCCATGATTATATTTTATATTTTCATGAAGCTAAATGATTCTGTATCGAACTTTTCCTCTAAGGCTTCTGAATTTTGTGTTACAGTTAAAAGAATCTTCTCCACTTCAGGGTTATAAAAGAATTCTCCCAGGGATTCTTCTGGTACCTTTATGGTTTCCTTCTTTCCATTTGAATCTTTGCTCCTTTTTGCATTTTTCCAGGTATAAGGGATGAAGTACGGATTTAATTCTGTTTTTTTCTTGCAGAGGCTAGTTGTCCCAAATCACTTACTGAATGAAGTCCATGTTAACCAATTTGAAATACCACCTTTAATACTAAATGCTTACATGTGTTTGGGTCTATTTGGGAATTTATTTTCTTTTCCGCTGATTTGTGGAACTAATTAGGTGCTAGTACCTAATAGTTGTAATTAGTAAGGCTTTATAATACGTTCACTACGTGGTCAGGCATTTTCAGAAATGTTTTCTTGTTAATTTTTCCGTAAGAATTTTAGACATGGCTCATCCAGTTCCGAAACAAAATCCTGTTTGTTTTTCTTGGGATCTCATTAAATGTCTTGATTAAATCTCATTAAATGTTTGGTAGCTTAATGATGTGGATTCTTGCTAGCTAAGAACATAGCTTATATTTCTATTTGTTCAAGTTTTTTCTGTGTCTTTCTGTGGAATTAAAATTTTTTCTTCACATAGATTGTGCATTTTTATTGGAAAGTTATTCCTAGGAATTTTAAAAATTTCTTTGTAAATGGGATCTTCCACCATATCCTCTAACAGTTGGCTCCCTGAAGATTTCTGAAATAGCCCTAGAAGATCGGTCTACCTCAAATAATCCCATGGATTACTCATCTAGACTAGCAGGTCGTTCTCAACTTGTTTCCCCTTGCAACATATACTGTAGGTGACCTTGACATACAGCATTCGGTCCTACAGGTGTTCCTTGTTTTTTAGAGACTCCAGCAGAGAAAGAGAGGCTGTGGTTCTTCAGTAGTTGACGGAAATTTATGTGTACCAGATACTGTGTTAAGGGTCAGGGATACATACCATGGTGACCAAGACATGGTCCAAGAGTTCCTGCTCTCATGAAAGTTGATCACATAGTCCTAGCCAGACAGAGCAAACTCAGCAAATAATCGAATAATTATAAGGGTGCAAAGTTCTGCTAAGGGGCTATGAGATTGGAGCAGAGATAATTGCCAGGTGTTAACATCCATTAACATCCACACCCAAGTCTTCAGTTACCTCCCAGATGCTACTCACTCACACATTGCATCTCTGGTCCTGAGTTTCCTCTAAACTGGAGACCTGCCATTTCCACTTCCCCATGAGGAGGTAGAGTCTCATTCCCCTACTCTTGGATCTAGACTTGTAGCCAGTAAACAACAGTGAATGTGGCTCTATATGACAACAAAGGCTAGGTCACATTAGGCAATGCAGCTCTGTCTATCTCTATGGGATACTCACTCTTGAAGCCTCCAGCTGCCATTGTAAACAAGTTGATGGCCCAGAGGCTGCCATGCTGTGAGGAAGTTCAAAGCAGCCCGCTCAGAGGCCACATGGAAAAGCCCTAAGGCTTCCTGAAGAGAGAGAAAGGCCCTGGTGCTCTGTCCCCAGTGGTCCCATTCCACATTAGAGACCCAGAGTTAGAAAAACTTAGCCAAACTCTCTCCGAATTCCAGACCCACAGATCTACAAAGACAATAAAAATGATTGCTGTTGTTTTAAGCCACTAAATTTGGGAGTGGTTTGTTTTGTAGCTTAGTAACTGGGACCTGGACCACAGGGTTTTGTACATCCTTTCCCTCCTACTTGGAACATCTGCACTGCTTTTGCCTAGGTACCACCAACATGTCCCTTCCAATCTTTGCTAAAGCTACCATGGCTCTGGATGCTCTGGCCCTAAACGCTGAAACTAGGATTTCATAATGCCCTCACAACACCGTGTACCTTTGCTTCCTGTGCTTATCACGATTGCATCTGGAGATTCTTTCATTGTCTTTCTGATAAGTCTTCTGCTCCACAGACCAGCATTCCGTTCATGCAGTTACACTGTAGGCCAGGCATTACAAACTCAAATATCAACAGGAATGGGAGAGTACATGAGAAATGAGGGCAAACTAGGGACTGTGGTGAAATAAAAGTACCTATCTGTAGGGCACAACTCCCACTCAGCAGGCTCTGTGCAGCCAAATCTGCTTCATTTTGAAGGAGATGACACAAACCAGATTATTATGTATGGGTTAGAATGATAGTGACTAAAGCTAAAAACATAGAAGAAAGAAAAGGAGAGAAAAGTAAAACAACCACCTGAAGATTTAATACTTCTGTTTTTTTTTTGAGAACAACTATGAACTCTCACCTTGTGTAACCAAAGAATTTTATTTAACTGAGGCATAGGTGAGCCGTGAGCTGGCTGGGGTTCAGGAGGGGGTCACTTAGATTTGTTTTTCTTCATTTGTAACTAGAGACTGTCAGTCAGATTCTCTTCTAAGGGTCAGAAGTTTTCTTGACTCTTGACAAATAAAGGAATTTTTTTTTTTGAAAGAGGAAGATGGAAGTTAGAATTTGTAACCATGAAGTAAGTTATGTGAAATCTTGTGTGTTCCTTCCTAGAAGATAAATTCTGTATATTTGTAATAAGGAATGGGAACATGCAAAGCTCATAAAAGTCCTATAAGAAGTTGATTTTTAGCTAAAGGTTATACTCCTTGTTATTTAATGTATCTATTAAAAAGTAGAGAAAGAAATGAACTATCAAGCCATTAAAAGAAACAGGCCACTTAAGTGCACATTACTAAGTAAAAGAAGCCAATCTGAAAAGGCTACAAACTGCATGATTCCAACAATATGACATTCTGGAAAAGGCAAAACTGCAGGAGGCAGTAAAAAGATCGGTGGTTGCGGGGTATTAGGGAGAAGGAGGGGGAGGCAGTGCTGTAAGGACAAGTGATCCCCAGAATGACGGGTGATCAGTCACTAAGGAGAGCAGGTAGTAGCCTTGGCTGCTCAGAGCAGCACACTTAGGACTTTGCAACACTAAGGAGCATCCTGTCACTCTTGAGATGGAGAAGATGAGACAGGGTATGAAGCTCTACTAATTCTCATGACCCTGGGGTAAAACAGGAAATTATTGTTTCTATTTAACTAAGAGGGAAATGGAGGCCCAGCTCTGTTGAGGCCCAAGTCACAGAATAAAATCCAAAGTCTGGGTTGGGGGGAAAAAAAAAAGGAAAAGAGGGATCTTCATCTCAATGTATAGAAGGAGGGAAGAAATTTGAGACTAGAAGTCATAAGCCCGTCACTTGGGTCCCCAGGGTAACAGTCAAATGGGTCAGAACATTCCCTTCTACCTTTACATCTTTGGAGAAATTGTGCGAGGACCTCAGCTTTAGGCTTAGGGAAACCCCTGTGTCTGCTCCTTTACCGAAGTGAGCTATGGAATCTAGATGGCTTGGAAGTTAGAAAGGAAAAAAATTCACCTTTAGCAGAGGGCAGGATAGTATCTGAATGTTGCTTAGTACTGTCTTAGGTGGGCACTTAAATTTCACGGACAGTGAAATTCCTTTGTTTTCGGTGTCCTAAAATTCAGTCTCATTGCATTTTATAAGAGGCAAAGTAAGGAGGCTTGCCTGGTCCAGAGAAAAGAGCCCTCCGTGGCTGGGGCAAGGTCCCACGGCATTGTTTGGAGAGGCCCCTTCAGCCACAGGCATTCCATATCAAGAATTTATGCAAATTAAACTGTATTGCCTTGGCAAGAAAGATTGAGCAATAGTTAAATTGAAAGATATTGAGAGAGAGGTAGAGAAAATAAACTTTTTTTAAGTAACGGGTTAAGTAGTCGTAGAGTGAGCAAGAAAGGCTGGCCTGGACACCTGCAGTCCCTTCACTCACTGTTTCCTGGATTTCTCACAATGTGTACGTTATTCTTTGCTGAGCGTAATTCTAGAGGTCCATGATTCCCCACTTCCAAACCTGAACCTCTCATATAAGAGCGCTGCAAAAAACTACTTAATTTATCTAGGGCTGTATAAAGAAACAGTAATCTTGCATGTCTTGCCTTTTTAATTCACTATAAAAGTTACTGATTTTATTATGTGTTTTACTCTCACTAGAACGTAGGCTCCATGAAGGCAGGGATTTTTTGTTTGAGCACCACTATATTCTAAGCTCTTCGAGCAGTGCTTTGCACTTAGCAGGTGTTTCATAAATATTTACTAAAGTAGGAATTGAGGGAAGGAGATGAAAGAGTAACGAACACCCAGGAAGAGGAGGCACGCAAAGGGAAAAAGGTAAGAGCGAAGCGGAAGGAGGAAAGAAGACCCAGCCTCCGTTGGAGTCCTGCGAAAAGCCTGCCACTCCCAGAGGAACTACAACTCCCAGCAGCCCCCGGGGCCCAGAGCAGGCCTAGAGGCTCAGGCGGAACTAGGCGCCTGCCAACTAGGCTCCCGGCGTACCTTGCGAGCGCAGGCGCGGCCGCAGCACCCGCCGGGACTTGTGGTCCTGGCCGCGGGTGGGGGTGGGGTTCGGCATGGAGGCGGGCGGGGGCCGGGGGCGGGCGCAGGCCCCTCCCCCGTCACTTCCTGCCGGGCTGCAGGCGCCGGAGCGACTCTTCAGCGTTTGCGCCGGCGGCAGCCGCGTCTGGCTCGGCTCCCCCTTCCTCTGACCCCCGGCCCGGCGGCGCCCGCCTCCTCCGCGGCCACTCCGCCTCTTCCCTCCTGCCGTCCCTTCCTCGTCTCCTGTCTTCCTTCCTCCTTCCCATCCTCGCCGTCGTCTTCGCCTTCGCCGCCGCCCAGGACCGCCGGCCGGGGGACGAGCTCGGGGCAGCAGCCAGGTGAGGCGGCCAGGCCGGGCCTGGCGGGGCCCGCGCGGGCCCCGCGGCCTCGGGGAGATGGGCGGCGGGTGGGGCTTAGGCCTCGGCGGGCCCGCGCGCCCGGCCTCCTTCCCCGGGCCTCTCTCCCGCCCGCGGGGCCTTCCCGGAGGAGGCGGGTTCTCCCGTGCCCCCCGCCTCAGGGCGCCTAGCGGCCTGGACCCAGGGCGCCCCAGTCCCAGCACCCCTTGCTGCAGCCAGAAACAGGTGCCATGCCGCCTTTCCTCATTTCTCCTGTCGCGCTGGGATGCCGAAGTTATTCCCGGGGCGGGAGGTGGGGGGGATCCCCGCTTCAAGTCCCTGAGGTCCGGAGTATCTAAATCTCCTCAGACGGGTTCGTAGCGTAATGGTTACGAGCGCGGCCCAGGTGTCCGATGCGGGTGTAAATCCCAGCTCTGTCCCCTTGGGCAAGTCGCTTAAACTCTTTGTGTCTTGGTTGGAAAAAGGGGCTAATGCCTTCCCTGCCTCTTAAGGCTGTTAAGGTTCAGTGAAATGGGGCGTGTAAAGCGCTTATCAGAGTGCCAGACCCACAGCGTGTCCCAATAAACCGTCTGCATAATTTATTAGCGTGATATTAAGGTATAACTTAATGGGTAGAGTGGACAGAAGTTGACCTACCTACCCGTTTAGGTTTCTTTAGAGGCAGAAATATTCAGCGTGCCTACCGCCAGCGCCCGGACATTGTTTTGGGTTGTTAACATCTGAAAGGGGCGTACGTTTAATTGGGACACTCTGTAAGTAGGCAGTCTGTAAAAGATAAATGCTGTTATTTCCATCTCCTCCGCTGAGCCAACTGCAGGATTTTCACCAGCTCCCTCAGTATGAGCAACCTGTCCGTTTTTCTGCCGTCATCCGGCTTCTTGTTGTCATTCCATTTCTGGGAAAGTTCCTGGCAGAAGCTTTCCTTGAGTTTAGCAAACCTTTCCTGAGCACTTGTTCTGTGTCAGGCTCTGGAGGCGAGTGTCCGAAGCTGAAAAATGTCTGTCCGTTCTTGCGCTGCATCTCTAACTTCTAACTTTTTTTCACTGCAGCTTTGCTTTTATCCCCTCCGTCCCTGTTGGCCGACTTTCCTTTTAAGCCCTTGCCCCACGTCCGTGTTGCAGTATTGCTTATGTGGAAGTTTTCTTCTGTTCGGGCGAAGATGTGTGCTTCAGTCTGTTCTGCTTTTGTTCTCTGGCTGTGGGGACGTTTTTAAGGTCACTCTTCCCTTCTGCTTGTAGCTTTAATTGTTTAGAGGGTAGTGGAAATAGACCAGATTTTTGGTTAATTTTGGGCTTTCAGGAATCAGTATGCTTAGCAAATGTAGATTACATTGCTCCTTGTTGAAGTAAAAACTAAAAATACAGTTGGATTGAAGAGGGAGCAGTTTCAGTGATCCTAGTGACAGGTGGAATTTTTAAAACAGCAACTTTATTTAAGGATACTGAGTTTCTTTTAATTCTGCTCTTAGTTGTATAGGTGTACCCTTCACTAAGGAAATTCAACTTATGGAAGTTCAGATTTACAAAAGAGTAAGCCTGTGTGTTTGCTCTCCTGAATGATCCTCCTGAATCATAGGTAGTAAATTTCCTTACTGAACTTGAACTGTTTTGATTTACACCCATTTGTGAATAACACACGGGGATGCAAAGTGGCTTCCCTGTTTTTGACATTTTCCTAGAATTTTCTGCCACAGTCTTACCATTTTCCTAGAATTTTCTGCCACAGTCTTACCATCAAGAAATAGTTTAGAATCTTTTTGGGGTTGGGGGGTAATTAGGCTTATTTCTTTGATTTTAGAGGTGGTGCTGGGGACCACTTGAGCTATACCCTCCCCACTAGTCTTTGTTTTGATGACTCTTTAAAAACACCTAAGCAAACAAGTGTACAAGGAATACAAAGCATATCTTCTGCTGTATCAAAATTACTGTAGTGTCAGGGAAATGATGTTTTAACACTGCAGTCAATAATCTAATTTTAAAAAACTTTTTATTAGGGAAAACATACAACAGTCAAATAGTATAGAGAACCCCCATGGTTTGGTCACCCAGATTTGATAATTATTAACTCATAGCCAAGGTCAGTCTTCTTTCATGTAGTACCCCTTCCCCCAAACTGGGTTATTTTGAAATAGTCCATCTGAATATCATATAATTCTGAGTATCATATTTTACCAGATTGCCACACTCTTTTTTTTTTTTCTTATATATTTTAGTGGAGGTACTGGGGGTTGAACCCAGGACATTGTGCATGCTAAGCCTGTGCTTCACCACTCAGCTATTTCCCTCCCCCCAGATTGCCCCAGACTCTTAATTGGTCATAAAATTTACTTTTAGTGGAATCATAGTTCTCATTTTGTTATGCTTCTTATCTCTGCTTATATATACATGATTACTGTATAGCAGGAAAAAAAAAACCCAAACCAAGCAGCACTTGATTCAGTCCTTATCCTCCTCAAAGTCATCCAAAATACTGCCTTGCTTCTTTGTGTGCAAAAGCAACAATTCTTGAGCTATTAATGACTATAATTGAAAGCAATCAGAAATACAGATATCCCTAATCCTGTTTTTTGGTGGAGCCCTACCTGTTAAACCACTTTTAATGGAGAATAACTTTGTGTCAAAGTTAAACTACAGTTAATAATTCATAATAAAACGTGCCAAGTTTCTTTACAGTAGTTGTATAAATATACTGCTATCACCTTAGGTTAAGAATTAGCAAAGGATTTTGATTTCAGAACTGCTGTGGAATTACTTTCCGAAGACCGCCCCTTCCCCAGTCTGCTATATTTACAAGCCAATTTAGTAAATATGAATGAATTCACAGCATGTTCATGTTTTTCTTTATCATCTAAAAGGCGATCTTTCCTAGAATGGAAGTTGACAGAAAAATTATATTCGTTATTTATTTTTAAAATTTCTGATAGTGAAAAATTTTCAACTTTTAGACCTGTAGCATCATCGTTTTCAGTTGTGTAGGTTTACTTTTGCTCTTGATCAAGTACAGTGAACATGTATGTTATGTTTTAGTTACTAAAACCTGGGAGATGAGGAGGGATATGTATACCTCTTAAAATTAGGGGGAAGAAAAACCCAATTTGGTATCTAAGTAAGGACACAAAATGTGCTTTATTTTAAAAAATGCTTAGTTGCTTCCTAGTAGGCTTTATGTAAAATTTTTAAGTATTTGGAATTGTTACCATAAAAACAGTTTGTTCAGATTAGAGTGCTTTCTTTTAAGATTGGGCCAGAAAGCCTATTTGTAACACAGTATCTTGCACGTCAGTGTGTTTTGGGGTTTTTTTGGGGGGGGTGGTTGGTAATTAGGTTTACTTATTTATTTATTTGCTTTTTAATGGAGGTACTGAGGTTTGAACCCAGGACCTCGTGCATGCTAAGCATACGCTCTACCACTGAGCTATACCCTTCCCTCCTTCACATTATCTTAAGTTTAGAAGTGAACGTGACTCATGGAACTTCCCCCACCCCCGTCCCCAATTCTGAAGTCTAACCCATTAACGGTCCATGTGTAATCATTAAACATGGGGCTATACTGTGTTCCTTCGTCCGGGAGTCTCTCCCCGAATAAGACAACAACAGTATTTACTATAGGAGGCACAGAGTGGGTCTCAGCTTGTAGGACAGTTTTCTCCGATGCCCTTTTAATGGATGGAGAAAAATTGAAATTCACCAGCATAAAGATGAAACTTTCATGAAAAAGATATCTCTTTATGGGGTGTCATAAATCAATTCTAGAGGCCTTGTTTATGAGCCTCCAAACTGAATGTCATACTTATTTGATGTCATACTTAATGACAGTTGCTCAATTTGGGGAAATGTAGATTCCTCCCCATCAAATGAAAGCTTTTGGAGTTGCTTTCTCACAGAACAGAGTTTTGGGGCCTTCAGAAATGCTTAGAGAATTTTATGACAGATTTTGTTTCACACTAGAACTGTAACAGATTGTTTCAAATTAACTTCTGGTGACAGACCTTTGTGGTTAAAATGCTTCTGGTGTAATTTTTTGTATGAGCTGTTCCTTAAATAAAACCTGGTCAAAATCAAGCATTTATTCTGTTCCAAAAAATATAGTGTACAAGTTAGAGATTGAACCATGAGAATACATGTTAGTTGCTATAGTTTTTTTCCCCCAACATTTTATTATGAAAGATTTCACACATATAATAGAGTTTAAAGAATTTCAGTGCACACCCTGTATCTACCACCTACTTTCTGCCATTATTTTACTATATTTGCTTTATCACATGTCTATTCCATTTGTCCATCTCTTTTAATTCATTTATCCATTTTATTTTTCAATACATTTCTAAGTAAATTAAAACAGCACACAGCATGCATAGCTACCACAGTTAATTTTAAATTGAGACAGTTCTGTAAGGTATTCCTAGATCTTTAAAAGCTTTGTTGATTTTTGTTTCTAATTTTGCTTTGATTACAGAACTCTGCTTTTTAAAGGAAGTTGTTTAATGAACTTTTGCATGAAGATGTGCTTACCTATAAATCAAGTATTACGAAGTTTGAATAATGTTGACCAAATCCTTTGTTTTAACCTAAGGAGATAATAGGGTTATAAATATGTAGCTATGTTGATCTTAACAAGTGCCACCAGATGATGGCTTGGATGTTTTGTTGACTTAATGCTTAATGCTCTGAACTGTAAAAAACCTTACCAAAGAGAATTATTTACTTTAAAAAATGGTAAAATGGGGAAATTACTGCAAATAGCTTATGTTATTTGAAAAATATTTACATTTCCATTGTAGGGAATGAGGTTGATGTAAAGTGATTTATGTCACCAAATAAGTGGAGGAAGAAACAAATTCTCTTTAGACTTAATTATATTTTCTGGAATCACACATGTTCAGTTATTTGTTGAAGGCGTATATTCAGGGGGCTCCCTCGAAGTATATTTACTGAAACCAAAGTAGAAAAAAAAATCTGTCCAAGAATATTTTTGCTTGTGATTAAAAATTAGTCTTCTAAATATTAAATCTGTAGCCCATCTGCCTCTGTTTAATCTGGAATCTAATTTGGAAGAGAAGTGTGATGACTTTGTGAGTTTATAACAGTAATGGAAGCAAAACAGATCATTGTGGACAGAGGTCATAATTGTCCTAGGGGCTTTTTGTTATGTCTGCTGGACTGCAAAGTCTAAGAAAAATCTATTTAAGTGCCCTGGGGTCTTTTCCCGAAATGAAAATGGTTGTTCATCAGATTGTCTCTATATTTGAAGTAGTGTTAGAACTGGTTGCCCAGTGAGTGTGGGTTGATTTTAGTCAGCATGTTCTTTATTCTCATTTAAAATGTTTTTTACAAGTGGTATGTAACTATAAATTTATATTTATAGATGTTTATATGACTGAGGACAGAATTAGTGAATTTGCTGGATAATAAAGTTTGCTACTATTTATTGAGCTCTTACCATGTGCCAGGTTAGGATTACAGGGTGAGAGTTATTTGATGCAGGAAAGGAATTTCAAAGGTCAGGTTGAATTTATGTAATAATATAAAAGCTGCTGTTCATCGAGCTCTTCCTTTGTGCTAAAGGTTGAAGTAGATGCTTTATGTTGTATTTCTGATACTCCGCAGTGCCTTTGCGAGGAAGGGTTGTAATAGCTGAGGTACTGAGGCCCATCTAGGAGGCCAGGTAACTAGAGCGGGGTCCCGAGGTCTTTCCACTGAACCACACTTTGTCTCTAATTATTCTCAGGTGCTTTTTGTTTAGGATAATTTATTCTATGTGTCAGTTCTTTCTCCCCTACTCTCCTACCCACTGCAGTTAGGATGAATTTTGTTCACTAGGACTGTAGATCAATTTGGAAAAAAGTCTGGTTCAGTAATACTCAGTCTTTTTAATTAATGCTATTGGTCACTTCCTTGAAACAGTTTAAAGATTTACAGGTTCCTTTTGTTTGTGGTGATAGATTGCTGCAGTCAAATTAAACTAAAACTTTTAAGCTGATTCAAAGGTTCGAGGTGGGGATTAGAAGTAAATGGGGAGGAGGATGTTTCATTTGACTTTGTGTTGAAGGAGGTTCTCTTGCTAAATTATTGCTATAATCCTTTATGAATTTTATTAAAAATGATTTATTAACTATAGACAAGGTTGTTGCTAAGAAAATGAATTTCTTTAGAAATATATTCTGCTTTATTGGAAATGAGTTAACTAAGCCTGCAGTTAATTTTTGTTGCTCTGTTTGCTTCCCAGCCATTTCTAACATTCATTTCCTGGCTAATGGTATTCAGAATATTTAATGTAACTTTCTTTTTGGTATTGAACTGCCTCCTAAACAATTTCTTTTTTACTTTCTTTGAGTGGGTGATCTCCTTGAATGAGAAGCCTCTTTGGTTCTCTTAGGCAGTAGTCATCTTTTATGGCTAGTCTGAAGAGGCTAGGTCAGTGAAATTAAATTTGCCTTTGAATTTGGGGTTTTCGTGAGATAGTTTATGAGTTTGCATTCTGTGTTTTTAACCTCAGCTGAGGTGTGTCTCAATCATAAAAAGGTGTTGGAAATGTGTCTTTTCTGGGAATGAAGTGAGCAGATAATGCTTGTTAAATTGTTACTCTGTCAGCTCCCCTCAGGCATGAGCTTTATGATCTAACTAGATCTTGTCTGATTCTCTCCCGTTTTTGCTTTTTTGAAGTCCATGCTTTCTATAGATCAAAATTAACTGAAGCATGAATTTTCTACCCTTGCAGATTCCACCCTGGTACAAATAAGGCCATTGTCTGCTAATGCCATTGTGATTTGGTACAAAATGCTAGGCAGTCCTTTCCTCTGTCAGAAGATAATTTATATGTAATGATAAGTCTGATTATTCTTGGAGGCTTATGTTCTTTGTTGCACAGTTTAACCTGCTCGTTGACGCTCCATGACCCTTTACCTAGATGACGGTCAAACATAGGTAGATACGTTTCCTTTTGGTTTGTAGTAGAGCAAAGCTTTACAGTCTGTAACATTTAGAGTATGACTGCTTCAAGGAAGTAGTTTCCCTGTTAACTGAGAATGTATCTATTTAAGCACCAAACATAAAAAAGAATAAAGTAAAAAGCATTTTTTCGAAGCAGTGAGGTTCTTTCTAAGTTTGCTACATTTTTTCTTTCTTAAAGCGTTTTGAACATGGTTTGTTAATATTATTTTATAATATTGGTTACCGTGTACCCTAAGAAAGTGATGTTTAACAGCTAACTTTGGTGTGACATGTTATAGTTTACAAGCGTTTCACCTACATTTCCAGTAGATCCACCCAGGAATCATGTAATTATTGTTCATTAATCATATGAAATTGGTGGTAGTAGCCCAATTTAAAAGGTTGAAGTCTACAGAGTAATTTGCTTAGGGTAGTTCATCTGAGCACCAGAGTTGGGACCCAAACTTGGATTTCCAGTGAGGGATTTTCTCTTCTTCACCCAAGTAGCCATGTGATAGCTGGTTGCCCTTATCCTAAATCAGTGTCTTGCTGCCAAGGGACCGTTTATGTTCTTTTGTGTCTTCTTTAGTTATGAGGTGATATGTATTATAAATGATTTGTTACTACTAATTAAAATGCCACTGTGAATTAGTTATGTAAATTTGTATTGGGTCCAAGGTTATTCCTATATAAATGTGAATTCCATGAGGACAGGGACTATATCTTATTGGTGTATTCCTCTCTCTCTAGTGCCCAGAATGGTGCCTGCAAATAGTAGATGTTCAATGTTTACTTATTAAGTGAATAAAGCGATGAATTTAATTCACCCCCTTGCGTTCTAGTATGCTTCTTGAGTGGAAAAGAAAGGGAGTTGGGCTTAACCCTGCTGCTTGGAGTAAGTAAGTGCTGTATAGATGTTCTGGTAATCATCATGGTGGCTTTGGAAATGGTTGCGGATTAAAAAAAGTTTGCTCATGGAAGTGTGAAGGTGTATATGAATCTCAGATATCATTTGTGTAGAGATGTTAGAAATCCACGTGTCTGCAGACATTGTATTTCTCTTTCCTCCCCCTTTTTTCTTTGCTGTTAAATTGTTGGCAGTTGTCTCTCAGTGTTGTCATGATGTCTGACTCTGGCAGCTCCTTTTTTCCATTCTAATTTTTTTAACTTCAGATTTGGGCTGGAAAACTCGAAAACCAAGCCTACCATAATCATTAAGCATAGATGGGCTTGAATTGAGGAAAGCCCCCCCTGGTAAAAGGAATGGGCTCTATGAGGTGGCCTTAAACATTTGTTTGGGCTGCTCAGAGGCCTTTTCAGTTCTCATTCATACTAATCTTTTGAATGGATGAGCTTGTGGAACAATAGGGTTCTAGACTGGAGAATTGTTAGTATAGTATACTGTTTTCAGAAAGAAGAACGTGGGTTGTTAAAATACTGTAGGACCAGTTAGAGCTCTTGAAATTATTTGGACAGTTTCTGAAATTACTTGGACAGTGAACAGCTACTTTTTATTGTTTATTAAATCACAGTAACAGTGTGAAATTGAAATGAGGAAAATTATGTTGTAAAAATGCAAAAAGGATCTCAAGGTAAGGAATCCAATTTGTTACTGACTACTGCCATTTAAATAGGGGGAGCCTGTAGATGAATGAAACCCAAGAGTTTGAAAATTAAACTCTCATGTCACCTGAAATCCGTTCTAAAGAATGATTGTGATTTGAATTTACTAGAGGTAATACACTTTTTTGTATTTTGCAATTTAATATAAGGATATTTATGTACAAAGTGCCTTTTTGTAAATTTTCCCATGTAATTGTATTTTTGTCACCATTTGTATGGTAAGGATGTCTGTGAATAAAATATTTAGCCAGTAGTTGAAGGAGGGGGAAACCTATAAATTTAAAAATCAGGCTTGTATACAGGCTGTCTTAAAAAAAAAAAAACAGGTTTGTGTGATTGGACAATATTAGCTGTCCAGTTCCTTTTTTAAAATTTAATTCCAGAGTATTCACAGCTCTCTTAGCAGGAAGTAATTAGACTTATAAAGGAAATTTCTACTGTCTCTTATGTTCATGTCTCTGCAAAGTACTCTTTACCCAGTTCCTAGGACAGTTGTGTCTTTTGTAGACTACAGTGTGCTGCTTCAAGCCATGACATCATGCTTTAAGAAACTTCCCTACTTGTTTTTGTTTTAGTTTTTTAGATAACTGTGTTTTTTATTTTTTATTTTTGGAGGGGGGATAATTAGCTTGATTGATTGATTGATTGATTGATTGACTGGAAGTACTGGGGGACTCCAACCAGGACCTCGTGCATGCTAAGCATGCACCCTGCCGCTGAGTTATATCCTCACCCTGAAACTTATATACTTGTAAATTTTAGGTTTCCCCAAAACTTTAGCAATATGTATCTTTATTTTCAGAAAAAGATCTACTCTAGTAAATTACTGTTGTTTCTTATTTTCCAGGAGTTTCCCAACTACGTAACCTCTAAGAACTGAACCAAAACAACGTTGTTCCTGGAGCACTTGTTTTTAAGGTACACGTCATTTGGCTCTATAATTTCAGGCCTGTTCATAATCTGTAATATTTTTGAATTCTTCAGTGGTCTGCATGGAAAATGACTTTTTTTCTGGCCATAATATTAGAGAAACAGAAGAAATTTTATGCAGTTTGATTTCTTTTTCCTTTTGGAATTTAATTAGGAAGTAAATACAGGGAAAATTGTTGACAAGGATGTAAAACCTAGCCAACACCACCCTATACTTTAAATATACAGGCATGAAAATTGACATCTGAGATCGTTGTTAAACATAACTCAGTAGCATCTTGGTCATAGAAACTTTTGTAGTTTGCCTTTAATTCCTCAGATTATTTATGTTAAGCTTGGTTTTCCAACTTGTGGAAATAATTCAGCGTTGTTTTCTGTCATGAGATAGGGTTATGAATAAAGTTCTGTTTACCGCTGGCTGCCTGTGATCGTCTAGACCAAAGAAGTCTGACTATAAGAGTGTTTAGGATTTTACAGTCCTTTATCAGGACACTGCAAAACACACTACAAGCATTGACACTGCTTTGTGTTTTTAGTTCTTGCCCTCTAAGAGCTGAAAGTACATCATCATACCATATTTCTGAGGTAGTAATTGGTAGACAAATTAAACCCACTTTCTTTGGGAATGAGGAAATTGATGCATGAGGAATTTAGAGAAGTTACACAAAGCTTGGAATGGATATGCACTCATTGCACTGAATTTGTATAATGCTTTTCTTTTCAAAGAACAGAGTAACTGTTACCATGCCTCAGGATTCTTTGTTGGTTCTCCGATTCCTACAACTGAAGCTTTGTCAAATAGCTTGTAACAGAGTGCTTTGGGGGAAACCGAGGCACCGAGCAATGGATTGCCAAGAATTGAACGTATAGCTGCTGTCTGAGTTAGAAGTAGAACTGAAAGCCACAGTTCAGAAGTCTGATCTGATTTAACATTGTTGGTTGCTATTTAGCAGCAAGGCTGGTTTCTTAGAAACTAGGTCTTGGCACTTGTCTGTTTTGCATGAGGATGATAGTAAATGCTGTTGTGTTTCTAGGTAGATGGCACATGATTACAGACTAAAATTTCCCTTTTCTGAAAGGAAAAGCCAGTTAACTGTGTGACATGAAGCCCCTTCTTATTCAAGAATATGTCACACGGTACTACTCTTAAAACTCCAACAAATCATAAATAGATACTTATTTCGGTTTAAAAACACTTTCTTGTTTGCAAAAATAACAAATGTTTGCATTTGGTTATTTTTTAAAATTTCTCTTAGGGAAGGAAAGAGGGTAACTTGATAAGGTTTCAAACCTAGGAAAGAAAATAAGTTTTAACAGCTTGTTAGTTTTCAGAGGTAAGTTTTTTTTCGCTTAGTATGGTTTTTCTATGATGAACAATTAATAATGAATTCTGTTTTAGGAAGTGTTTCTTTAAATGGACCACCCAGTGGTTACATTTGTGTGGAAAGAAAATCCTCTGTTGCCTACTTGGCACTGAGCCATATGTGAGCTGGGCCACATTCAGTCACTTGTATTGGATGCAAAGGTCTTGAACAGTCTGAGTTGTTTCCAGGCATTATTTTTGGCTGATTTTATTGTCTTGCAAGTGATTGTGCCTCATCATGGCTATTTGCCTTTTCTTTCTCTTGAGTATCAAGTACATTGTGGAGTTTTGGGTTTTTTTTCCTTTTAAGTATTTTGGTCATTTTTCTTTTTAAGAACCTTTTATCATTGTGTGGTTTGATATACAGGCCTGCTTTTGGACATTATTTGCTTGATATCGTCATTTTGGAAATTATTATGTAGGACAGTAGTGATTGCCATGTCTCTGTACTTGTGGTTGCTCTGCCTGTATGTAGGTGTATGGATAGTGTTTGGAGTCAGTGAATTGTGGTGTCCAGGGCAGGGGATGGGGGGTGCTGGTAGAGGAAGGTGAGGTAGGGAGTGTGGTGGTGGCGGGTGGTGGAGGGATAGTGAATTTACTTGCAGAAAACATATAACCACATTGTAGCTAGAAAGATGAATCAGAAAAGAATCTTGGAAGGAACTGTTGAATATAAGGGAATGATGTGGATATTTTAGGTGTATTTCAAGGCTTTTATAGGAAAAGTGGTTTGTTCCTTAACTTCTTTTTTATGTTGTCAACAAATTTCCACTGAGAGATCTCTTCTTGTCTTTGAGGAAAAGTTTAACAAGTAGATTCTAGCACTTGAGGATGTACAGTTGGCCATAAAAGCGTTCACATGTAGTAGATGGTTAATAAATTTTTGTTGATAGTGAATGAGTATATCCTGAACTTGCTGTTGGTACTGCTAATGCTTTGTCATGGCAAGGAATTGGAATATTCTTTTGTATTTGTGTACTTGTATTACATAAGATGTAATGAAGGAGAGAAGGGGAGATATTTAACGAAATGTTTGTGGCTATCTTAAAAGCTTGTCTGGAATTGGGATGACTTCTTTTTCTTTCTTTCTTTCCTTCCTTCCTTCCTTTTTTGTATTTTAAACCACATCTTGTTTGGAAATGTCATTTATTACAAAGGGGAATGATTTGATTACACAAAAGTCTGGAAACTTTATGTCATGTATTTATTGGGTTAAAAATTGGATAATAAAGATTATGCTTTTCCATAATTGCGAAAGTAGGTATTTCATACTGCCATGATTTAACAGTGTTAGTTGAAAGTGATTAGGACTAAGCACTGTTGCAGATGGCTCTGTAAACTGTTTTTAGGAGAATCTGCCTTATGTATTAAATCACTCAGACTGTGCATTCAGTATGGCCTATTGTTGGTAGATTCACTACTGAGTTAGGAATATGTGTTTTGTGCCTGATCACTTTTTAGCACGTCATGTATAATTTTGAAAAATGCTTTTAAAGAATCCATGTGCCCATATTCCCCTTTCCCACAATGCATTAAAAAGTACTTGACACTTGGAAAATGGAAGCTGCCAGCTACGGTGAGACTATTTTTGTGAGAAGACTTTTGTGTCACCAAGCCAAAGTTAGGACCTGGGGGGTCTTGGAACAAGGAATCTTTTAAAAAGAGGTACCCTTAACTCATATCGCTTCTCATGTAGTGTTACAGTGCTTATATGTACTCCATAAATTTAGGATTTGAGGATAGATTGAACATTTATTCTTGAGTTGGTATCTCAAGCTCTTCAAATAGTAAAAACTAGGAGATTAAAGGCTCTCGTCTGTGATGGAGGCAGGAGACCAGGAAATAGTGCAACACAGGCTTAGCGGTCAGAGGTGTTTACAGTGCCAGGGAAAACTGAAGTCTTTGTGTTTCAAACTTTTTAACCTAATTTTGCTGTGTGTGAAAAATTGTTCTGTAAGAAGATTCTCAATAAAGCATTTTAATCTCTCTTGGGTCCCTAATTCATCTGATGGAAAACAATTATTAAAGACAGATTTAAAGGAAAAGTCCAGTTTTCATTTAAGGATTTAATCTCAGGATGGAGTGCTATTGAGCAGCAGGTTCTAAATTTATACAAAAGTGGTTTCTCTGAAATTCCATAATTCCCCTGAATGCTTTTATGAAATATATAAATAGCAGTGGTGAAAAGCTTTATTTGTTCTTTGAATTATGTGGGTAAACCATATATTTCCCCCCACTCACAACTATGGTTGTTGCCTGGCTTCTCTTGGGGGAGTAACATCTGTTTGGATAAAATATTAGCATCAATTTTTTAGTGCCTTTTGAGATGAAAAGGGGATTTTCTTTTCCTGTCTGAGAATATAGGCTGCTTAATACATTATTAAGATTATATACTGTGGATTTGTATATATGTACTCAAAATAGCATCCTTGCCCCCCTCCATCCACTAGATAACCAGTAGGTTCTCCCAGTCCCCCAGTTGTGACAACAAAGTAATGTATCCAGACATTGTAACATGTCTTGGGGAACAAAATTGCCCCCTGTTTAGAACCACTACTTTAGAGTTTCTTTTTGGACTTAAAGACACATAGAAATGTTAAATTAGTAGATGGCTAAAAATGAGTGCTGTTTTTGTTGAATTTTTATTGGTCATATTGGAAATTAAAAATTTGTAAAATACGCAGCCTTTAAAAATTTTTTGGAGTTTTGAACTACTTGTTTCAACCAATTGTCATAAAGATGTAATTTCTCCAGGTGTACTTGAGGTTAACATTTTTGGGGCAGTCTTAATTAAAAGCCTGTTTGTTCACTTTCTCAACGTCTGGAAAACCTATGAATTTATGTCTTTGACTTGAAATGCTGGCAGTCGGCCTGCTGTAGAGAACATTAGCCAAAAAAGATCCCTTTGGGCCCCGCCTTTTCTCAATTTAGTTCATTCATTCAGTGTAAGGCTTTCAGAGCCACCCGGGGCAGAGTTGGGTTGCTCCTTTGGGGATGCAGGTAGACTCTGGGGCAAACACTGTGCTTTTGGCTTATGTTTTGACTTGTGACCTGTGGTTGGTGTTGTGAAGTTGTGAGTACACTAAATTTTTTAGGAGGAATGGGAGGAGTAGAAAAATGCCCTCAAAACAGAGTTTAGAAAGAGAGGGAGAAAGTGAATAAGAGAAGGAAGGGGAAGAGTGAGAGAGAAATACTTATGTTTTGGCAGCTGAATGAAATAAGAACGGTGAAGGTCGTAGCTGCCTTCTAAAAAGTTCAGGACTTGTTTCTTGACACTGGCAACTTGTCTGCTAAGACCATTATCTAGCTCTTCAGTGGATCTTCGCTGTGACTTTGTTCTGATTCCAAAAGTAAACAAGGAACAACTGCAGTTGGGGAACTCTGTTGTATAAGGCAGTGTTTATGCCTGTATTACCCAAAGTCATGTTTTAGCTGAGGTTTTTTGTTTTTGTTTTGAGTATTGTAGTCCTTTTTGCTCTCAGCAAGAGAGAATGTGCCAGGACTCCCCAAGTATCTTAATTGCTCTGGTCATTCTTCTCTTTCTAGAGGTCCAGCTTTAATTTAAAATCATTTTGAGACTTTTTTTAAAAATTAAAGTAACAATTACTCTGTAATAGAACTTCTAGTTTGTTAGTTTGCTTGTCTCTGCTTTGGTTCGCTTTTTCTATTGTTTGTTGCTTACTGATTATTTTTGAGTACTTTTGATTTGCTTAAACGTTTTCAGCTCCTTGTGGAATGGCCATGAAAATGAGGAGAATTGTCCTTATTTTTGACTTGAGAAGAATTTTTTATGGATTTAGAAGTAATGCCTTAGGAACTTACAAGATGCAGTAAACAATCTCCTCTGCTCCCAGGCCCTGTCCCTACCAGCCACACCAGAAAAATTGCCAGTCTGAAACCTTTTCCTGTTTTTCTTCATCTCCACTTTTACTTTTAATAGTACAAATACTGTAGAATGTTCTGTATTATTCAAATAATTTCTCAGAATCATGAGCATTGATGTGGTTGCAGCAGTTCTTGTTTGGGTTCTGTAAATAAATGAGACCATCTCAAACAAACCTCTTAGGAAGATAAATCTTTTATCATTATATTATAAGGGAAAAGAAGTAGCAAAAGTGAGGAATTCCTCTCTTTCTTCAGTCAACTTAAAGGAAAGCTCTAAGGGTGCCAATCTGAGTGCATTGTCCTAAAACGGAAACAGTGTTTTACATTCACCTATTAATGGTGTTACGAACCCAGTTTGCTTTCAGCTTCATCTCATTTTGAGACCAGAGACCTTTACCATATTCCGTATACAATGGGAAACCTCTTAATATTTTTAAATTTGCATTTTGAATATAAGCTGTATTTTATAATTCTTAATGTTCAACAATAAATGTTATTATACCCTACTGATTCTCTATGTCAAATGAGCATGTGGGTATTGTAAGTCATTTAAAAACACCATGAGAAAGTCACAAGGCCAGTGCACCTTACTGTATATCATGGAGAAACCCATTTCTAATACATCAACATAGCTACATACTAAATGGGGCTATTTTATACTTGAGTAGGTGACACCGATTTTGACTGAATATTGGCAATTACATATCTCCTCTATAATTTACCTTTTTATTTTCTTTCCCTTACAACTTTCAGGTAGAACTTTAGACTTCATAGCACTGAATTAACCTGCACTGAAAGCTGTTTACCTGCAGTTGTTCACTTTTGTTGAAAGTGACCATGTCTCAAGTTCAAGTGCAAGTTCAGAACCCATCTGCTGCTCTCTCAGGGAGCCAAATACTGAACAAGAACCAGTCTCTTCTCTCACAGCCTTTGATGAGTATTCCTTCTACTACTAGCTCTCTGCCCTCTGAAAATGCAGGTAGACCTATTCAAAACTCTGCTTTACCCTCTGCATCTATTACATCCACCAGTGCAGCTGCAGGTAAGCGTATGACTCCAAGTGTCTTCTGTTTCAAATGTTTTCTCAGCCTGTTTTCTGATCTGTAAGCAGATTGCAGATATAGGGAGCTCTCGTACACTTACATTCAAGAAGCAGAAGAAAGTATCACTGCTCATGCTTCTTTATCCCAGATGTAAAACACCTGGTTGTATATTGAGTATGGAGGCCTTCGACAGCCCATTTCAAAGAATAAGAAAAAAAATTGGATACTAAGCTTTAAGCCTAGTCTATTAGAAGGTGGTGGCTGGCAGAAAGAACTGAACAGTAAATACCACTTTTGATACTCACTGTTGTATGGGAAAATTCTGCTTTTAAAATTATTTCCCAGAACTGACTCATAGGTGTAAACCCCCTTTGGATGTCTCTAAGATTTATCTCAAGCAAGGGGGCAGCCAGATTTACTGGAAAGCAAAGGAGTGTGTTGGCATTTGTTAATTTTTATTTTGAACAAGCAAGTTTAAATTGAGATTCCAGAGGTAGTTAAGAAACCATAGTGAGAACCAATTAGAAACTAAACAGAGAAACAGATTTTTAAAAAGGAAATAGGTTTAGAAGCATTCAAATTTAAATATCGGAAAATAAAAATGAACTAAATGTGCTCATTACTCAGAAAAGACTTGAAACCCTTGGAAAAAAAAACCCTAAAAAACAATATTCTGCTCCCCAAACCTCACCTCCCTTCAGAGCTGCAAAACCAGTTGAATGGAGTATCAGCATGGGTGTCTCTATAGTGGAGTCACCTTGTAACAAATTCTTTTCAACCCTTATGCCTGACAGTTTCCTTTGCATTTCCTCCTTCATCCTCTCATTCCTTTTACTTTATAAATCTGTTCTTGGAGCCTTAGCTTGTCCCACTCTCAGCTGCATGGCGTCTATCATGCTACCTCTACACTTCCTTGGACTGGCTCACCAGGTAGCATTCTTGACTTGTCATAGTCCCCTACAGATTCAGTGTTCCCCAGATTTCCTATTTGAATACCATCTTAATAGGACATGACACAGACTATTTCAGCCGTCTGGGATTTTTTGCTTTTTCTTCTAATGTGCTTTTATATCCATGTTTTGTTGACTTTATAAAACTCCTGCCCACCAAGGCTGCTTTATTTAACTTATATAATTGTCAGAAATAGATAAGGTCTGAGGATAGCAGCCTCTGGAGATAAGACAAGAGGACGCCCCGGGAGTGAGAAGTTAGCTGTGTGGAAAACGACAGTTGTCATTTGAGCAATGGCATCGGCATGTTGAATTCTGTGAAATAACGAACAGGGTACAGCTAACAGCGGTTGCGGTAACCAGTGTGTGTGTGTGTGTCTCTGCTCAAAAGACCTCCTTGTTATTCCCTTGGTTATAATAGCAGTGCTTCATCTGACTTCAAATCTTACGTGCCTGAAATGGTTAGTTATTCCTCTCTATTCTGTCTCTTTTGAAGACACACCCTCTACTAGGTTACCTGGCTTCAGCTGGTTCAGAGAAGATCTCGGCTGTGTCTTCAGATAGGTGCCCCCAGTGTGGTTTGCAGTTTTGCATCACTGCTGTTCTAAGTCCTTAGACCTTCAGTTTGTTTTCCCTCTTTATTCATATCCCTGGGAGAGCCGCAGTCTTATATACTGCTGGTTGACTTCAATGCTCTTACATTATTTTTCAGTTCCTTCTAACATGGCACACCCCAAAGAGAAAACCCCAATGTGTCTTGTGAATGAGTTAGCCCGTTTCAACAAGATTCAGCCTGAGTATAAGCTTTTGCGTGAGCAAGGTCCAGCTCACTGTAAGGTAAATATTGTCCATACTGCTTATGCATTTATAACCCGCTAGGAATGTTTTCTTTCTTTTTATACAGTTGCAAGTGGTGCTGTGATTCAGAATATGTATTTTCAAACCTCTGCGGTTGTCTTAGATGCAAAAGTACAGATTTTTGGCAGGTTACTTTTTTCATCCTTGCAGAATGGGTCTAAGAAAAGATAATACTTCTGGGATATTTGGCTTTTAAAACTCCAGTCAGTGTGTGGTTGTTTAGGATTCTGAATAGAGACAACTCCCAAGCACCCGTGAATGATTCCCTATGAGTTGTCCAGGCTCTGGGCCTCCTGGCTGCAGCCTGCCTCTGGCTCCTTTCCTGCTTGTTTGCAAGTGTACCTTAGACTGGGCTGGGGGCGAGGAGGTGAACGAGAAATCAGTTTTGCCACTTGTTAGCAATCCAGATACAAGGTTTGAAAATAAGAGATAGAAATTAATCTCCCAATGAGTATTTGAATTGTCTCTAATTTCAGTATCCTTGTCATTCGCCTTACTTAGAGGATGAAAGACTGACTAATTTGAATTTTGACTATTCAGGAATTCAGTCTTTTAAACTTATTTGATATCTGTGCCAGTGTACCTCTTAAGTACCTCTTGGAACTTAAATGTTTGTATATCTGGCTTTACTTTTTGCAGCTGTAGTAGGGGAGGATAGTATGAGAGAGAAGGAATTGGGCCTCCTGTTTCTGATCCTAGCCTTGCAGTAAAATAATTTTATAGGATGAGTTGTCTCTTTTATGCCTCATTTTTCGTGGCATGCAAACCTCGAACTTTGAATGATTTTAAGTTTCTCTTTTCATTTGACTAAAAGTAACATCAACCACAATCATAAATAGACACCATAGGATAGCGCAGTTAGGTTAGTTGCCTTTGGAGTCAGACAGATCTCAGTTTGAATCTTAGCTTCTTACTAGCTGTGTGATCTTGAGCAAGTTGCTACTTTTTTTTTGAACTTCAATTTCCTTATCTGTAAAATGGGGATAGAAATACTGATACCAAATAGGTCTATTGTGAGAATATATATTAAAGTGTAGAGCACAATGCCTGGCACTTAATAAATACTTAAGAAATGGTAGCTATTATTATTGAGCAGTTGTGCATTTAAGAAAAACAGAAATTTCCCACTCACATGAAGCTAGCTTTAACATTCTAAGCACAATTATATTTGAAATGTTTCTTTTGGAAGGCAATTAGCCTCTTTTTATAACTGTTCTGTTTCTTCTACAGGATTTTTTTTGCAGACCTTAACTTTGGGATTCCCTTTATTAACTGTTTTTGATATTTTTTAAATTATGTATTTTCTCACTTGAACTTTAGTACCTTAGGTAATTTGGCTGTGTGTTCAATCTGTAACTGCATCTTTTTTTTAATTTACAAGTTGTTCAAAGAGGAAAAGTTATTCCTTCCCTAGATGATAGCCTATTTAAAAAGTCAGAGGTTTGGTGTACTTTAAATTCCGTCTGAACTAAGATCTAACTTCACTACCAACACTCCACACAGAAGGCAGCAGAGTGGCAGCAACGCCGACGGGGACAGTCCTGGAGAAAGGCAAGACTGATCATGAAATTAACTCTTTTCTGTTTTTTTTAGCATTTTCCCCTTCAATGTCTTTCCATGAAAGGACCATGAAAATGACCCAGGGATTGCACAGCATTGCAGGCTTCTGCTGTTTGACTTCTCAGGCCAGCCAGGGTTTTGAGTTCATGTTACTGATGCTTAAATGAGTAACTTTGTTAACTGCGGCAAAAATGCAGGAGACTCCCTAATGTTTCAAGGGGCATGAAAGATTCTTTAATTTTTCCCCTTTAGTGGAAACTATGCACTGAGGGAATCCTGGAGTTAAGACCTACAAGAAAAATCAGCTATGAAGGCAAGTTGGCCCCATCCCTTTAGGCACCGAATTTAAATGACCTAGACATACTCAGATCACCATTTCTCATGTGGATTGCTTGTAAATGAAATAAAGTGATATTCAGTGATAAAGGAAAGCAGAAGAATAAAAGCGCCAGAGTAGTGAGTCTCAAATTGTGAAGTGCCTTAGAATCACTCTGGGAGCTCATTAAGCATGCACGTGTGTGGGTCTCTTCTGGTGCTGTCCAGTCTAAATCCCGGGCGTGTGTTTTACCAGGCCTCCCAGGTTATTCTTCAGATGCACACTAGAGTTAAAGGATCATTGTGCTATGATGGTTTGTAGTTTTGTTTTGTTTTTACAGAATATTAGTTCAGTTCTGATAGGATTAATATAACCTAGTTTTACAAACGGAGTGTGCACATGGGTTACCTTTTACTTAAAAAGGAAAAAAAGAGCTTGCCACTATCAGCATTTGTTGAGGACAAAGTTGGCTGTTTTGGATGCCTCCTTAGAATTGAGTTCAGAAATGTTTTTAGATCTTTGCTTGCTGTGGATCTGATTCTCTTCTGAAAGTGGAGGTAGTGTCTGGATAGTGCAGCCTTAGGAAAGTAAAAAGGCATTTTAGGACCTGACATTCCCAAATTTATTTGAGGTTTTGTTCTAATGGGGTTGTGTTTTCAGACAAAAGTCTACAAACACATTGCAACATCAAAACAAGTATTGTCTTAATTTATGTGAGGTACTGAACTATGTGTCTAAAGCAAGTTTGCCAAATTTCTTCCATGGGAAGTAATGGGAAGACATTTCCTGTTTGAATGGCTTCCAAATAATCAGCATTTAGTATTTTAATATATAAACAGACATTTTAAAATCTCAGTACTTACCCTCATCTTTCAAAGCATAGTTTTTTCAAGGAGTGCTCTGCAGTATAAGTCAATGATATATGTATCTTTTTGTGTTTATAAAAATAACGAAAAAGGGGGTGAAGGGATAAATTACCAAGATAATGACCAGGCCTTTTAAACCATGGCCATAAAATATATTCAAGATCCAAGTGACATATTATAGTGAACATCAGGTTTCATGAATTGAGAGCTCACAATTTTCATTTGTAGGTGTTTACAGTACAGCTAACACTTGGAGATCAGCACTGGGAAGCAGAAGGAACTAGTATTAAAAAAGCCCAACACACAGCTGCTGCCAAAGCTTTGGAAGGAACAAAATTTCCTAAACCCATAGTCCGCCCTTTTCGTAGCGAAGGAAGGAATCCAGGTATTATGCGTGGGCCAAGACAGGTTCCTTTCAAAAGTGTGTCTAGAGGTACCCATTTAGTATGTATATGAATTCTTTCTTAACTAACTTGTTGATTTTGAAAGCACAGATTCTGCACTACCAGTGGCAAATGCTTACCTTTTCAGAATCTTAACCTTACTCTAAAGCAGTGGTTCCCAATCTAAGATCCATTGATTCCTAATGATCTGGAGAGATGGTCATGGGAGGTGGTGGATGTCATCAAACAATTTCTAAGAACAAAAGTACATTTTTTTCTCTCTTTTGATAAGGTTGTGTAGACTGCCAAGAATGTAGGTTTTAGCTAAAATCATTTCACTTCAGTGTGGTAATATTGTTTATAACATGTCAGGCATAAGCCCTGATTGTCAGTTCTGTGTCTCCTGAACATTAACAATAATGAGAAAATAACTTAAATATTTATTTCTTAAATACACATCAATAGATAATATCTTTCCAAGCAAGGGAGCTAAGTGGGGAAAATACTGATGAAGAAGAGTATCTGGTGAGAGGTTGGGAACCACTGACCTGGTGGCCTTAGGCAGAAGTAGCTGTTTAGCAGAGTTACCCTCAAGTACAGGAAGTCATCCCAGGCCCTGTGCATGAGGGACTGAATCTGGGAAGATCTCGATCACACCTTTCTTGTTGCTTTTGATTTCTCTGTTGTATTCTTTCTTCAAATTTATTCTCCACTGCAGATAAATTTTATGGGTCAGAGCTGCTCTTACTTAAAATGCAACTATTTGAATTATGTAAAATATATAGTTCTGATGTTAGCTAGAGAGAGGTTGGTTACTCATATGACCTTCGGATTGTAAACCCAAAGATATCCTTACCAATTTGATTTATGCACCAAATTTAGTCATAGCAATTATGGTACAGAATCAACTTATTTTTATTTTCCTCTACATACATCCAGAAGAGGCATTTTAAAGTGAATTTTTATGTGCATTTAAATGAAACTTTGCCATTGCTAGTGTTGTTCTGTGTTTGATATGAAAGTGTTGTTTTTAAATGTGATTGTGCACTGACACTAATCTTTCCAGGCTGGTCTTCTTTTTAAATGGTTTTTAAAGGTTTATGAATTGGATTAACCGAGAGGAAAAAAAATAATGAAAATGAATAATGTATATTTCCTAAAGTTGATAATTCTGAAATAACTGAAGATATACTTGCTCCTGTTGTATATAGAAACAGAACTCATTTTCCTAACAAGTATTACCACAAGTCAAATCCCTTTATAAATTTCAGGAATGGAAATAATCTAAATATTTTGTGGGTCTCATCTGACTTCTCCAGATAGAATTTACTTGTCTCCTCCTCAGTGATTCTGTACCTTTCTTTGTAGCACACATCCTGTTGTAATGTAGTTCTTTGAGTGTGTTGTGTTCTTTGAGCTCCTCTGGGGCAAGAATTATGTTCCTCAAGCTTAGCACACTGCTTTGCCTCCAGCAAGTATGGAATAAATGCATCGTTTTATGAAGTAGTGTGTACAGACATCCTTCTAAGTGTAAGCCAGTCAGTCAGTACAGAGTTATATTGGTTAAATATTCCCAAACAATGAAATGATTTGGACAGTCCTGTGGGATTTTTTAATCATGGAATTTGATATGTATTGGAACTTATTTCTGACAACTGGAATGTATGGCTTTCACTGCTGACACCTTATATTACATTGTTGCTCCCCTAAAAGCTCTTATAGTGTATTTTATGATGTTGACTGTGTATTAATATCTACAAATCATAGCAATCTTGGATTTCCTGACCTGATGCCTAGCAGTGAAGTACTTAGATCCTTCCATGAAATGCATCATGAATCCAGTTAGTAGAAAGCATGCTATTCTTTTTGATTTTAGTGAGTATCATTCTCATACAAGAAGAAAACCAGTTCTTTACATTGATTCTGTGTTGCAGAAAGCATAACCCCTACTGTAGAGCTAAATGCACTGTGCATGAAACTTGGAAAAAAACCAATGTATAAGCCTGTTGATCCTTATTCTCGGATGCAGTCCACCTATAACTACAACATGAGAGGAGGTGCTTATCCCCCAAGGTATGTATTGTTTTATTTTCATGGAATAATAAGATGTATAGATTGTAGAGCACGTAATGGTTTGGCCCTCTTTGCTCTGCCAAAAGCTAAAGTCAGTCTTAACTGTGCTGGTGTCAGTGGAACAGTATCTTGATGCTCTTTTAACGCCTATCATTGGGAAGGGCCTGAGCACATTCCTCACTAGCAGTACGGTTTGTGCCCCAAGCAGTCTGGTAAAAAATCACCTTTGTAACTCTTTTGTACAACTAAGTCATATTTGAACATGATTCCTGTAACACGATTCTCGCATTCATAGATTTCCTGATTATTGATTATTGGGTACTTTTTGACTTTTGAATTTATTTATGTGCTTTGTAAATAGCTTTGGTGTACAGTGCAGTTACAATACTAATTTAAACCCCAAAATGTCATGTGTTAAAAATCTGTTCATGTTCATAAGACACTAGAGGATAGATGGATGATCAAAATGGAGGCCTTTATTTCCCTGCCCTTCTTTGGAGTGGGGGGTTGTGGAGGTCAAAGCCATTTTAAAAATAGAAACTCTGAAATGGAAGAAACCAGCCTTTGCCAGGCTATAGGCTGTTGGGATTTCCAGAAATGAGGGTCCTCTCTGAAAGACTTCTGTTTAAAAATTTCCAACATTTTCAGGAGACATGGAAATATGAATCTCAGATATGAGAAAATGGAGTAAGCCGAGTTTTCTATCTCAGCCAAAGCCTAATCCATTTTAGATTTTGTAAATATGGGTTAGTTTTATAAATTGAGCTCATGTAATTTGTAAGTCATGTACTTTGTGCAGCATGAACAGTATTTGCTCATACTGTGTGGCAATTCTCCATCGTGAACGTATGAAATCTCTGGATAGACTGATGACGAGTCATTATTGGCAGGCAAACACTAATGTGGTTAGGACCTATGATGAAGGAGATTCCTGGAATTTGGCAGAGAATATTTGAGTGACTTATCCATCTAAGACTAATTTTCCTTACCCTTCTATTTTTAGGTACTTTTACCCATTTCCAGTACCACCTTTACTTTATCAAGTTGAACTTTCTGTGGGAGGACAGCAATTTAATGGGAAAGGGAAGACGAGACAGGCTGCGAAACATGATGCTGCTGCAAAAGCTCTGAGGATTCTGCAGAACGAGCCCCCGCCTGAGAGGCTGGAGGTGAGGAGAGAGCAGAGCTGGGGCTCCCTGACACTCTGGGTGTGGCAGGAGGGTGGTAGGAAAGACGTCATCTCTAGTTACTTTTTCTAAGAGGATACATTGAGAGCTGTCCATAATTTTTGTTATTTGATAGCTTACGTGATTTTTTTTTTTTTTACCTGGTAGCTATCTTGCCTTTTTTCCCCTTTAAAAAAATTTCTTAGCAAGAAAGTCAGTCTCACAGTATGGTGGCTAGGTTCCAAGAGTGAGCATAGTAGAACACAGGAAATGGAAGCAGCTGCCAGTTTCTTAGGACCTGGACCTAGAAATCAACATAGCATCACTTGGCCATATTCTACAGGTCAAGAAGGCACAGAGCCCAGTTTCAAAAAAGAGGAGATACAGAATCTCACTTTTTTTTTTTTGTATTGAAGTAAATTTCACATAACATAATTTCATAATTTTGTTCCTTTTTAAAAAAAACAATTTCACAATTTTTAACCATCTTAAGTATACGTTTCAGTGGCTTTTAGTACATTCACAATGTTGAGAACCCTACTTCTGAATGAGAGGAGTATCAAAGGATTTGGGGGCTGTGTTTTAAAGTTATCACAATAGGTAAAGGATTTTAACTCTTTGTGACTAAATAGGAATGTGGGTCTTAGAAAATCTGACTCCATGCACTGAGGGGCCAGAGCATTTGTGACTATGTCTGTAAAGCAGTCTTCTCACCAGAGGTTCAGAAGAAACCCACTGAGTAGAAAACACTGAGATTTCATGATTCTGTTTAATCACAGCATGAAATGCCTCCTAAATGTATCCCTGGGAAGCATTTGACTTTTCTTCCTCAAGAAACCAGGTCTCAAAGAATAAGAAGATATTGCACAGAACATTTAACTAAATGTGTGATGATAGATATGGACTTGAGTGGCCGCTTGGCTGGGTGCTTGCTAAGGTCCATTTTATCTTGCTCCCCTCCAGGGTGACTCAGCTCAGGATGATGCTCTGTGGCTTCATGGCTGGCCGCCCAGGAGGGTTTTGTTTTTCTTTTGTTACAGTGCATTTCCATCTTCAGTGTAATCTCACATTTTAACAGAGATCATCTGTTTCCACGGTCCACTGAGGACCAAATAAGAGACAATGAACTGTAACTTAGAAGAGAAGTTAGTGAAGTGAAAGGATGAGCCTCTCAGTGGTAAGATTTGTGAAAACACCAAAAGGTAGTGAAAGCTGAGTCGTTTTTAGAGGCTTTTCATTTTTTGACTTGACTTTGGTGCTAATCTAATTGGAGTCAGATGGAGTAGGTATTTCTTGGTTCCCTCTAGCCAACAGTTGTTAAACTATTGCTGAACACTGGTATTTGGGTTGTCTGCTTCAGAAGCACTTAAGAAGTTTAAAAAAAAATTCCTTGGCCCAATCCACACGAGTCTAATACAGTTGGTCTCAGCCAAGACCTAGGAGTCTGGCCGTTGCTTTTTTTTCTGTTTAGCGTGCTCTTGGAGTAACTCTAAAGCACAGTTAGGGTTTGGGGATCATAGGTCCTAAGTATTTTCAGTGCGTCCCAGGCAGTTTTCCCCCCTTTGATTCCTCCTTGGAAGTATGTACTCCCCATATTGCTGCAAAGGGAAGGTGCCTGTCAGTGGCTCAGAGCTGACCATCACTCTCTAGACCAGTTGCTTGGCTCAGGCCTGCGGGCAGAGGCTATAGTGGACACCCTCTCTTTGGCTCATCTGACCTCTGTAAGGAGCTTGGCTGGGAGACATGGTCATTACTCGTGCCCCTTGTTTCCTCCTCTTTGCCCCTTTTCTAGTTCTGTATGGTTTGAACTAGAGACAGTTCCCTTCAGAAATGGCCCAAAGACTGGCCTCAGCCAGTGCTTCAGAAACGAGAATCATTAACTAGGATGTGACTTTTTCTTTGAAGTAATAAATGAAACACTAGGCTTTCCCCCTAAATGAGCTGCCTCTGGTCTACCAGGCCACCTGGAGAGTGGGCACCAAGAGGTAAAGAGAGACTTTAAAAAAATTTTTAAGTGTTTGTTGGGGAGGTAATTAGGTTTACTTATTTATTTTTGGAGGAGGTACTGGGGATTGAATCCAGGACCTCGTGCATGCTAAGCATATGCTCTATCTACCACTTGAGCTATATACCCTCTCCTGCAAGAGAGACATTTTTTAAAGGTAACTTTAATTTTTTTTCTTACCAGTAATGCCTGTGAACTAAAAAATTTAAAAACTCAAAAAAAAAAAAAAAGAAAAACAAATGATGTATAAATTTACCATTTGTAGATAGTCAATATACACATTTTGGTGGATGTCAGTGCATGCATAAGTAAATACACGCATCTGTCTGTTTCACAAAAATGGAATGATACTGTACAGTAACCACCTTTTTTTCCACTGAAATGCTTATTATGAATGTTACCATGTCATTTACTTATAATTCTGTGGAGGACTCAGATTCAGTATGCTTCTAAGCACTTTTTAATGGCTGCAAAGTGTTCCGTTGTGTGCCCATACCAGTTTATTTTTTGAATAACAGAGGCTTGGTTAATTAGGTTGTTTGTAGTTTTACCTGTTATAACATAGGTAGTGAAGAACATTGTTGTAGTTGTCTTTGTGTATGCCTGTGATTATTTTTGTGAGCCACAGTCCTAGAAGTGGAGTTGCATAGTGATGTATACGGCCAAGTTCCCCACCAAGAAGATGGTACCATTTTAGGCCTCTGCTAACGAGGCCTGAGTGGCCTGTTGTTAGCCCACAGCCTGCCAGCATTGAAATTATCATTTTAAACAGATTGTCCATTTTGCTGTTGAAAATTTTAGAGCATGTGATTGTATGGTGAATCAGTTCATCTTCTCTATAACGTAGCCAATAAAGCCAGCAGTTTCTGTCTACAAGACAGGTGTGGCCCCTGGTGACAGGCATTGTGCTGGGCCCTGGAGGTACACAACAGCACTGCCTCTCCCCATGTGGAGCTTGATTGATGGAGTTGACTGACATTAACATCAGTATCATCAGAAAGTGCAGTGAGTGCTAGGATGGAAGTAGCACGTATCATGAGAGCACAGAATGTCTTGTTTAGGTCAGAGTAATAATGGTCCATTCAGAGAAGTCCTTTCTGAGGAAGATAAGCAAAAGAGCAGGGGAAGTACATTCCCAGCAGAGGGAGCAGCTCATGCAAAGGTCCTGAGTTGGGAAAGCACTTCTGTTCTATTCTATTCCATTCTGTTCCATTCTGTGACTTGTGCTGATAAAGGATAACTTATTCAGTGAGCTGTTAGATGTAAGGTGGTCATAGCTACAATGTCTGTAACAGAGAAAAACAGGAGGTAGCCTAATAGGTCCATTAGTAGGGAAATAGTTAAATAAATACATCTAACCGAGGGAGTACTAGAGTGTGGTAGATCTCTATACATGGACGTCAGAGGAGGCCCATAATCTATTGAATGGGGGAGATCAAGATCCAGAGCTATTGTTACATGTATAGTGTGATTCTGTTTTTGTTAAGTAAACAAAAGCTCCAGCTGTGTGTGTGTGTGTGTGTCTGTCTGTCTGTATACATCTGTATATGTTTGGATGGACATAGTTTCTATCTTGAAGGTTATGTCAAGCTTTAAAAGTAGTTTTCTCTTGGTAGTAGTTATAGAAGACAGACTTTTAAAAAATTGTACTGTTTGAAGTCTTTTGTTTTTAATACTGCTTTTGTAAAAATAAATAAATGCAGTCCTTTCTGATCGTGAGTCCTTATTTTCACTTGAGCCAGGGACATATTTAAGTAGGGTTAAGACAATTGGAGACTTTAATTTTCATTATACTTTCATGGTCCATTGGACCCAATTTTTATTTTTGAGGTTTTTCCAGTTCTGTAAGAATTGGTATTATAGGACTTTTATTGTTTTTTAGAGGGCTTAAAAAGAACAAAGAGAAAGCATATTTTTGAATGTAAAATAAAACTTGTTCTGTCTAAAAGTGATCCTGTGGGTCCTTTGGCCCATTTTATAAATCTTTACATTATGGAATGTTTTCCTGTTTTGAAACATTACTGCTTGTCATCCTACATATATATCATTTCAGCACTGTTGATCATATATTCCCAAATATGCAATAAGCAACACTAAAATAAGAAAATGGAATAATGAAATCCCTGGGTGGATGATACAATAGTGAAATAATTGTTGTTATCGCATCATCCTTTTGTGTTCTTATTCCATTGCCTAATATATCACATCATCTTTCAAGAAGATACAAAAGAAGACTGGAGACACCATCTTTTTAATCTACTTTTAGCTTTCATTGAACCCAGGTGAAAATTCAGAATTTTTCTTTTTCCATCTGTAATGACAAAGAGAACAAAACTGATGGAAGAAGACATTTTTATTATTAGACAAATCAGAAGGTGAATGCGGAGACAGACTAGAGTCTAATGATGATGGTGAGATTGAGTGTTGAAGTGACTCAGACTGGGAATCTTCAGATGATATCTTGGATAAGTTTTCCTAAACCCAAAAGTTGGCAAGTGAACTATGTATTTCTGTGATGTATAAGAAAGAAATGTGTATTCTCTCTGGTCAGTCATTCAACAGGAAGGACTTTGCCACATAGTATTTTGCAACAAGAACCAGACTATCATGTTTTTGATTTTTTTAAAAAATTTGTGTGACGACAGCCTTTCATCTTTTATGATGTTTGGCCACCAGAGTTTCTTATCATTGTTTTTTTTTTGAAGTCAACAATTCTTTTCTTTTCTTTCTTTGGTGGGGGAAGATAATTAGGTTTATTTATTTATCCTTGGAGCGAGTGCTCTACCACTTAAGCTATCCCCCCCTTTATCACTTAATGTCTACAAAGTAAGTGGACACATGCTGAAGTAGGTGTGTGTTTTGGAAGGAAATTGATGATATAACAATGAGAAAAATCGTTAGATCCTTCTTTTGGCTTTTATAAATCTAGAAATGAAAGCGTTTTGTAGTTATGGAGCAAAGAAGATGGCTGTTGTCTCTTCAACAAAGTTATGTGTCAGTTTCCAAAGAATGTGCTTTGCCAATAGCAGTATAAGAAGAATCAGAATCATGATAAGCTAGAACCTGTGGAGATGAATTTGAAATCTGGCCTTGTTACCGGGGGCTGTGCTCTAGGTTTGATGTGTCAGTTGCTGATCAGTTAGGTACATTTAAAGGACCTTGCCCATTTTGGGTATATTTGCCTTCCTTCCAAACTACAAACCTGAAATAAAACTTGGATTTCTTATTTTAATTTCGTATTAAAATCTCCAAGGAAATGACTTGTTATCCTTTTATTCTTTCTGTATGTTTGTAAAATGACTTTAAATATAGAAAAATAATCGCTTCTCAGCCTGTTGGCTAAGATCAAGTGTAAATATAGAAAAGTAAATAGGGTCCTTTGAAGCCAGATGGTAAATGGTGATGACTATTCTTTCCTGCCATATTGAGGGTTAAGCATGGATCAGAGTGGTTTTTTTGTTTGTTTTTTGTTTTTCCTTTTCTTTAAATGTTACCTAGATTTTATTGCTGAACCATACAGTGTGGGATTGATATTAACAGTAATTCCCACTTCATGAAGGTTAGGCTAAGGGCCTGCTGCACTTTCCCCATCTCACTGGGAATGGTATTTGTGGATTTGTTTTGAGTTATTTGCTGCTCCCTTCATCACAACATTGTGTCCAATTCAGATAATATTAAAATTAGTTACATATAAGAGCAACATAATCTCAGTACCAAATAAATGTATATCTTTGTTTCCCGTTTTGCATTTTTATTTTAGTGGCTGCTTTGTCCCTTCTGAAATTCCTTTGGAAACAGTGGCTTAGAGCAGTGAATCTCAACTATGGATGCTAGTAAAATCACCTGGGGACTTAAAAAAAAATCAAATACCATATATAAAACAGATATTTAGGCCCTACCTGCAAAAATTTGAGTTCACTTACCTGGAGCAGGGCTCTGGTGTCTGTCCTTGAAAGCTTCCAAGTGATTCTAATGCTGCTGTGGTTGAGAACCACTGGTTGAGAGTTTAGAATTTAGTAGTAGACCATTATTTTCTATCAGACTTGTGTGGAACTTCAGTATGCATAATAGAAATACAACATTTCATTAGTAAAGTGTGTAAGTTTGAGTTTTATAATATTTATAAAGGCAGTCACTGAGAATGATTTATGTGAATTTTCACAACACAGAGTTACAGTACATATTGTTTTTGTCCATTTAAAAAAAACCCTGTGGCTGGGAAAGATCAAGTCCCATTTTCTTTAATTCTTTTCTTCTTTCAATTCTTGTTTTTAAATGGAGGTCCTGGGGATTGAACCCAGGACCTTGTGCATGCTAAGCATGCACTCTGCCACTGAGCTGTACCCTCCCCCCACTGTCCCATTTTCGAATAGTGGTTAACTTAACTCTGCCTTGGTGAGGAGAGTAAAGGCTGCATTCACTTGTTTTCCTTATAAAAGAAAAAAAAAACTGACATCAGTATTGCTTAGTGCTAGCATTCGTTAAATCCAACACAGTTGCCTGTTATTATCTGTGATTTTCTGTATGTTTGAAATGGGTCATAACTAAAAATAAAAGTTAAAACTAATTGAGTGGTATAATGAACAAAAAAGTTGAAAATTAGGGTACATTCATGGCAATGGAAGTCTTATCAGCCTCAGCACCTGGTTTATTTCCAAATTTGGTTCTGGTTGCACATAAGGAGAACATTCTCACTGACATAGTTACTTATCATGAGAATAGACCATTTTTTAAGTAGCTCATTAAAAAAAAAATCTCTGGATACTCTTCAGATAAACAGCTGTCAAGAAGCTTGGTTATGTACAAAAATGAGTTAATCTGTTAGCAGAAGTTAATGTATTGACAGTCTCTAGAGTGTGTTAATATTTGATATGAAACACTTGTTGCTTTTCAAAAAACTAAGGTGAAGTATAAAAGTTGCCTTTTTAACCATTTTTTAAGTGTACAGTCTTGTGGCATTAAATATATTTTCAGTGTTGTGCAGCTAGCACCACTATCCATTTTCAAAACGTTTTCATTGTCCCACAGAAAAACTTGGTGCACATTAAACAATAACTCTGCCTTCCCCCATATTTGTCCCCTGGAAACCTCTGTCCTACTTCTGTCTCTGTATTTGCCTATTCTCAGTACCTCATCTAAGTGGATATTTGTCTTTTGTGCCTGGTTTATTTCACTTATAATAATATTTTCAAGGTTTATCTGTGCTGTAGCATGTTTCAAAATTCTATTCTTTTTAAAGGCTGACTAATATTCCATTATATCAATATTCCACATTTTGCCTATCCATTCATTTGTTGATAGATGTTTGGGTGGTTATCATCTTTTGGCTGTTGCTATGAACATTGATGTACAAATACCTGTTGGAGTCCCTCCTTTCAGTTCTTTTGAGTATATATCTAGCAGAGGAATTGCTGAATCATATTGTATTTCTGTGTTTAACTGAGGAACCACCACACTGTTCTCCAAAGAGGCTACACCATTTTACATTCTCACCATCAGTGTACAAATTTTTCAGTTTCTCTGCATCCTTGACTTGCTGTTTTCTTTGGCTGTCTTTATGGGTGTGAAGTGGTATATCATTGTGGTTTTGATTTCATTTCCCTATTAGAGATGTTGAGCATTTGTATATCTTCTTTGGAGAAATGTCTATTCAAGTCCTTTCCCTGTTTTTGAATTGCATTGTTGTTGAGTTGTAGGAGTTCTTACATGTTCTGGACATTAATTCTTCATCAGATATATGAGTTGTGAATATTTTCTCCCATTATGTGGGTTGTCTTTACTCTCTTGATAGTGTCTTTTAATGTACTAAAGTTATAAATTTTGGTGAAGGCCAATTTATCTATTTTTTTTCTTTTGTCGCCTGTACTTGTGGTGTCATATCCAAGAAATCATTGCCAAATTCAGTGTCATGAAGTTTTTCCCCAGTTTCTTCTTCAGTTTTATACTTCTAGCTCTTGTGTTTAGGTCTTTGATCTATTTTGACTTAATTTATGTATGGGATACAAGGTAAGGGTCCAGCTTCATTTTGTGTGTGTGTGTGTATATTTGGTTTTCCCAGCACCATTTGTTGAACATGCTTGCTTTTTAAAATACAGTATTTTTTGTTTGTTTAAACCTATTTAAAAAGTAACTGTCAAACCAAAACTCTGTGGAACCCCAGCCTTCTAAAACACCTTGCTTGAAGATTTCTGGCTTTCAGGATTCACTCATAAAAAGACAGGCCCTCTTTCTCCTTAGAATTTAAACAACGAACCTAAAAGTGTGTTTGGCTTAATAAACCACCAGAAATTGCTATGCAAACAGTTTTGAGTAGGCAGCGAGTGAAATCAAACCAGATTAGAAAGAAAACATCATCATCATGAAAGGAGAGAAAGAATTACAGTGTTTGGTATAAATTTACTTGTACAGGAGTATATTCTTGGTTGTATTAATGTTTTTTTTTTTTTCAACTCAGAATTTTTCTAACTTTTAAAAAACTTCCTTTTAATTACAGCTTGAAATATCAATCTTGTGTGAAGTATAGGACCTACCTGATAAACCTAAGGAATTGCACAACAGATAGAATCCTGGATAGTGCTACACCTTGCCTGTTCAGGGATTTCAGCCATGGGTTCCTGTCAGATAGTTCTAACCTTGAAAATAAGATTTTACAAATTTTTTTTTGACAAAAGCATTCCAGTATAAGAAAACAGAGCTGTCTTGACATGTTTTGGGGTCACTTCGCTGTTTCTCACGTTATCACTGCTGCACAGTAGAGAATCCATGTGATCCACACACATAGGAAAGATCTCTGCTTCTCTCTAATCCCAGCCTGTGGAGGACTGAACCTTGCTACAAAGCTGGAGTCTCAGCTTTTGTTCGGGGAACTTTATTAGTTTACACCTTGCATTTTGTCCATCAGCAATTAAGGATGAGACACATGGCAGTTTTGTAACTGTTCCACTGCCTCTTTTTTTAAAAAGTGGCTTCCGGGGAGTTTTTGTCCAAATAAGAAACTTGCACACCTAAGTGGAGAGACGTATTTGTCCTTGCCAGTGCCCCGCATAGACTGTACTTGGACTTTTTCCAAAATGTGGTTTGCCAGTCCTCAAGGGGGCTCCAGGAGTCCCTCTCTGAGTGGCCATGGCTCTCCCTGTACCACGATTAGGTTGATTCATACCCAAAGGCCAGTTATGTGTGGATTGTTTATGGTGGATTTATGAGGCACAAACTGACCATGAAGTACACTTTCTGTTAACTTTTTAATTCCACTGACACGTGGTACACATGTGGCCTTGTTCCTGGTGCTCAGTGCATAAAGCCTAGGTTCAGTGCTTTTAAGGTTTATCATCACAGCTGGGACCTTGACAGCTTTAACAAGAGTTAACTAGTAAACGATTATTCTTCCTTCAGGTAAATGGAAGAGAATCAGAAGAAGAAAATCTCAATAAATCTGAAATAAGTCAAGTGTTTGAGATTGCACTTAAACGGAACTTGCCTGTGAATTTTGAGGTAAGCTTATTTATGTGTAGGACTCTCGATTATAAAATACTGTTGGCATTCATCCTGGGAATTGTGTTTTTCCTGAATAACATTGGAATGATAATTACTTATATGTGAACCTTCAAATTTAAGATTGAAACTTTATATTTAGCAAAGCAATATTTCTTCCCAGGGCAGCCGTGGATCTCTAGATGGTCCATGGATGGCCTCAGTAGGTCCGTGGGCCTCCTGAAATAGTCTGAAGGGGGTCGTGTTTATGTTCACACGTATGTTCTTCTGGAGGGAGGATCTATTGCCTTCATAATACTCTCAAAAGCATCTGATACCCCTAAAATATCTAAGAATCTCCCTTTAGTGATCCCTAAAAATCTTGTCAGAGTAATTGTTAAAAAGACATAGGTTTTGTCATTGTCCAGTGTCCAGTTTTTCCATTTAATAACTTCATTTGTTGTTGAAGACCTTATGGTCTAAAAACAGTTAATGGTTGTTAGTTCAAAATGGAAAATAAGATACATTAGGTCTGTGTTTCCTTCAAAGACATAGTGAGTCCAAATAGATTAGGCAGGTAAGGGGGAGTTTTTTTTTAAAGTTTCCCTAATTTTTGCAGATAGTTTGCAAATCCTTTCCTTTGATTTCTGTGTTTGGTTATGCAAGGTTGAGTTTTAATAGATTTCTTTATCAGGTATTTGGTCTTTCAGAGTTATAAAGAGCATATGTTTAGTCTTCCAGAGAGCTTTAAACTCCCATATTTGTTACTTTAGGTAAATGCAATTTGAGGTGGGACATCTGCTTAAAACAATTTTAAGTGGTTCATGAACTTCTTTTGGCCTATTTCTTTTTTAAAAAGCCTACCTGAAAATTTTATCCTGTAAAATATTTTAATTTTGTAGCATCTTTGCAGTTTCAGGTGATTCCCAAATTTCGTCTGACTTTGGTAAAATATGTGCCTTCTCCTATTACGTACCAGTGCCCTACACTGGCTCCTGAGTTCAGTCCTTAGTCTGTCAGCTGAGTGATGATGACTTCTAACGTACAACCTGGCAGTGCTCACCTGCTTGCCATGGGGCACAGGTGGCAATGGCAGTTGCACTTGGATCACAGGGCCACCTCGCAATCCCCCCACCTCATCCCTGCCCTGCCCTGGCAGGCAAGACCAGTTATATGATCCACCTTCCAGAGTACAGAGCACCAGGTGGACCTAGGGTTGACATCCCCTTACCCGGCCCTCCATCCCTTCCAGTCTTTTTCCCTCTATTGGGGGTGGCAGGTAGGGGTTGAGGAGGCGATGAGACAGGGGACATACAGAATGACAGGGCTAGTTATTGGGTGGGAACTAGGCGAGAGCTTCACTCCACAAAGTCACAAGGTCTTTGTGAGACTATGTTGCAGGAAAGAGAAGAAACGCTCTTTTCCCTCTTGCTGAGGGATTGGTGTCACAAGAATGGATTTTTAAAGATTAGAGGAAGGGGTTCAGAGGTTGTGGGAGTGGGAGATACTTGGCTTCTTGGTCACCTAAGGGTTTCAGAGGTGGCCGCCGGGGCCAGGGCCCTAGATCCTTGTGAGGCTTGTCACCGGCTCACACTAATAGCTGCTGTGCCTGAGTCGCAGAGCTGTGCGGAACCTTGATGGAGTCAGAGCCATTTTATATGTTTGCTCTGTGGTATCTGGGGACCAGATTGCTTCTGTCCCACCTCTACTTTTGTTTAAGGTTTAGATTTGGCTTTCAAACTTGTGTTCTCAGGAATAGGGAGCGTATAGCAGGGAACTGTCAAGTAGTCACAAAAGAAATTAAGGGAGTGCTCTCTGGTGGTGATTATCTCTGCAAGTAATAATTTAGAGTAATAACTTAAAACATGACAGTTTGTGTGGTATTGAGTTTGTTAGTATGAGTACTTATATTGAATAGCTTTCAAATATCAAAGGTTCCTATTAACTTCCATTACTACGTTGAGCAAGAGCTTTCATTTTTTCCCCACGGTTCTGTCTCTGGCACCTGGAAGATTCCCTGGCATATACTGGATGCTCAGGAAATATTTATTGAATATATGAATAGAACAGCTATTTTTGTCAGATAGTAAGATGTGTCACATAGAAAACTGGGTTAGATATGTAACAGGAGAAGACAGGAGCTATTTATACAGGTTTTCCAGAAAATTGTATACAGCTTGATTTTTGATAAAATACGTAGTTTTAGTTAACAGATGTGATGCTGATTGATACATTCACCAGGAGGCAGTTGTGACTTGATCTCACTAAATACATTCTAGGTCAAATTGCAGGTAGAGATTGGTGGGGTGGTGATGTGAGCAGACAATGAAAATGGTTTCTGAGGGACCAGGATAGGGCCGTGAATTTGAAGTGATCCATCAGGGTGGCTGCTTTTAATTTTTGAGTCTGATCCAAGAACGTGGAAAGCATTGTTAGGGAGGGAGCATGTGATAATTCTTCCTAGTACCAGTTACTACTGTGGTGGATGTCAAATGTTGATTTTCTGCATGTCCAAGTTGACATTCTACTATAAATCCCTCCATATTACATTAATTTGTATTAGTATAGATGTATTCAGAGTATAACTCCATTATTATTGCTAGCCATTTTGATGTTCAAATTGCCATTTAGACTGGCTCCTGTGTCCTTTGACATGCTTCTATCTGTTTTTTTTTTTTTTAAGCAGGACGAGGGGTCAGATTTCTTGAGGTATAATTCATGTACAGTAATAAAATTTGTCCTATTTGAGTATGCAGTTCAATGTGTTTTGATGGTGTGCTTGCATAGCCACCACCACAGTTAAAGAACATTTCTCACCCCATAAAGTTACCACTTTGTCCCCCTGCAGTCAGTCCCTTTCCTCCACCCTCAGCCTTGGGCAGCCATTGATCTGATGTCTGTCCCTACAGTTTTGCTTTTTTCAGAATATCACATACGTGGAATTATAGAGTATATTGCTTTTTGTGTGGCTTCTTTAACTTAATGCAGATTTTGAGTCATTATGCTGCATGTATGAGGAGTTCCTTTTAAAAAAATTTTTGAATAGTATTTAATTATATGGACATTCCACAACTTATTCATCCATTACCAGCTGAAGAGCATTTGGGTGGTTTCTAGTTGCTGGTGATTATAAATAAAGCTACCATAAATACGTACATGTATTTGTATACCATGTTTTCATTTCCCTTGGGGAAATACTTGGAAGTTGATTTGCTGTGTTGTGTAATAAATGTATCTTTAACTTTTGAACTTTATATCTTTATAGGAAGCTGCCACTGTGTTTTCTAAACTGGTTGTCTCATTGTACCTTCCCACTAGCAATGTATGAGAGTTTTAGTTGCTCTACGTCTTCAACACTTAGTATTGTCAGTTTTAAAAATTTTAGTCACTCTAGTCAATGTGTGTAGTAACTTGTGGTTTTAATTTGCATCTCCGTGAAGACTAGTGATAGTGAGCATCTTTTCATATGCTTATTTACCATCTGTACATCTTGGGAGAAGTATCTGTTCATATCTTACGTCAGTTTTTTAGTTGAGTTATCTGTTCATTATTGAGTTTTGAAGGTTCTTAATATATTCTGAACACAGTTCTTTTATGAGATACGTATTTTCCAAATATTTTCTCATGGTCTGTGGCTTGTCTATTCATTTTTAAACAGTATCTTCCAAAGAGGAGAAATAATTAATTTTGAAGAGGTCTGGTTTGTCAGATTTTTAGTTTATGGCTTATGGTGTTTGTGTCCTAAGTTACTTTTGCTTAACCTAAGGTTACTCCTTTGTTTTTTTCTAGAAGTTTTACAGTTTTAGCTCTTAAATTTAGGTTTATTAATTCATTTTGAGTTACAGTTTTCATATATACTATGTGGTAAGAGTCAAGATTCTTTTTTCTTTTCTTCTTGCTTGTGTATGTGTGTGGGTATCTAATTTCCCTGCATCCTTACTCTCAACTTCCCTCTTCGGATTTTGAGAACTTTCTTATTTTCTGGTTCAGCAGTGTTTTTAGCCTTACTTTGAACTTGCCCTGCTCTAGCTTTGTTTGACTCTAATGGAAATAGAAATTCTAATAGAAATGATCTTGGCTGTTCCTCCAAGGAGCTGTGGTTCCCTTTGATAGAGAGTGGAGTGTGGAGGCCAAGATGAGGATGGAGGGGTGCTTGCTGCTGCTGGAGAGTCATTGCTTCTAGACCCTGTTAAGCAGGTAGTGCTAGGAAATAGGTGTCTTGTTTTTAAAATCACAAGTTTATGCCTCTGATTTCAATCCCGCATCACAAAGTTCTTCCTCTCTGTTTCCTTATTCCATGTTTGGATCTTCTTTTTCCCATCATGAGAATCTGGCTCCCAACAACATCAATATATTTACCCATACTTTCAACAACAAACCTACCACGTAAAGTCTGAGTCACTTTTGCAATTCTTTTTATCATTATATCTTCAAAGAATTGTTTTCCAAACTTACTTGGATATTTTTCCCTATGCTTAACAGTCTCTTATACAGTAAAATGTACATATCTTAAGTGCACAGCCCACTTAATTTTAACATGTGTAAAAACCCATGGTTCACCACCCAGATCAAGATATAGAACGTTATCATAACTTCCAGAAGTCCCTGTGTCCTTTTCCACCCAGAAGAAGCTGCTTTCTGCAGTCACTGTAGATTCATTTTCTTTGTCGTTAGACTTCATATAAATGGAATGATACAGTGTAGACTGTTTGGTGTTGTTTCTTATCCTCAATAGAATGTTTGCAAGGCTCATCCATGTGTATCAGTAGTTAAATGCTGAGTGGTATTCCGGTGTATGAATGTTAAACTAATTTATCCATTGTCCTCTTGATGGACGGTGGATAGTTAGGAACTATTATGAATAAAACTGCAAAATCTTCTTGGTTACCTGTGTGCACTCAGCATGGCTAAGTCAAAGGATAGATGTTTATAAAAACTGTCAAGCTTTCCCAAAGTGATTGTACTAGCTTTTACCCCAACCGCTTGTTCCATGTCCTTGCCAAAAGTAGCTGTTGAAGTAGTTTTTTTAATTGAGTAGTTGTTAGGAGTTCCTTAAATGTTCTGGATATAATTCTTTTGGTACATATATTGCAAATATTCTCTCCCATTCTGTGGGTTCCCTTTTTTATTTTTTGAATGTTCTTTTAGTGAGCGGTGTTTAATTTTGAGGAATTCTAGTTTTATTTTATGGTTTGTGCTTTTTGTGTTCAAGAACTCTTTGCCAACCTTAGTCATGAGGTTTTCTCCTATGTTTTCTTCTGAAAGCTTTAACTTTTATATTTAGGTCTGTGTTATAGCTTCAGTTAATTTTTGGTTTTGGTTGAGTTTGAGATCTTGCTTAGTTTTTCCCTTGGGATTAAGGATAAGGTGCCCTGAGCGAGGCTGGAAAGTGTTTTTACTGTCTTCTACATTGAGCAGCAGCCCAGCCCTTCAGGGCTCCTGGCCCTTAATTCTCTTCAGGGTATCTGGTTGCTCTCATGTCATTTTTGAAAAAGAAAGACGTTGGATTTGTTTTGGTGTGTTTGCTAGAAATCAAGAGACCGCCTAGCACAGGTCTATTTCTGCATTCCCTTCTGTTTTATTGATCTGTTGGTTTTTCCTTAAATAATACCATGATGTTGTAGTTGCTATAACTTTACAGGAAACTTTGAAATCTGACAGTGTAAGTCTGTTTACTTAGTTGTTCTTTTCAAGGGTGTCTTGGCTAATGTAGGTTAGATTTGATTTTTATTTTCCTTCTGTGTGATTATATAATCACTTTAATATGTAGTTAGGGTTCTGTTGAGTGTTTTTTTCCATCCTAGTCGACGTATTTTTATATTTTTAGTTATATGTAACACCAGATGTTTCTAAAAGCCAAAAGTACACAAAAAGATATATTCAGAAGTGTCATCTTGTCCCTTCTCTACCCCAGTTTCTCCCACTTGTAGGAAATAATTCCACTGGTTTCTGCTTTATCCTTTCTGAGTTTTTTTTTTTTTTTGTAAAAATAAGCATATAAACACACATGTCTATTTATATGTGTGTATATGTTTACATAGATATAAACCTCCCCTCTTTTTTTTGTACAGAGAAGTTAAGGTACCATATCTACTCTTTTGCAGTTTGCTGTTTAGACTTACTATGTGCTGAAAATCACTTTAAACTTGGAGATTTTTTCATTTCTTTTTACAACTGCAAAGCAGCAAACATTTAATAAGCTCAATCTTGGCTGGAGGCTCAGAGCAAATACTAAACTTGAACTCTTTGTGCTACATTCATTCCTGGGCTTTGCTGGGCCAGTGTCCTTTGCCATTTGCAGGGGAGCACACTAAACTCAAGACAGTCTGTGACCCTGGGTGGGTGGGAGTAGAAAATGCTTCCCTGTTCCATTCCTAACTGTTTTGGACCTGTCAGACCTAAGAACATTAATGGGTCTTGTCCTTAATTCCCCTTTTCCTGTGTTTCATGTGGAGTGGTGTGCTAAGCAGTGTGCCTTGCAGCTGGTAGTAAGTGTCTGTCACGCTTTCACTCAGTCTTTCCCTCTGAAACAGGTTGCCCGGGAGAGTGGCCCACCCCACATGAAGAGCTTTGTGACCAAGGTGTCGGTTGGGGAGTTTGTGGGGGAAGGTGAAGGGAAGAGCAAGAAGATTTCAAAGAAAAACGCTGCTATAGCTGTTCTTGAGGAGCTGAAGAAATTACCGCCCCTGCCTACAGTTGAGCGAGTGAAGCCCAGAATCAAAAAGAAAACAAAATCCATAGTCAGGGTAAGAACACTTCTGAACGAAGAGGGCGTTTTCATTGCCCGAAGACAGGTGGGAGTTGAGAAGGCTGGTGAAGGAGATCGGGAGCTAGCACGCCCACGCCGGGCCCGGGAGAGCCTTTACAGGGGCCACCGTGTGTTGCTGCCACTGGAGCCCCAGGTTAGGCAACGACAGGGACCCTGCACTGGGTTCAGTGGAGGCCCCTGAGGGCGGCCATATACGTCTGGATGAGGGTGTCCTTGCAGCCCTGTGATCACAGGGAGGAGCTGCGTGTCAGCAGCCACACTGCCCGCCTCTGGGGGGAGCAGTTGAATCGTGCTGCTTCTGTGTCATTGTCTGCCGCACGGCTCTGAGCATGCAGGGGGTTCCTGGGCCTCGGAGAGGTGTCAGGGGCAGCAGAGGAGTGAGACGTTGCACCGCATGCTCTCTTACTCTTTTGGGTTTTTGAGTCATGCTAGTGGACCTATCAAAAAATTATATTACCCCCCACCCTCCCACGTAAGGGATGGGTCCATTTGGAGACATTTATGAACACTACAATCTGTAAAGTTAGAATTGTCAATATAGTTTTATGCTCTATCACAATCCACATTTTTCTTACACACGAATTAGCATTCTGTACATATGAAAGCTAGCATACTTTTGCAGTTTCCTTTTTCCACTTAATATATCCTGGAAGTCACTCCTTATCGGTGAGCGGGTGAGGACTCGTTGGCGCTAAAGGTGGCCACCAGGAAGTAACTGTGGGATTCTTAGGTTCTTTCCACATGGCGTCAGCTTGAATTTTTTTTTTTTTTAATGATTTCTGGTTTTTGAATCATTGTCCAGAAAGTGGAAACCCAACATTATAATACAGACTTTTGGGAAGTTTTAGGAAGAATATATTTTTTTCTGCCTCTTTATTATCGTATGTTGAAATTTACTGTTAAAAGGCAGACATTACGTTGATGCTTGCCTACAACAGTGAATGTTGATGTTGGTTTGCTAAGAAGATCTTAAAATCATCTCAATCATAGAAAATCATTACGCATCTTCCAATTTTAAAAGGTTTAAAAAAAGATCTGATTAATTTTGAGCCATTAGATCAGCATGCAAGTAATCAGCTGTCATGTCTTGGTCTGTGAATTGGCAAGGTCTTTTCTGTGACTAACGTGGTATATGGTTTCTACATTAATTGTTCCTCAGCTACAGAGCAGCCCAGAATATGGCCAGGGGATGAACCCAATTAGCAGACTGGCCCAGATCCAGCAGGCGAAGAAGGAGAAGGAGCCAGAGTACCTGCTCCTCACCGAGCGAGGCCTCCCACGCCGCAGGGAGTTTGTGATGCAGGTGGGTCACCCGGCTTGTGGGCGGCCGTTCTCTGACCACATGCGGTCTCAGGGCCTGCCGAGGTCCAGGGGCTGGACACCTTCCCCAGGAGAGGAGGCTAGGGCTAGTGGGCTGCTCCCTTCCACCGAACATTACTGTTAATAAGACCACATCATTTGCAGTAATTCAGTGCCTTAAAACATGTGCTTGTCTGTGCACTACAGAGGCCGCAGTATCAACACGTAGGAGCTCAGACACACTGTACCTGGTTAGAGGAGTGCTGAGGGGTGGAACCGTGGACGACTTTTTTTTTTGTTTGTTACTTCTTGAAGCTTTATATTGTTCTTCTCAGAAGATAGGTTTTATAAATTATATGAAAGATCTTTTCCTGTTCCCCCTGATCCTTCTGTAGAATCTGGAGTCAGGGGTTGGCTGCTCCTCACATTGGGATTACACTTCAGATATGTACAGTGTTTATCCTTGCACTTGGTTTATTAAACAGATATTTACACAGGCAGCTTAATTTAATTGTGATTTGAATTTAATAGTGTTTTCTGGTGAAAAACAATATTTAACCCTGTGTAGCTAGCGGTTGACAACTTATAAAGCACCGACAGCCTGGTGTGCTTCACCTACCCAGTCAGAGGGCAAGAACAGTGATGACCCTTCCACTGTACAGGAGAAAACTGTAGCTTGCCGAGAGGCTCAGTAATTTGCCCAGATCACATGGCTGGTGGATGCCGGGTTAGGATGATTCAACGCCAGTCCCATCTTGACAGGCCAGGGAAGGTTTCCTTAACTCTCTTATGTCATACGCGGCTTTTGGTTTCAGTCTGTGGTCAAGACCAGCTTGGAAGGGGACTGTAAGCAGTGACGTGTGCTAGAATATGTTTAGTAGCCAACTCTGAGGGGAGGCGGTATGATGGGAGGAAGATGTGTGTGGCGATCTGTACGCATATATGCATACATATTATACTTACATATGTGTATGTTATAGATTTTACTGATAGGAAGGAAATGTAGCTCACAGTTTATAAATAATACTCATTATTATATTTTAATATAAATAAATACTCTTTATTGTAAATTTTAAACATCTGTAACTTCAGTGTGACAATCATGGATGGCAGTGTGATGTGACTGCTTTATTCCTCTCCAGTTCAGCAAGGAGGTTTGCTCATGTCATTGTCAAACGAGTGTGGTTCTAGCGTGAGTACTGGTTGACATTTCTGTTTATATTAACAAATAAGTAAAACAACAAAGACATGTCAGAACCTCATTCGTTTAAACGGTATGAATGACTCCTCTGCTGAATCAGAGAGTAATTTTCGAAGACTGGAAGCTTTAGTTTTTTTGTACTGGTTGCAGTGTCATCATGGCTGCAGACTTGAAAACGCTTTTAAAGTTAATTTGCATTAACTTTTTCTCCATCGCTTAAGTCTAAGAATAGACAATCAACAGAAAAAACTTAATCCTTGATATGTAGTATTTGCAGATTTCTGTGGTATAAATACTCCCACTATAGCTCTGATGACAGAGTTGGAAAGAGACATCTAGCAGCATGTTGACGCCATACACTTACAACTGATACTATTAAAAACCTCAAAAGCACAGTTAATTGTAGAGTCCAGGTAGGAAGTGATGAGTTTCATGTGCTTATTACCTCTGTTTGTTAAAATAATTTAATTATAAGCTCATATAATTTAATGTTTGATAATGGCTGACTTTAACAACCAGCTCTCCAAAGTCCTGAATGTTTCACAATGGGCTCTCTCAGGCTGGTGCAAGCCAGCTCCAGGGCACCGCTGTTAAGCTATCCAGCTTTCTACCATTCTGGGTTTTTTTGCCAGCCTGTCAGTCCCCAAGCAGTCTTTATTCTGAAGGCTTAAGCACTGTTCTGAGTCCTGCCTTTTGTATGCAGGTAAAGGTGGGAAACCACACCGCAGAAGGATCAGGCACCAATAAGAAGGTGGCCAAACGCAATGCAGCCGAGAACATGCTGGAGATCCTTGGTTTCAAAGTCCCGCAGGCCCAGCCCACCAAACCAGCCCTCAAATCAGAGGAGAAGGTGACTGCGGGGGGCTCTGTGTCCTTGCTCTCTAATTGCAGGATGACCTTCTTGCCTCATACAAGGGGGCCCTGGCTCCTCCAGGGCTGAGCTTCAGGGCAAGGCTTCCTTCATCCTCCTGGCAGTAATGCAGCCCTGCTGAGCAGCGGATCCTTACAATGTGGTCAGAAGGGGAGTTGCATGTCCATGGCTCCAAGCATGGCTCGGGGTTAAGTCCTTACTGTTTCAGTATCTTTGTGGCCTGGGATGCTTTGCTGGAGGGCAGCTTTCTCTTCTCTGTTTGTGGGATGATGAGTAATTGGGCTTGAAAGTAATGTGTGTGTGGTTCTATCACTTGTACTCTTAGAGCGAGGCCTGTATAAAAGATTCAACCATCTTCGGCTTCTGTTAGTTGTGGAGTAGGCTCTTCTGGGACACTGAGACAGTGTGATACTAGAGTCAGGGCCAAATAGTTTAGATTTGGGATTTCTTTTTCTTTATGAATTGAACATTAGCTAAAAATAATCCCATATTGAAAATTGCATTTCTGCAAAGATTGGGAAGCAGTACCCTCTATGAAAGCCTTGGCTGACCCTGTCTGCAGTTACTGGGTGGTCCTTTCAGGACAAACTTGAAAATGCCAGGCCTGATTCATTCATGTCTGCCAGTCGTGTTAGCAAAGAGAAATGGCATCAGCTGTGGCCACATGGTTAATGCTAATAACCGGGGTCCCAAGCACTCTTATCACAGAATCTGCAGAGATCCTGGACTTGGCTTTCAGATTTTTCATTCCAAAGACTTGAGAACATCATAGGCACCTTCACCTTCTCAGAAAAGAGATCCTGTGTTTGGCAAAATATTTATCTAGTAGCATTTCCCCTACATTATCTTTGGATATGTCACCTTATCTTTTAGTTGGACATTTGCTTCAGGAAATGTTCTTTGTTTATTCAACTGTTCAGCTTCAACCTAAAGGTTTCTTTCTTGGTCAGCTCTATCAACTTAACATCTTCTGGCTCCTTCTGGTTAAATGTTCCCCTCTCTGCTCATGAGCACAGAGCAGGGGAACCCTTCGTGAGATGCCCTCTGTGCACAGGCTGCTGTGACTGAGAGTGTACCTTGGAGAAAGCAGGTGGCTCTGCCATTGGGCACATTGAGCAGCACAAGCAAACCAGTGGTGGGGCTTTGGTGGAGGGCTTTTTGGCCGATTTCCCTCATTTTTCAAAAGTTTAAAACCAAGATTAATGCTGGTTGTAGTTTGTGTAGTTTTGGACAGTGGGAATGAATTTTTCAACAGTTTGATTTATGCTCATGGCCTTTTTTTTTTTTTTAAGACACCCATAAAGAAACCAGGGGATGGAAGAAAAGTAACCTTTTTTGAACCTGGCTCTGGGGATGAAAATGGGACTAGTAAGTGTGATGTTAATATTGTCTTGATCTGAATGTGATTCTGGGATTTGTGTGGTTCCTGGAAATAGCAGACACCCAGTGAGTGAGTGTGCAGTGTTCGGCTCTGCGTCATCCCTGTGCCGTTGTGTGTGCCGAGGGAGGGCCAGCGTTGGGTTGTAGAGCATCTTTCCAGGCAGCACGTATGGACGTGTGTTAATTTGTCTGTGTGTCCCTCCCCAGGCAGTAAAGAGGATGAGTTTAGGATGCCTTACCTTAGTCATCAACAGCTGCCTGCTGGAATTCTTCCCATGGTGCCCGAGGTTGCCCAGGCCGTAGGAGTCAGTCAAGGACATCACACCAAAGATTTCACCAGGGTAGCTCCAAATCCTGCCAAGGCCACGGTAACTGCCATGATAGCCCGTGAATTGTTGTATGGGGGCACGTCGCCTACAGCCGAGACCATTTTAAAGAATAACATCTCTTCAGGCCACGTACCCCATGGACCCCTCACAAGACCCTCTGAGCAGCTGGACTATCTTTCCAGAGTCCAGGGATTCCAGGTAACTGTTAGGTCAGAGCTATGTGGTCTGTACCTCAGTGCGGTTACCTCTGGGTTTCTTTCAGAACTAAGTATGTTGTTTTTTAAACCAAGTTCTTTGTCTAAGGGGATGGTTGGCAGAAGCATGGTAAAGGGTGGTCCTGAGGAGAGAGGGGAGGCTTGGAAAGTATTAGATGCTTGTATAGTAAGAGAAAATCCTCAACCTTGGATAATAAAAATTTAAAAATCCAGGCCAACCATAACAACAAAGCCTGTAATCCAGTGATAGTTACACATTTAGACTTAAGTGAGAACCGATTCATTGTGTTGGCCCTTTCTGCCTGGTAGGAAGGAACATGGCTTCTTCCAGACTAGGGTTTTGAGTAGACATGTAGGTTCCTGGAAGATTCTGGAAGCTGGGGCCCTGGTCTCCTGCCTGCAGCCCTCAGTGCCCCTTAGCAGCAGTCCCCTCAGACAGTCTCTTGTGCTTGTGGAGCAGTAGTTGGTGCAGACGTCAGGCTGAGACCAGGGAGAAAGAAGTGTCGTCTCCCTGATGCTGGGCCCAGAGCTGCAGCCCCGTGCCCCATTCATGCTCCCCGCTTCCCTGCCTCTGCCTCAGTTATCTTTTCCTCTGTAGGTTGAATACAAAGACTTCCCCAAAAACAACAAGAACGAATTTGTATCTCTTATCAATTGCTCCTCTCAGCCACCCCTGATCAGCCACGGTATCGGAAAGGACGTGGAGTCCTGCCATGATATGGTACGTTACCCCACGCGGTGGGCCTGGCTCCGGCTTGTTGCTGGCCTCAGCAAGGGAGGAAAAGGAGTCTCTCAAAGGCTTGGAGACTAGTTACTTGTTTTTTAGATTTCATAGTTCTGAAGCCTTTTTTCTTAGGTTACTGCCTTAATTTCTCATTCTGTTTATCAGAACTCATGGGCTTTGGCCAGCCCCACTCCCCTCTTCCCTTTTTGACCTGAGGGATAGACTTGGATCCTGGCACTCCTCCAGTTACTGTACTCAGTTCATCTCTTACCAGAACAAAGAATTGCAGTCCCAGGCTCTAGCAGCCGTAGAAAGCCCCTTGTTTTGGCATTCTGTTCAGATGAAATTCTTGTAAGAAATACTAAAACTGAGGAAAGGAATTGATTAATCTACATAAGTTAAAAATCTACATATACAATGTATCTGTCATGTTAATGTCACTGAAGGTAATGTATTCTAACAAGGAAACTTGATAGTTTTTTTTTAAGCAAGATATAATATTTGTACAGTCTGCTGACCACAAGGTTAAAAATATTTGAAGACAATATATAATAAAATTAACAGAGGTTGTGATTCAGTGAGGTAGTAATTGGTAACTTTTAAAAATTTGTATTTTTAAGTAAAAATTCAAACATGGAAGGGTTATTTAGTGGGGCCACCTGTTTTATTGGGCAGTAGGAGAATCCCTCGCCTTCCCATTCAGTGTTTCAAGCTGTGGTCCTGAGCAGTGGCCATCAAATGACTTTCCTTTTCATTCCTGCTAGGCTGCACTGAACATTTTAAAGTTGCTGTCTGAGTTGGACCAACAAAATACAGAGATGCCAAGAACAGGAAATGGACCAATGTCTGTGTGAGTGAGCTGATTTACATGGAAAGGCGGTTCTGTTCCTCATTTGCAATAAATTCAAATTGTCTGCTCAACTTAGTAGTGAAACATTTGTCTAAGTCACTTTCCGTCCCTTTCCACTAAAAGGTTTTCAAGTTTTGGGTAGAGATCTCTACTTTTTTAAAAAAAGTTTTTGAATAGGTAATACATTCACATGGTTCAGAAGTCAACATTATTTTAAATGGTGAACACACACAGTGGTTGATCTGGCCCTCATGCGGTTCCCACCCATGTCACTCTGTCTCCACCCAGAGATGACATTTTCATCAGTTTCTTACATACCCTTCTTATATGTTTCTTTATGCAAATATATTTCTTTCCTTACTCTCTTCCTTTTCCCCCTAGAGATAGCATACTATACACATTCTTTTCTTTTTCACTTGATAGTATATCCTGGGAAAACTTTAATCCAGTTATCATAAACTGGGGCCTGACTTCTCAATGTTGCTAATTTCTTTTTTTTTTTTTTTTTTTAATGGCGGTACTGGAGATTGAACCCAGGACCCTTGTGCATGCTAAGCATATACTCTGCCACTGAGCTATACCCCCTCCCCCCTGCTAATTTCATTATTAACATTGCTTAATTCTCTTTAATTTCAAAACTTGGATCATTTTTGTTTTTTTCTTCCTTAAAGGTGTGGGAGGTGCTGAATCTTATCTGGCCATGAACCATTATAAAATCCCAACATATATACTGAACATACTGAAACTGCTTTGAAAGTTTGGAATTTCTGATACCTCCAGTGGGCTGAGAGACACGATGGGTAAAGGACGGGAGACAGCAGTGGTGAAGACGGCGGGCACACATGGAGGCGGCGTGGCTATGGTTTTCCCCTCAACACAGCAGCAGCTTCGGGGGGCAGGGCGGGCCTGCCAAGTAGCCCTGGTCCATTGGGAAACCAGCAGGGCCATGCCCCAGGCACCCCAGTGCTTGGTTTTGGTGGGTTTTTTGTTTGTTTTTGGGTGTGTTTTTGTTTGTTTGTTTTCTTGCTGTGTGAAAGAAGAAACAGAAAGCACGACCCCTTCTCCAACTGGCTCACTCGAACACTTTGGGACAGACCCTGGACACCCACGCTGGAAATAGCTGAAAGCACCAGAGAAAATCAAATGCTTCCTACTCAGCGCTGGCTGACGTCCGTAGCGTGCTCTGGCCCGCCACCTCCCGCGGTGCCCACACCGTCACCACTGCTCTCTTCCAAAAGAGATATGTATTCTTAGTTTCATTATTTCCTTTTGATTGAAACGACACTATATAAATTTTCATTTGAGAATTTCTCAATTGTATCTAGTTACATAGCACAGTTTAGAAACTTGTCTGAGACTGACTTTATCAGTAATCTAACCGGCAAAGATCATATCCATGTACATGTGGTTATACATCTTTATTTCATTGGACTAACCCAGGACCATTCACTGATGCAGATTCTGTGCCCTCTGGTTTAGCTGACACAGTCCTGGACTTCTCAGGAGCCCTTGATGAAGTCTCCTACAGTTGTGTAAATTGGACAGTTTAGGAATTTTAAACTTTAAATGATCATTTGGTTCCTTTTCTATTTTATTTTTGTTAATGCAACAGGACTTAAACAAATGAACTTTGATCTTTGTTTTAAAGATTATTAAAAAATTGTGTGTACATACATAAGACTCAAGGACACAGCTACACTACAGGATATGATCTCCATGTAGCCCATGCTCAATTGCAGATTGATTTTCCCTGAGTGCTTTATACTGTTGATTACATCTCCATGTAGGGCTGAAAAGAATGACCCATGTTTATCTCTATAACTGTGTTGCTTTTGATGTCGTGTTGCTGTGCACAGAAATGTGTGCAGCAAGGTCCTGCATATGGTCCAGATGAAAAGCACGGTAGCCTTGCAAGTTAAGTACTGCTTTGATTCATCGTTTACTCTGGAATTTTTTCTCCCCATGGAATGTAAGTAAAACTTAAGTGTTTGTCACCAATAAATGGTAATACTAAATTTTTTTTTTTTGTTAATTTATTCTCAAATGCCACTACTGCTAGGTTGGTCCCTCCCAGCCTGCCCCTACCCTTTTTTTATTTTTAAGGAAAAAACTTTGTAATGCTTGTGATTCCATTTGAGCAAAATTCTGAAGATCTGAAATAACTTTATATCAAACCATTGATCAATAAACAGCTACTAATGAATTTTTGGTCCTGTTGAGCAGTAATTAAACAAGTAAGGGAAGATGTGAGTGAGCTGTGGAAGCATGGCATGGAGGCACTGCTGGCAGTGAGAGGCGTGTGGGTGCCCGGGTGAAGGGAGGGCCTCTCTGACCCTGACCTTGTCACCTGAGGGAATGACCCAAGAGGAAGAGGGAGGCTTGCTGGTGACTTTCTTCAGGCACGCTTGGGCCTGGAGTAAAGGTGAGGCATTGTATCCTAGCCTGGCTGAGGAGTGAGTGGGCTGGTGGTTTTCTGGTTTTAAATTTTGGAAGATACTCATCAGGGTTGTTCACTGTGACACGAGCCTCTGAATTGGACTGCAAGAATAACTGCAAGTGCCCAGAGGTTGTGCGAGATGCTGAAGGGTCGTAGGGGACTCAGCATGGCAGGGATAAAGGCAGTGAAAGGAAGGCAGGCATTTTCCCTTTCCAGCCCTGAATTCAGCATTTCTCCGAGGAGCCTTGATCCCCGCTAGTGACAGATCACATTTAGAAACAGATCTGAGCGCTCTGAGAGCTCATGGCTCCTGGGGTGCTGTTTCTAGGCCCCCAGATGGCTGGGACACACATCTGAGTGTATGGATGGGTACAAACATCTGTTTGTGTATCTACTTACAAGCCATGCGTTTGTACTGATACCTCCGGCACCTCAGGTTTCCTCCAGCCTTCCCCCCTGTATTTTTTTAGCACCTTCTCCAACACTGAGATTGTAGCCAGTCTCCCAGCCTTGCCTGCCACCTCCTCCACTTGCCACTCGTGCCCTGTGATGTTAGCTGTCTGCTGGGGGCGTGCTGCCTCCACCCAGCTCTTCCCTCCTAGCCTCCCGTTCAACAGCGGCCCTCCACACTGGGAAGGGAAGATGGGAAGGGCATTCTCAGAAGTAACTCACAACTTCTAGTTGTTGGTTTCCAATGGGCCCTCACTGACATCACTCCAAAAAGGGACGGTTTTCTGTTAATGTCTGGGATATTGTTAGGACAAGAGGTTTTTTTTTTTAAGGTGGTGTAGCTCTGGTTGCTTTGGAAGGCTGTCCAGATGGGATGTCCTTGACTGTTCTTACATTGTAAACTCTCAGACCAGCCTTGCCTCTGGGAAGGCCCTGTAGCTGTCATCGCCTGCTGAGGACTCACTCACCTGCATGATCTCTGCTGTCTCTGTGCTCTGAGAGCTGCTTGGAAATCGAAAGTTTGTACTGTTTTATCCCAACGTGATCTCTAAGAGTTGCAAGAAACTTTGAGTCAAAACTAGGTACTTCAGCCGTTTAGACAGTATATGCAGTCTTGGTTTCCAGACTACAGGCAGAAAAGCAGACAGGAAGGCGCCTGAGAGGCAGGTCTGAAATAAACAAAGGAGCTGCAAGTCAACCGCAGTAAGGCTGGTGGGTCTGAGGATTTGTGGAGCATCGATCCTCAAAGGTAGAGCAGCTCCTGGGGTCCTTGGGATAGACAGACTTGGGACTTGATCACCCCACAACAGGTGCACTGACATTAGGTCACGATTTTGTTAATTTCCTCTTAAATCACAAGATTTTAATGAGTAAAGATGATTTCCCCATAGTTGGGTTTTGTTTTTTGTTGTTTTGTTTTGGGGGGATTATTTTTAAAGGCCTTCTTAAACCAGGAGAGTGTGAACTGTGTCTCTTAGAAAAGTGTCATTTCTGAATCTGGACTTCCTACCACAGCTGACTGAGCTAATATGCACGGCTTTCTTGGCAAATGCCCAGTGACGGCGACCTTGGCTTGGATCCCAAGGTCTGTTAAGAGATTGGAGGAAGTCTGGGATTGGTGTGACCAGTGGGAAAAGAAACCTAGGCATCCCCAGGAAGCGGTGTGCTGCTGCTTGCTGTCTAGGAGCTCATAATACGAGCTCAGCAGGAAATGGCCACCAGGAAGTAAACCCAAGGACTGAGCTGTATGGCTGTTTTTTGCATGAAACTTAACCGTCTCTGGCTTAAGTGCTTTTAAATGTCTGTGTGCCTTTAAAAACAGACAAGAAAAACTTAAAATTTCCAAATCCATAAATAATGGATTTGTCAAGCACTTAAGCATTGCTGGATTGGCTGGGAGGAGTTAGCCAGTTTTCTTAAATAGGCTTTTAAGGAAATGTGTGTTCTTTTAAGAGGCAAGGCTAACGCAAAGACGGGAGGGGGTGGGAGTTTCAGTTCATCAAAGCAGTACAGCGTTTTCTTGGAATTTGTCACTGTGTGCTTGCAGTGCTATGTTTAATGTATATATTCAAAGTATATATAGGATATATATCTGAAACTAATTTTTAAAATTATTTTAATCAGACTTCTTACTAACTTAAATGGCACCCAGTTTATATTAGCAAAAATTATATAATTTAGGAAATTTGTATAAATATGTGCATAATAACCCATTTAATATTTTAAAAATAATTTCCTTTTTCCATTCTTTTACAAATATTTTCATAAAAACCTACTTTGATGGGAACACCTACTAGGCCTGGAATAACGAACTGTAAAACAGTCTTTGTATTGTGGTAATTAAAAAAAGTGATTTTTAAAAGTAAGTTGTGGAAAATTTGGAAGTTACCCCCAAAAGCCCTGTATCCAAACACAAATCCTGTCATTTATTCCACCCCCTTTCCCACGCACCTTTCACGTTTGCGTCTGCAGCGCACACACAGTGGTGCTGAGCGGTGAGGTGTGCTCTGAACAGCCAGGAGCTTGGCGGGGCCCCGGCAGGGCCCAGTGTGCATGCCCCCCACGCCCCTCCACCAGGGCCTGCCTGCTCCTGTCCCTTCTTCTGCCTTTGTCTGTTGGATGCAGGCTTGTGCTCCTGGTGGGTGTCCTGACTGCCACAGGCTGCAGAAGCAGCAGTGGGAGTGCCTCTCTGACCTTTGACGTTGCCAACCCCGGAGCATTAGTGGGCAGTTGGTGCCACTTTGGAATGAGATCTGTCAGAATCCTGTAGACTTGATCTGCTTTTTTAATTGTTTTGGCTCCAGCTGCCAAAAGTCTTCCCCAGGAAATGGCCTGAGAGGCTGTGATTCCCTTGGGCCTCTGTTTTTCTGTGCAAACACCCGCCGGGGGCCTGTCTGCCTGGTGTCTCTGTCGTGTATGCTGAGCACATGCTTACCTGGCAGATTGTTAGAAACGTGCTGGTGGATGAGAACGCATGCCTGAGCACTTTCCTCTGGACCCTAGTAATTTCTTTTCCTGTCTGGCTCCTTGGATTCATGGACAAGAACATTGCAAGCCAGGTTGAATCCTGAATCCAGCTAAGAAAACTGGAAATACTCAGACCTTCCCTAGCCCAGGGAACACACTGATCTTTGACCATGTTGTACGGCAGTTTGGGAAGGTAGGGCCTAGAGCATTGGTTGGCAACTGGTCTATCCTTTGAGCTCCCCAAAGCCTGAGTGGCCCCAGACTTGGCCCAGCTCTTTCTGAGGTGGTTTGACAACCTTTGTCAGTGCTCCCCTTGGCCAGGCCAGAGGAGCAGCCTGGGAGGCGGTGGATCCCATGTGGACACAGCTTCTGTGCTGGGAAGAGCACCTGTAAGTAGACAACCTCACGAAGGGCCAAGATGTAAGTAGGTGGGTGAATATTAACATGTAAGTAGTTCCTCAGAGTGTGCAGTGCAGTCAGTGCTCAGTAAATAACCTAGTAAACAGCTCCTGTTCTCAGGCCAGAGACACACTTAGAAGCCGGTTGCTCCCAGTTTGCCTTTAGAGTCCCACCAGTCAGGGTGGCTGGTGGAGAGGAGTTTGCCTGATTCCCTGCTGGAGATGTTCGGAGCCTTCCTCTACCCCGGGCACTCTTTCTCATTCTGTCCTTCTGTCCAGCTCTCAGGGCTCTCCGCACTGGGAGGCAGACCCTAGTCACTTCCAAGTCTGTCCCAAGAAAAAGCATGGAGGCTCCACGAGAGCAAGAACCTGCATCCGTCTCAGCTGTACGGGAGGGAGCGCGTTCCGGAGAGGCCCACTGAGGCCTGAAGCCCCTGCGGGCCCTGCCTGCTTCACCCATCTAACATCTGCCACCCTTTGTGCAAAACCAAAGCTGTTAATTGTATTATTTTTAAAATATGACCCTTTCTCATTTTTTGAGGCCATGAAACTTTAGACCCTAGCAGTGTTCACAGCTTTCGCCACACCCACACGTCTTTTGGCTTCACTTTCACTTCATCCTGAGTCCTTGTTCGCCAGCTTGAGCGTGACCATCAGGCCCCGTGGAGGGCTGGCTGCTGAAAGGCTGCGGGTCCCGTTCCCGGGGGCCCCGAGGCAGCAGGTGCGGGGCCAGGAAAGTGCATTTCTAACAAACAAGGTCCTAGGGGTGTAACGCCCATGAAATTGCTAGTGCTTTTAAAAACTAATACAAAACACTATAAAAGGTAGATGCTCCTTTGGATAGAAACCCAGATCCTTTGAATCATGTTGAGAAATGCTGCCTCTGGCTGCATGGCAGGCAGCTTTGGCCTCGCTGTTTCAGGCCCCCGAGACTGAAAGCTGGTCTGTCCCTGGGACTGAAGGCAGTTTCCTCAGGAGGCCGCTAGGACAGGCGTCTGGAATGCCCACCCTGGGCAGCTGGCTTAGTCTGTTGCCCCCACCCTGCTGCTCTTCGGGAGCTCTCTCAGCAGGCACCATCGTAGGGCCCTCGTCCAGCCTGAGATCTAGTCGTGACCGAGGCAGCTCTCCGCACGGGCTGGCTCCAGCTCGACCCTGGCTCTCAGCTGTGGGACTGGCCGGCCTTCCTAGGACGTAAACCGTGCTCTATCCTGAGAGCAGCAGGACCTGTGCGTGCTACAGTCTTACCTCACTGCCCTGTGGACCCACCTAGAGACAGTTTAGGATCTGTCTTCTCAAGCTGATGTCTGCTGCAGAAACCCAGTATCCTGGGAGCCGCATTTGCCTCTCTAGATGCAGAAGGGTAGACTCAGCTGCTGGCGGAGAGATGGGCCATTCTCGCTGTGCAAGGGAACCACACCTCTAATTTTCTTCCCACTTTCCATCATTCTCCCTTTTGCAACAGGTCTGAGAAACTTTCCCGTCTCTGTGGTGGCTCGCTCCTCCGCGTTGCCAAGTTCTTCTCTCACATCGTCCACTTTATAAGGGAGAAAGCTGACTTATAGTTGGTGGCTGCCTTCTCCAGCCACACTTGAGCTTTTTAAAAGTTTTTACCACCTATCCTGCAGCAAGCCCAGAGGCAGGTGGGTGAGGGGAGGGCAGTGGGTTCCTCCTCTGTTACCGAGTTCTTAGCTACAGAGAGAGTCCACAGGAAACTGGATTATTTTCAACAGGTCCCTGAAGCTCCTACCAAGAATACCCTAGGGTGGACCCAAGAGTGAGTCTTGCCTCATCACACCTCTAGGCCACCAAGTTTCTCAATCAAGGAACAAGCAAGAACTGGGATGCAGAGCCAACACAGCTTTTCTGAAATGGAGGTAGGAATATGGATGATTTTTAATTTTTAAATATTTCCTGTATTTTCCACAAAGAAAACACATTTATAATTAGAAGTGCTACTTTAAAAATCAGATTGTTAGAAGATACGCTCCAACAACAGGGAGAATCAGTGGCCTCCCCAGGAGGCTCTCATGAGGAACTTTGCAATGACATTTGCCCCATGTTGAAAAATGGCTCAAGAGTGAGGCCCCTGCCTAGGCCAGGACTCCTCCACAAAGCCTTGCCACCTACGAGGGCTGCTACACAGGCTGGTAACACAAGGCGGTGTTCCACCCTGCTCGGTAACACACACACTTCCTCCCAGCCAAGTCTCCCCCCAACTTAAACAGCTGAACTAATAGCAGCTTTTTATTAATTAGTAGTCTACAGGTTCTCTTGGGTGCTTCATGTTGTTTCATTTTTTTATAACCATCCTGAAGGTAAGCGGTAGTCTCCTCGTTTTTCAGAAGAGGAAATAAAAGCACAGAGGTCAAGCCATCTGTCCAAGGTCTCAGTCAGTGGCAGAGCTGTAATTCAAACCCAGGTTGGCCTGGTCCCAAAATATGAACCCTGCTCTACACACAAAAAGAACTGGCACCACACTGAGGTGCAGTCACCAAGACTCGTCAAAAGCACACCACAGCGACTTCAGCCTACCACCTCTGACAGTCTTCATAAGCTGGATAGAAAAATTGTCTTAGATGATAGAATAGTAAACTGCAGTTTACACCGTTAAAAAAAATCATTAACAGAATACCCATGAATCGTGCTAGGGTTAATGAAGAGAGTACCAGTGCCAGCCTTCCTTTTCAGAAGCTATTTTAATAGGTACATTTACAAACACAAACCGTCTCCCATTCAATTGTTTTAACTGAGAAAGGAAAAAATCCAGACCTTGATCAGTATTCTGAGTTTAAGGTGCTGAAACGGGGGTCCTCCAGAACAGTAACTGCCTGCATTCACTTAACTGTTAACCAACAGCTTTAGCAAGCACGGAGCCAGATAGTCTAGGAGCCTATCTCAGCGTCAGTCCTCAAAACAAAGGACTTAGTGACAGACAGACATAAACCATCACCACCAATTCTGTTTGCCACTTGAGACTTTTCACCTGTATAAACTGTCTGTAGTTTAAAAATGGATGCCAATGCTCTCTCAGTATCCATCTGCCAACGAGTGACCACTTAATAAGCCTTGTAGTAATGTAAGGTTTAATGCTTCCATTACTATGTCAAAACAAAAATAAAAAACTGAAAAAAACTGGATTGGTGCAGGCACACTAGGTTAAGCTGGAAATCTCTCTAACACCACAACCAGCATGTGACGAAGATAAAGCATTCAGGCTAGGTGCCTGACGTGTGGGAGGAAAAAACCCATGTAGTCTGCACAGAAGGGATTCCAGCTTAACTGCACTAAACAATGAACAATTCCAGCATATGTAAATATTGCCTCTCCAAATGCCGACAGTCTGAGTCTTTATTCCCCAAGGACAAAGGCCACAGGACCCCTGGACCTGGTCCAATCTGGTCCAGGGAGGGGCCAGGCTGGCAGCCTTTACCGGGATGGATCCAAACCTGCAGGCTGCTCCTAGACCTAGAGTTCTAAGATGCCACCATGTGAAAAGTTCCAACTGACCTCCCGTCTGCAGAGAAAAAAGAACAAGCATCCACACCGTCTACAGCAGCCCCAACAGCCTCGGGAAGCCCAGCAGAGCATTTCTGTCCAATCCACAGAGGACACCACCTACCCAGAGTTCACGCTGCTGCCTGGAACTGGTCTACCTAGAAGGTCCCAACAGCTGGGCCCCAAACTTGTAGTAACTGTTCCCCTTTCCTTTGTAAAAAAGACTAAGTCATCTGAATTTGAATTATTTAGAAATCATTATTTTATGGAGTCCAGGAGAGGAAAGATTTAAAGAAACTTCATTATAAAAATACCAGCACCAAAAACCTGTCCTTAAGATGTTCTTAGGTACATATTTAAGGGCTTTTTTTTTTTATTGCTGATAACAGGTTTAAAACTATGATATGTGCATTTCCTGGCAAGTTACACAAGTGATTTCTTTGCTTACTCACATTTCCAATAAAAGCTTAAGGAAACAGACAAAAATACAAAGGACAAGAGAAATACGAATGGCAACAACCTCAAAGGATTTAGTAAGACAAAATGTCTCCACAGTCAGTGTCTGTCAAAATTTTAAAATTATCCAAACAGTGCAAATGCTCAAATCAATGTCGTACACTGAACTAGTAATACTTGTTCTTTATAGCTGCAAACTGAAAAAGTCACCCACTTATATTTATGATCACACAAACCACCTAATTTGTCAAGGTTCAGCTTAAAGCAACATTTAATATTCTTTACAAGACGGAATTTGTGACAAGTTCAAAACGAAAACTTGCTTTCTTTTTTCACGCAGCTGTGCTCAGAAGTCTACATGATGTCCTCAGAAACCATCCTGGACTAAGGAGCCAATTCAAAAAACAGTTCAAAGCAGTGTCACACTAGCCGCCTGAAGGTATCCTTGGAGATACTGGAGCGCTTCTGCATTGAGGCTGGTGCTCACCATTGATGGAACCTACCAGAGACGGGAAACACACACAGGATGACAGATCCTGACACACCAACACCCCCCCCTCCTCCGGGGGAGCTGCCGCAGCTCTGGGAAGGGCAGTCCATCACCAGTAACTATTCACATGATGCCCAGAGTAACTCAACTGCTTCTATACCTTCAAAAATGGGTAGGTCTAAAAAGTGGATTCATAAGGAAATATTATTTTATTGTTTAGTGTGATAGTGGTATTGTGGTTGCTTAAAAAAAAAAAAGGTCCTATTGGTTGCTAATGCCTAACGAAGTATGTATGGGTGAAAAGACACGATGTCTAAGGCTTCCTCTGAAATGATCTAATTATCAAAAGTCGGAGAATATGGAAAGGAGTTTATGTATGACTGAAACACTGCGCTGTGCACCAGAAACTGACAACACTGTAAACTGAATATACTTCAATAAAAAAATAAAAGCCGGCACATGAGTGTCTATTATAGTTTCTAAGTCTGTTTCAAGTTTTCCATCATAAAACAATGAAAAATATAGATTATCTGATAAAATTTATAAGCTAATACAACTATAAAGCCATTATTAGATTTACTCTATGATCCATTATTCCTGAGTATTTTGCAGTTAAAAAAAATCAATACCTACATTTTAATAATAGGATTATTTCAATCTGGGAATTAAATATGTTTCTGTTTAAAGCATTTATCCTCTGCTTTGTCTTTATTCCTAAAATCACCTGCACATCATATAAGAAAAAAAAAGACTGTCATTTTAATTAAAAAAAAAAAAAAAAAAAAAAAGCCTTGACTGTAAAATCCTACAGATACTGTCTGATTCTGCTGAACAATGAAAACAGGCACCAGAATGACCCTCTTGCCTTCCCATAAAGGTCACCATTGATCAAGAGTTCTCTGACAGCAAAGACACTTACCCTTCCTGGACAGGCAGTAGACAATTTGTGAAGTGACTGTGCCAGGTGGATTTTGGGGTTGTTGACCATCTGACCTACAGGATCATGTTCTTTTTTCCCAGCAAACGCCAGCTGTGAGAAGGCAGTCTGGTATCCTGGTGTATCTTCTATGTCAATAAAATGTTCTTCATCAGGAATGGTGTCATCTTCAGGTAACTCAAAAAGGCCAATCAGAGACTGCAATAAAGGGGTCCTGGATTGGAAGATGACAAAAATTTAAGTAACTACTCTGAAGATTACACAATAAATAAACAAGAAGCAATTCCTCAGGGACACAAAATTATAGACTCAGAGTCTCAAGAGTAGAGAGGGACTTCTGAAATTAAGCAGCACATCAATGCTTGTGCCCATCCAGAAACCACTCTTCAATTCTGGCCCACAGTACCCCAATTTCTCTTTTGGAAACAGCTCCATCCCCAGAGCTCTCAAAGCTGGCTGTGTGACCCTAGGCCTGGCTACTTAATTAGAAGGCCATGTGCCTCAAACCAAACCAAGGTGATTTAATGCTTTTAGAAGAAATAAGCCTCAAGTTGTCAGATCGCTTGATGGAAGAGGCTGCCTGAGTGAAACTAAGAAGGAAAGGAGCGGCAAGAGGGGAAGAAAAGCCAAGTCAGCCAGACACCGAGCACAAGCACGTGAGATCTCTTGGTGTATTCAGTGTCTCCTCTTAAAGACTTAAGGCAGGTGGGAAGGGGTCAGCTGAAGTGGTAGAGTGCATGCTCAGCACGCATGAGGTCCTGGGTTCAATCCCCAGTACCTCCTCTAAAAACAAATAAACCTAATTACCTCCCCCCTGCCAAACAAACGAAAAACAGTAATAAATAAATAAAATACATACATACATACACACACACACACACATATATATATATATAAAAAAGAGACAAGCTAGTTCAGACAGGAGGCAACCGTCATGTAGACCAGGGACTTAACCCAGGATCTCACAGGGGTCCATAAATTCCCCCACAGGAAAGTTAATCAGAAAACAAGATCTTTCTAGCCTCAGAAGGATCCACAAGTCATGTCTTGGATCTGATGGTTGCTAGGGGGGAGGCTAAGATCAGAACCCAATTCTCTTGACCCCCAACAGAGTAAGTCTGGTTAATTTTATAGTCTTCGGGGAAGGAAACTGTAATTACCCCAACTTTAGAATGGAATACTCACCACAGCTTGGTATACTCTGTGTCCATCATTGGGGGACATTCTGTTAGTAATTTGGTTATGCCAACCGCACAAATCTTTTTCTCTACATTTCCAGATACTTTCTGAATTTCAGGAATAATGATTTTTTCCAAAACCATTCCAAACATTCTATTAAAGCAAAATAAATCCACTCAGTATTAGATTACCACTATAACTAAACACTCAGTGCCTCCTTATGCATATAATAAAATACAAAGTAACAATGCTGCTGATTTTGGTCAGCTGAATGGAAGAGACAAAGAAATGACAAAATTAAAACATCAAGCTCTACTCTGTGACCAACTGCCGTCATCTTCTGTGAACACTATCTTAAGCCCATACTTAAGTAAAATCTTTATAGCCTTTTTTTGGTCTTATATATTTTTTTAGATTATTCAATAAATCTTTGAAAAATTAGAAATCAGAAGAGATAAGCAACAAGAAAAAAGAATCACCATCACCCCTCAACCCAGCAATTACCAGTTTTAACATTTTTGGATTATAAACTTCCCAACTTTCTATGCTTACATACCTTTAAGTATGTAAATGTTAATGGCTGAATTTAAAAAAATGATTTGACCAATGACTGTTGTTGCAAACATCACAGAAGTAGTTTTTCATAACTCTAAATGATGTAAAATTCTCAGTTTATACTTCCATTATTTTATTAAGAATTTATTAAACTCTTTGAAGTGGAAACAGCAGCTATCAAAGAGCATGGACATTGGATGCTCTAGATTACAAGTGTGTATTTCCTGCCCTTGAGAAAGACCATGCCAATTCAGGCACCCACTAGCACTGCATAAAACTGCTGGTTTCATCATGATCTTCTAAAGCTGGAAACCATATTTTCTGGTACCTTTCAGGTTAATACAATTTTTACATTTCAGTCAGTCTGGAATTTTTTGGATCCAAACATACAGAGACCTAAACTGAGGTTCTTCTCCAAGGAGTTTTTCTCTATCATTCTTCACGTCATTCTTTTTCCTACTAAACCAGAAACGCTGCCGAGCTACATTCTTAGGCATATATACGAAATTAAGTCAAAAATAAAAAGTTTTACTGCTCTAAACTTTTCTCATCTGAAAAATTACACTGTTGGCCTTCTCAGAGGCAGGCTCCCAGAGACAATGCCAGCCATGTAACGTAACATGAACACGGGCTGCAGAGAAATGCCAGGGGCAGGGGTTGGGGTACGGGGTACTTCTGGCAACTAGGAAAATGTCTGCAGTATTTTCTTCTTTACAACCCAACTCCCCAAGAACATTTTGAAAACCATGAAGATACTATTACTGATTCAAGAACTATAAAATCATCTATAAAATAGAGATACTAATTTGTGCTAAAAATTCTTTTTTTTTTTCTTTTTTTGCTTTTCAAAATAGAAAAATAAAAACATACTTACTTTGGTTGTATACCATCAAATATTTCCTGCAGTGCTAACGCCCCATACTTTATGCAGTACAAATTAATAAAGACTAAGAAACCTGTTGAAAAGAGATGGGGAGTATCAACACAGAGGACTCACTGCACTTAACAAGAAATTTAGTGAAAGCCTGCCAAATGAGACATTCATAAACATCAAAACTCAATGATTAACTCTGGCATCAATACTGGCCTTTTAATACAACTTAACATAGAGAATTTCTGCCTTTATAGTTCAGTCATAAGTCTTTATATACAATCTCTGATTTATATTTCTTTATAATCTATAAAAAATGTTGATATTTAAACTTACTAACCTTTGGAACACAATATATTGAAACATTCAGTGTTGGGAGAATACAAGCATCTTAAAATATTTCATATATAAAACTTATACTGATAGAAAAATTTGTATGTAAGCATGAAGTCTAAGGGTTTTAGCCACTTTTCTTATTTCTGTAGGAACACTAAAAATATTTTACTTACTCTTGATAAACTTTGTTGTTTTGGAATTCTGAAGTCTTTGGAATAGTAGGATGAAGATTTGCTTCCTGTACTGGTCAACTGACTCACTAAAGAATTGAATAAAACCAATAGTATAATTATTTTTCTGAGTACCTCACAGAACCCTCAACTACATGTATAATGAGCTTATATTCATACTCACGGAGGCATATGCTCTATTATACTATTTAGAAGATAAAAGCCTTGGTGGTCATTGGCTTTGGATGCAATCAGCTTCTGGAAGACACCTAATAACCCAGGCTACAACAAATTAAATTAAATAATAATTAATGAGGCAAGGATTAATTGTTGCAAAAGTTTAGCAGGTAATATATATTAGGAAAAGGTGCATGCTGTAATAATCTAAATAGCATTTTCTCTTTATTTCTCACTTCTGAAGTGTAGAGGAAAACAAAGTCCCACCACGATAAGGCCTTAAAGTTAAATTCTTGAAATTAACCTATTTGGTTTTTTTTTTAAATTTCCCACCATAGAGATAACTAACTAAAGGATAACTAGTTCTAATAAAATATATATTAATATTTCTACTGATTAATTCCCTTTTTATTAATTTTAAAGAAATTTTAACTTTTTTAAAATTAAAAAACGTCCGCCATTCCTACTTTAGAAAATCACAGTTACATGACAGTAAACATGACTCACAATTTTGTCGGCAGCAGCACTTGCTATTGTATTTGAACCGCGCTCTAAGAACGCCTGGAGAAGCCTCACTAGGGCAGGAATATTTCCTGTTCTTTCCCAAAGTACTGGCTGAAGGAGATGAGGAAATAAGGCCATATAGGAAGACGGGATATCATTTTTGTGTGTTTCCAGAAGCAAAGACATCACTTGAAAGACATATGGAATAAATTCTGTAGATAAAAGTTAAAGCCAGCTGTCAGCTTCAGAATTAATGGCTCTGACACAAAAGGCACGTATCTCTTAGGCGGACTGCATTTTATCATCACTTTAATAATTTTATTCAACGAGAAGGAAAATAACTTGTTTACCTTGTACATCATTTTGTAAAATTTCTGTGAACACCAGAAACAAAGCCTCCTCAAAATTCACAACAGCAGCAGGGTTAGATTTGCAAGTAATTCTTATGGATAAACATATTGCTTCAAACATATAGTGGTTAAAGTGAGGTTTGCTTGGGTTCTGAAATTTAAAAAAAAAAGTTTATCACCCTAATAATCCAAGTGACTACTAGAAGGAATCTAAAACACATCTAACCTTACTAAAAACATTAAAAGAGACTCTATCTTTTTAAAAATCAGTATTAAGAAAAAATACCAATTATACTTAAAAAGCCTACATTCATGTTAAAATTTTGTATTGACTTTAAAATTCAGAAAATACTCGTTAATGCCTGTTTGTTTGGATTTTTTTAAATAGGCAAAAGCCTACTTATGAAAAAATACTTCAGGGTCACCAGGAGGTGACTACACAAGCCTCGGTTCCCAGCGCTTGTAAGGGACCTTCTCAAACCCGCGTGCTCTCCTGGGCTGACGCGGACAGTGGGGAAGAAACAAGCAGGGACACAGGCTGACTCTGCCACTAGCCTCGTGTAGGACCTCGTGGCCTCAGTATGTCTCTAGCTACACAGTGACGATCCTTCGTATCAGCTGTTTTCAATTTTCTTTTTCAAACAAAATCCTTGGAAGGCTACCACGTAAAGTGATGAACTCAGATTGTGTGTATATGTGGGGGCAGGTGAAAGCGAAGGGACCCTGCTTCTCTTTTTTCTCAATTCCCCAAAACCCAAGTAGGCCCAAGACCCTTACCTAGAACTCAGTGGAAAAATGATCACTGTTCTCAAAGTCCCTTTGATCCTTCCTAATGAATTCATCTCTTTTTTACATAGAGTAATCAAAAATAAGAATCTACAAAGGAATTCGGTTGGCCTTAAACTGATTTTTTATTTTCTAAAACTTGGTATTAATATTTAAATATGGATCAAAATATCTGTAAAATTTCTAGTCAAAGGAGTGAACTTTATTTGGGGGAATAAGGAAGACCAGGCACAAGGGACTTCAGCCGCCAGTTTTCACAGACGTCTCTCAATAGCCTCTTGTCCATTTGGTGCAAAACCTACTTCTTCCATCGAAGAGCATTTCAAATCATTTGTGCTTTCTCAATTTCCTTCAAAGAACATGTTACTTTTTAAAATAAGAACAAAAAAGTCAAAGTTTCTGAGCCTACACTTAAAGATGAGTGACGCCACGTCTCCAAGCTAGCGTCATCCCCACACTTTCAGAATGATACACTGTTGGTCAGGAAGAATTCATAGATCTTTCCTTGTCCAACATATTGCCAGGGAGTTCTGAGGCTCAAAGTTTGGAGCATTCAGGTTAAAAAGCAACTACACTTTCAAAACTGGTTCTGTTACCTTACTAACAGCTAGCAGCTTCTGTGTAAGCTGAGTGATGAGCGTAGGGATGTAGGGGATTATGGCTTCTTGGAGGAGGGAGAAACTTCTCATGATAGCTGGAAAACATAAAAAGAGCAAAAACAAAGTTTAGTTAAACTTCAGAACAAAACAGTGATTGGGGGGAAAAAAGTCAACTGATTCATCAACTAAAATTTTAAGACCCTTGAACAACCCCTACGTAGTTCTCTCCATTTAAAAATTATCTAAATTTCCCTTCTTTTTAAAATTAGGCCAAGGATTGGCAAGAAAATTTTGCTGGGAAAAATTATTTCCAGAAGGCTTAAGGGACAATAAAAATATTGACGTGACCGCAAAATTAACTGCTCATTAATAGATGTCTAAAAACATTTGGCATGGGGCATAAATATATTATTAAGCTAAAAATGTGTAATTGTTTTTGTACAAACAGAACAGCTGTTTACTAAGTAGAGAGCCTACTATATGCCAGGCATATGGGATAGAAAGTTATCCTCTCTCGCCTCCTAAACTTTGCAGTGATGCCAGACTCACCCTCCAACTAGCTAGCAGCTACCTATCCTTCATCTCAGCTTAGACATAACTTCTTAGAGAAAGCGAAGGGTTATAGGATGGATCAGTACCCCTCCCCTGGGCTGGCACAGAATCTTATCATCCACTCATACAACAGTATTTATTGAGGTTTTACATACTGGGTGCTCTTGCATACCCTAGAAACACAGCAATGAAGACCAGATTAACAGCAGTAAAAACACACACACAAATATTCACCTAGATACACACACACATACACCCACACCCCAGGGATCCTTACTGAAGCCAGAGGCATCAAGGACAGTTTCTCTGAAAAGCATTTCCTACGAGTCAGACACTGTGTTAGAATCTTGGAATATAACCGTGAATAAGAGTAAGATTGTCTGAGAACTTTTACCAAGACACTCTCCTATTGTAACATCTGGCAGGTGGTCACAGCTGCCTATGTCCTTGGCAGTATGTCTATGAAGGCAAGATCTGTGTGGGGTCTACCAGATATACCCAGGTTTCACACCAAGACCTAGCAGAGCACGCTGTCAATAAATGTTATCTGAGCTCATCTATGCCCTCAAGAAATTCAACCTAGAAAAAGTAAAAAGGAATCTGCTACCTTTTCTTTAATAAGAGTTCTATATTGAGTTAACATAACATTTTTTCCCCTGAAAACACTGTTAACAATAAACAAAACAGTATTTTTCACTTAAAAATATCTAAACCTACCTAATTCTTGACAAACAGTATCTGGTTCATAGACTAGAGCCCTGTAATCCGAGATTAGATACTCAGGGTCTGTACATCAGGGAAACGGCCTACCTTTCATAATATATTCATTTTCTGAAGAGCCAGGAAGTGTGAGAGCTTTGAAAAGGTTTGTTAGCAGAATCTCAACAAACGGTGCGATTTCTGCAGCTGTAAAGCTATAGATGAAAAAACAGCTTTCAGTCACTGCCAACTCTTGAGCTTGTCACTTAGGAATACCTTTGGCAACTATTAAAAATCACACTTGTTACAAAAGCGAGCTGTTTCCCACCACTGACAATCAGCACACAGCTCAGAATTCTTTGACATGTGTTCATATTAAGCTCCTAAGAAGGCACATGGGAACAAACACAATTAAACAAGCCCCTAACAGGCAAACCCAACATCATCTAAAGCTGTTCAGGTCTTTATTGGTTCGCATCTGTCACCATCGAGAACAGAACTCAGATTTTCAGTCACCTAGTCTTCCTCAAGATGGAGCAGGTTCAGAACTGTTTTCTGTATAAATTCCAGGCCTGAAGACAAGTACTCTCTTGACTCATCTCAAAGGATATCCTTTCAACCCTTAACTGGCCACTGAGCATATCTGTACTTCAAGTTCTTGATGAAGAAAAGAACCTAGAATGTTTTCTTTCTCTTACCCAAAGCTCAGTTTCAAGAAGTAACACTGCTGAAGAATGGCCTGAAAGACAGGCAGACTATCCCCCACTGCATCTCATCCTTGGATCGGGCCAGAGGAGCTACTACCGTGGACCCTGGAGAATTACTCTCACTCAGCTGTGTCAATCTCAGCACTGAGTAAGGTTACATACACAGCCAGGGGAAAGTAACTCTGCAGCAGGATGTTGCTAAGAACACTCTACAAGTATTCGCTTAAGGAAGGCCCACTTCTGAGATGCCTCTGGATAACTGTTTTAAACCTCACACCCCCATTATTCTCCTTTGCTCCAATTTCCTCTATATGACGTTACTGTCATAATGTATCTATTTTGGCATGTGGTCTCAAATCCTTTTGGAATGAGACACAGTATAAATGAATAAAATGTACATATTTATTTTTCTAACTACTAATGAAATTATGAACATATCCAGGTATCTCTAACAGTACAGAATGGTCTCCACCCTGAGATGAAAAAATACACAGAATCAAATACTTACAGGGTGGCGTTGTTAGGGCCTCTCATAGTGAACAGTCTCTCCAGAGCATGTGCTGCGTAAGTATGAACAACAATACTTTCAGCTTGAAGATGATTAATCAAGAGAGGAATAGAAAGTAAAAGGTGCTCTTTTGGTACCTGGAAAAAAATAGTGATATACATGCTCTAACTCACTGATGCTATCACGTAAGTATCAGCCAACTGGAAGAGAAGGATTTGCTGATTCTAAAAAGTGTGTGTTTCCAGCTATTACAATGGAGATGATACAGGTGAGAAATCAAAACTTCTACCTCAACATGGTGGTTCAGTTCACATCCAATTTTCCAATTCTCCTTCTCTAAGCATAAAGCTATGATTGGGGTAAAATCTTGTAGATAAGTGAACATGCCCTAAAACATTTAATATCATGGAGAAGCAGACTGATTTTATTAATCTTAAGAACTATACTTTTCCCTGGCAGGTATTTCTTAGAAAAATCATTCAAGCTCTTTGTGCCTCATTTTCGCCTTCTTAAAAAAAGGGGGGGGGGCCACAAACATAAACATAGTAATCTTTAGTAAAAACCTCTACAACTTTAGAACATCCACTAGTCTTTAAAACAGAACAGCTTCACAAGGTTGCATGTAACCTTGGTAGATCCCTGCCAAAGACACATAAAAGTTATAAAATCAAGAAATTAAAGGATCATCCATAGGAAATAAACTGTAGCATATTCTTATAATGGAATACTACACAGCTATTAAAAATGAACTATAACACATCTACTAAAAACAGTGTTAAGCACAAAAAAAAACTAAATGTGTAAACTAATACCTATAGCATGGTATCAATTAAAATTTTAAACCTATATAATACTATAGAATTTTTGTAGAAACAAATATGTGTAAAACCATGAACAGTCACTTATATGGGTATAAACCACACTGAATTCATTCATTACCTCTGGGGAGAAAGAGGAACTAGAATGGAAATAGGCTGAGAACGCCCTGGGTGCCACCACTGTGTGTGCAGTTTCAGTCATCACAGCCTGGAGTTAAGGTTTGTGCTGGTTATGTGAGTATCACTGTATTATTCTCTATTTTTGCTTTTGTGTTTAAAATAATTTGCAAGATGGCCACAGTGTAATTTGGTGGTGGTGTTGGAGGAAGTAGGATGGACTGTGCATGTTTTGTTTTCTGTCACTAAAATTACAGTGACTTACAGAAGGATTGTATGACTAGATAGCAGAAAATAATCCAATTAAAAAATGGGCAGAGGAGCTGAACAGACATTTTCCCAAAGAAGACACAGAGATGGCTACAGGCACATGAAAAGGTGCTCAACATCACAAATCGTCAGGGAAATGTAAATCAAAACCACAAGATATCTATTGCCTCACACCTGTTAGAAGGGCTGTTATCAAAAGACAAGAAATAACAAGTGTTGGCAAAGATGTGAGAAAAGGAAACCCTGGTGTGTTCTGTAGGTGGAAATGTACGCTGATAACAGCCACTGTGGAAAGAAGTATGGAGGTCTCTCAAAAAATTAAAAAACAGAACTACCGCATGATCCAGCTATTTCATTTCTGGGTATTTAACCAAAGGAGACAAAAATACTAACTCAAAAAGATATCCACATCCTCAGTTTACAGCAGCATTAACAATGGCCAAGACTTGGAAACAACTTACGTGTCCATCAGTCAATGAATGGATTAAGAAAATGTGGTGTGTGTATACACACACACACACACACAGACACACACACTATTATTCAGTTATAAAAAGAGAAATCTTGCCATTTGCAACAACATGTATGGACCTTGAGGGCATTATACTAAGCGAAATAGAGAAAGATAAATACCATATACTCTTACATGTGAAACTTAAAAAAACAAAAAAAATGAACCCCTAGATACAGAGAACAGATTGATGGTTGCCAAAGGTGGGGAGTGAGTGAAATGGATGATGGGGGTCAAAAGGTACAAACTTCTTGTTATAAAATAAGTTGTGGGGATGCAATGTACGGTAACTAGTTAACACCATACAGCATATTTAAAAGCTGCTGAGAGTAGATCTCAACTTCTCTCATGATAAGAAAAACATATGCATGGTGATGGATGTTAACTAGATTTACTGTGATCTCTTCACAACATATACAAATATGAATCATCATGCTGTACATCTGAAACTAACATAATATGTCAATTATATATCAACTTTTAAGAAAAGAGAGAGCTGAAGGAACTGAGACTCACTGAGGGAACAGCAGATTGGAGTCTCCCCTCTCTAGTAAGTGTCTGCTCAGTGACAAGCATAAGCGGGTGGAATTTCTTTCATTCTCCTTGCTGAGGCCCAATAACTGAATGTATATAAGTTAAATGAGGTGGGATTCCATCACAAGCATTAACATTGTACTTGGCAAATAGTAAAATATTAGTAAATGGGAGCTACACTCTTTTTCCATTTCAGGAAACTGTCAAGATGGTATTGTGTCCTGAAGTGGGTAGAACTGACAGAATTTATCTGTCCTCACTGTGGGGAGGCTGTTACAGACAGTAACTAAATGGCAGAGTCGGTGATTTAAAGCTGCCCCCTGTATTTCCAATATAAGAAGCAGAGTACTCCTGCATGAACAGCAGCCCCAGGTGTGGATCTGTTTTCCTTTCTGTGGTCCACGGTGCTGCAGTTGGTGGGAGCCTGGGTATAATCGATCAAAATGGGGAATGATACGAAGATTAAGTTTGATAAAGGAGATTTATGCTCGAAATTAACTTAAATACTTCAGGATCCACAAATTATTCAGGGCTCAAAATATTTGGGAAATATATGAACCTTTAAAGGGTAGCTAATTCAGGCCTGGGGCAGGAAATGTTCAAGATGAACCTGAAATATTCTGTCACATAGGAAAGAAGGGAAGTTGTTAAAGGCTACTAAGTTTATGTCAAGAGGACACAGGAACCTACATAATGCAGCCCCAACTGGCCAAAGATGGAACAACCAGAGCATCAGAAGGCCCTCAGGAGTGACCCGGAAGCTTGTAAGGCACTAAACTCCTTACTCTGAAGTGATAAAGGGGAAAAACATACAAACATTTTATGCTGTTTTTCCTTCAGATTGGTAATTAATCTACGAGACAGTAGTGGGAGTTGCACAAAAGAATGAACATACTAAAAACCGCCTAAGTATACATTTTAAAATGGTGAATTTTATATTAGGTTACCTATATCTCAAATTAAAAAATATGTCAATGATCACTTTTAAAATCACTGAAAGTGAACAACCAGACACTGTATGTGTCCTAATGAAACAAAATACACCCACGACAAATTCTTGCTTCCCACCTCCCCCACCTGGAATAAAAAATCTAATCAACCCCTTCAGATTAACCAATTTAGAAATACAGGGAACAGAGGAACAAGACATACTATACCACTGAGCCTGAGGATGCAATTAGCCAAAAGTAGAATGAGAAACTCCACAAGATAAATTACTGCTTTCTCCAAAAGATAATATGCGTTAAGAAAAGAGAAGGACCTCTCTGTTGTAAATTAAGAGACATGAGATATAATCAACCATAAGCAATGTATAGACCTTGTTTGGACCTGAAATTTTTTTGGTCACTGTAAAACAGTATTTTTAAGAAACTGAGGAAAACTAAGCATGGTCTGGAACCCTAAGTTCTTCAGGAGTTATTGTTAATTTTGTTAGATGTAGATATTAAATAAGATTGCACAGAAGGGAAAAGAAGCTGGTATACAATAGAACTCTTAAGCGATTAAGTGGCATATAACATATAATGAAAAGCTACTTACTTGATTCCTAAAAATCATAATGTATTTGATACCATCAGCTTTAAGAACAGGAAATTCATTCACTATTAAAAAAATAAAAAGTCACAGTTATTTAAGTGCTAAGACTGTTACTCCCAATATGGTGACAACATTATCAGATTTTTAAAACATGATTTTGGGTAAACAAAATGTCAAATAATTGAAGCTTAGTTAATTATGTAATGATTACTACACAGTTATTAATTCTGGTAAGACTGTAAGTAATTTTATTTTTTTCCCCTTACTTTTAAGTTTTACTACAAATCAACATGTTACTTATATAACTGAATAAAAATAATTTGGACCATGAACTAATGATGGTATCTTTTTCCAGAATTAAAACTATTCTGAATCAAAAGCATGTGTCTCTGGTTGAGATTGTTCTAGTAGTGGGAAATAAATTAGTGAAAGGGATAGAATACTGGCCAATTGTTAAATATTCTTGAAGCTGAATGATAGTAACATGAATGTTCTTTACAATATTATCCCTACCTTTTAGTGTATTTAAATTTTCCACAGTTTTAAAAAGAAGAATATATATAAAATCTTGATTGACATACTTTCATAAAACATGAAATTACCCTTAATATCTATTAGTTTCAAGTACTTTAAATTTACTTGTTTTTAAGAGTTCGTATTTTAAATGAGAAGGAAAACAAAAACCAAAGTATAATTTCTAATACATTAATGTGTACTCACACACACACCCCCCCCACACACACGGTTTTATATGTATAGTTATGTACTAGGCTAACAAAGCTCGGTTACAATTTAGTCTTACTTGTTCCTATTTTCCCTCTATATAAGCAACATTTTCCTTACAGAAAGTGAATTTCACCTTGGCAAGACCTGGGGAAACCATTTGAGATTTTATTCAATAAAACAAGTAACAACGTGGACAGGGGCCAGTGTTTTTAGCATCATGGTGACACAGAGCCTGCATCATGACTCTTGCCATGATGTTACTCATTTTGTAGTTTAAGGTAACGATACAAATAAAAATTGCAGATATACAGTCTAAGCTGTATTAAAGACATTTTACAAAACTCACCATTAGCTGATTTTAAATCAGGGAGAATGTGATTCACAAAGAACTCAGTCAGGTTTACAAGTTCATTTGCTTGTGTAATTCCATGCTAAAAAACAAATTCAAAAACAGTGAAATAACCTGAAGTATCTGTATGCAGCTACCACACTGGAAATTTAGGCAAATTTAGAAAATCAGGTTAAAAATGGGGATGAACACTTCAAAATATAAACTGCTTACATATAAAATGAGAGTATTTTAATATATAATAAAGAAAGTTCTCTAAATTCAAGATAAACTAAATTTAAGTTTAGCATGTTTTATACATTGAGTCTCAGCTAAGGGAACAAGTGCAGCATCTGTCCAATTTTTTGGTCCATAAGAAACTTCAGTGCTTAATACAGCAACATAAAGTCATCTGTGGAGACGCTATGAATTCTGATCAGAGCTAACACATTACCTAGCAGAGTAGGCTGAATCATCAGAAATATTATTACTTCTTTGTGACTTCTGCGGTTACTGGTAAGTCTGTTTTAGAAACAAAACTATGCTGAAAAGATTCACCTTCTGTGTTTGAGCTTTCGATGCCAAAGATGTCACTAGGTAAATGGCTGCATCTTTGTGTTTCCAGTTGACAGATGGATTTTTTGCATATTCCTGCAGCATGGAATTAACATAACCAGAGAAGATTCCTGTCACGGGTCCCTCAAAAAACTTGCATAATCCTCGTACTAGATCACAAGCAGCCCTGCGTCTAGTATCAATATCTATAAAATCAAGCAGAAATATATCAGGGGAGGAAGAAACCACCACCAACCAACTCATCAAGTTTATAAGAAAACAAATTGCCATCTGACAGCCATCAGCAACAAAAAGAATGAAAAGAACATCCCCCTAAACATACACTGAGAGTGAACCTAAAAGGTCACAGTAGTATCATCAACACTAAGTATACAAAAAAGAGAAGAGAAATGATTCAACTTTTGATACAGCTCATGTAAGAGCTACCTTTTACTATGTACAAGTTAAACTCCCCCACCTCCCTCTATTCATTAGAAAAAGAGCAACTTTAAAACGGGCTTGCTGAGAGACTGACAGCTAAAAACCAAAATACATACCAGATCCTTCCAAATCTCTTCTTATGTACTCCTCAGAATTATCTTCAAAGGCTTCTTCGTCAGCAGCTACAAAGAGACGACATTTCAGATCACCTCTTCAAAGACATGACAAGTCATTCTACTTTTACAGCTGAGCACGCAGAAGAGTATGCGGAATCACCAAGTTCTACAGCCAAGCGTTCTTTCCTAACGAATAACTGCTTCACATTCTCTTAACCATTACTTAGCGCAGCAAGCGCTGCCCGGAAAGGCCGGCTAGCAGGTCACGCACACAGCTGATACAGGCTCACTTGCTCCAGCGCGAGCGTCCTCAGAACTGGACTTCACCAACAACTTTCAAAAGTACTGGTGACCAATCTAGCAATACCAACTTTTTATTTTGCCAGATAAGGACATTAAACAAATGACCTAGTAGCTGTAATCACCATATTTAGTACAAGTCATTTTAACACCAAAACAAGCAGGACACACAGTATCAGAATAAAGATCTCCCCTTTAAATAGTTTTATCGAAACACAAAAGGAGATAAAACCCTGTGTGATGCTATCCTTTATTCCTCATTCTGTCCCAGACTGAATGACCTAATGACTGCTCTGATACACAATTCCTTCCCATCTACTACCCACTCTTCCCAACTGTAAGGAAGACATTTTGTATACAAATACAGACTCTAAGGGCTCTTAACCTTAAGCAAAAACTAAATGGGCTTCAACTCTGTCTTTAAAAGTTATCAACCACTGCTAGTCTCAAGACAACTATTTAAAAACAGCTTTTGCCCTGTGAAACACTAAACCAAACAAAACTTAGACTGAATATGTTACAAAAAGCAACAGGAAAAAGACTTATTAAATTTTTTAAATTTTAAATTATTAAATATATACTAACATACTCTTTAAAAAAACCAAGCTTCTAATTAATCTCCTAAAAAAGATCTACACCTTGAGACAATTACCTCTAAATTCCATGTTAGGCACAATAACCTTTTCACAGATGCTTGTCAGCGTGTTCTGGTCCTCAAACAGATTCTTATAGTGAGGTCTCTCACAAACCGAAGCCAGAAACTGAATTGCATTACTTACCAACTGCAATAAAACACAAAATAGGCATATTTTAAAAAGTAAACCGAATTGCTTATTTTTTCGGGAGGGGCGGGGGGGAGGGGGGGAGGGAATGTCTTAATTATTTATCTCCACCATCATCTTACCAAGTCATATTTAACTTCTTGACCTGTTGTAACTAGTAAATTCCAGATGGCTGTGACAAAACGAGGCAGGTACCGCTGAAATTCTTCATCATATTTTTGTGCATAGAGTGCAGCATTATCACAAATCTGGGATTTTAAGAGCTCCAATAAGCCTGCTTCCTCTTCATCCTCACATAAGAGAAAATGGAAAACTCAAACATACAACTTCAACGCTACCACAAATAGGGAGAGAAGCTGAAATTCCTGAACGAACTCTTTAAAAAAAATTTATATTCCAAGCTAAGTGCTGTAAACTACATTTATGCCACTGCCAATTTATTCGCCTGGTCTTTCAAATAAATAAAAGATGAAATACTTCTTATTTATTAATGAAAGCAGTTCTCAAAAGTTTTCAAGTTAAATAAAGGCTTTTCTTCTGGTTGTTGAATTATAAAATACATATTACACTAAAATAATATATCCTCCAGAAACCTGAATGATAAAGATCACATCTCACCTTCCTTTGTAACATGGTTAATTGCCTTGCTATCTCCCTGAAGGTTCTCCTTCCAAATATTTTAAAATGTGTCCTCCCCCCAATAAAGTAATGCTGTCACAAAAAATATTTTGGTTATAAAATATTAAACAATCTAAAAATATGTATATATTAAACAATCTAAAGCAGGGGTCAACCAGCTGCCTAATTCCTGAAGTAAAGTTTTATTAAAGCCCAGCCACCATCATTCCTTGTTTTCATTGATGTAATTTATAGTACTGCGTGTACAGCCCACAAGGCCAAATATATTTCCTACCTGGATCTTTAACAGGAATAGTTTGCCAGCTCCACTCCAAACCACAGCAATGATGGATATAATTATCCTAACTATATGTAACAACATCCCACAAATGCCTTTTGAGTTATGTGCAAAAGAACTCAAACTGAGTAAAGATAAAAAAGAACTCCCTAATAGTTCCTTCAAGGCATAAATATAAGGGCCGCTGCACAGGTGGATGACACAGGGTAGAACATGGTTAAATGGGCAGACAGAGCCCTTAAGAACCCCATCTGGAGAACTTCTTTTTAGACTTAAGTGTAAAGACAAGCTGTTTTCTGAGGGAGTGTTTTTTCCCTAGTGAACTGCAAGAATTATTTTATGGAAACCCAATCTTTTTTGGTTGCTTTTTGTTGCTTGTAAATCTCAGAGACAAAATTTGCTGTACCCCCAAAGAAATGATTCTCTACACCCCACCCCCCAAACAGATTTGAACCACCAATTCTAATTTTTATTTTATCTGCTGCTGAAGTATTCTTAATATTTTAAATTTTTTGTTTAAGAGGTAAATCATAAATATATTAATAAACAAGCAAATGAATAAGACAGAATAAATGCTGTATGTTGAAAAGTATGTATTACAAAACCCAGATCAGAAACTTTAACACATTACCAACTTTCAACATGTCCCCTCTTTCCCACACTGTACATGACTTTTTCAAAAGAGGCTACTATCACAGAGGTTTAATTTTCATTTCATAAAATTATTTAAAAAATGGATTTTCATAAAAGTAATTTTTCATTTCATAAAATGTTCACAATGTGAATACCTGAGGTCTTACTTTCAATAATGTAATAAAACAGCCTTATCCGTAAATTGTGACTTTAAGTGAGGCTTATAAGAAGAGTAATTCTGCATGTTACAAACAACCAAACGTAGAATATCCTACAAAATCAATTATTACTTGCATTCTTAGAATTCAACCTATTAACAATGCAAGATTAAATAATTTTTAAGGAATTAGAATGCTCAATGTTCTCAAATAACGTTTTTTGAAGTCTATCCTCTTTGCAATGTTTTCAGAGAGTACTCAAATAATTTTTTTTAACATTATAAAAAATTGAGATACAATTGACATTTAACATTATATTTCAAGTCCTTAATTTAAAAAAAAGCCTACTTGGAAACTATTTTAAACAATACTTACATCAGTTTGTAGAAGTTTATTATCTAATGTCAAGAGGGTATGAAAATTGTTCATCCAAGTTTCCATATTATCTTCAAAAAATTCAGGGAGATCCTGAAGAATAAATGCTGCCTTGAGACTTTTGGTAGAAATAATTAAGTATTCTATTTTAAAAAGTTTTCCCCACCACACACAGTATTTTCCACATGCTTAGACTCAAGCCCACACTTCTCAGCTGAGCCAACCATTACCTATTCTGACAAGAATTCTCGGCTCCAACTAGGTCTGGTAGCTGAGTAAATCATTCTGTCTCCGTAAGCTTTCAACCATAAATGAGGCCACCTCTATTTCCTGTCCCAATCTGAATCTACTTATTCCTTCAGGGTCCAGCTAAGACTGAAGACTTTCCTCACAAAACTCAGTGTTTACCAATACATTCCTTTTCCTTTCTGAACTACTGCATTTATTACTGTGAGACGACCACCAAGTTAGGCTTACTGTCTTGTGCAGTTACCGAATTCCTGTGGCACAGTACCGCCTTCTTAATGAGGGATAAGCCCCCAAAGGTAAAGATTATATGCCCCCTTCCTTTGGTTTCCCTGACTAACAAGTTATTAAGCACCTCCTTCTACTCGACTTCTAGGAAGCATTTCTAAAGAAGGTATAAACAAAAACAGTGCTATCAAGAACTTCTCAAAATGCTGTCCAGCTGAACACTGATGAAGGCATGCTATTTCGGGCTGTCTCTCCCATTCATTCTCCCTATTCCTTCTGAGGAATGCTCTCCCTACCACTGTGAGTATAGCCATGTTGTAAAGATTAAGTCCAGTTTCTTGGCTCTGGCTATGAGCAACGAAAAGGCCAGGTCCTTCCTCTGTATCTCAGTATAGTAATTTGTACCAATAAAGACTCTCCTCACGTTCCTAAGTCAAAGTAATGACTCAAGAACAGAAAGAATGATTGGAGGCCACTACCTCTCAGTAGCAACAGAGTGAGTGACCAGGCATTTTCTGCTATAAGACTGTGGCTGTGCTTCCTCAGAAATGTCACTAGTTCATACAGCTTCCCAAATCTGCTTCTTTAGCCTTTGGTCTCCCAGATATGCTTCCATTAAAAGCCTTTCTGAATAAGCTAGTCAGAGGCCTCTAATCAAAACATGGTTGCCCCAGTGTTAATACCCATTTAAATGAACAAAAGAGGAAGGCCTGAGAATGTGATCTTTGTGTCTTCAATAAAGTAGAACACAGGGTAACTCCCCAAGAGTGATTTATGAGATGAGGTTAGCCTAACCTACTAGATTAACAGAATGCCACTTTCCCCCAAGAAACATCCACCCACTAGCATCTCTAGGAACTACTGTAATGCAGAACACAATTTGTAGATAAAGAATGGGGGGAAAAGAAAAACATTAATGTCTTCTTTTAGATAAAAAAATAATCATTGCTAGCAAAGAAGTCTTTATCAAGTGGAAAAACTTTATATTTGACATCAAAGAATAAGAATCAAAGGTGAGAAACAAAACAAAAATTTACCTGGAAGTTTAAACTGTAGAATAGTTTTGAGATTAGGATCAGGGAAGAAAAAAGAATCTTCAGGGCAGAGGCATCATTTGCATGGGTGCTGCAGAGTTCAATAGTGGCCTTGGAAAGGAATTTAGGAACATGGATTTAGTGGATTGTAAACCTAAGTGAAAAAGCCTTGCACTGGGCTGAAACTACTTATCTATCTTCGCCAAAATTTGGCTTTTAAATAGTAGGGCACAGTCATTTAAGACTTTTGAAAAATATGTTAAAGTATCTATTTTTAAATTGTCCATCATAGCACTACTGACAAGACCAACATTAATGTTTTGGTCTAGATCCTTCTACTCTCCTCTGTGCATATATAAAAATATATTACACAAAACTGTCTCTATATGCACTCATTAAATAATTCCCTTGTCACCTGACATTCAGGTTGTTTCCAATTGTTCATTATTCTATCTGCAAAAAAACTTTGTGCACACCTCTAGTTCTCCGAGTTTGAGATTCAAAAAGTGTATTACCGATGCTATGCCATGAGCATGGGTTTTGGAAGCCAGACAGACCTGGATATAACCCAGACTCTGTTACTCATAATGAGCATGAGTTTGAGCTCGTTGTTTTACTGGGCCTCAACATCCTCATCTGTAATAAAAGAATATGCCTACCTCATAGAGAATATGAGAATCAAATGAGAAAATATACATAAAAGGTCCTAGTAATTTGTGCACACCCACTATGTAAAAGATATTCAACAAATGTTGCTTCCTATATCCTAGAGTTAGGAAATACGAACATTAAGGTTTTCTTAATTAAAATGTCAAACTCCAGAAGGCTACTACCATTTATAATCCAGTGGACAGGACATGAGAGTGTTCATTTCACTGAACTCTCGTTAAAATTGTTTATGTTATTAAAAAGAAGTAAGAAACTTTGCCAATCCAGTAGGTGGAAAAAAACTGACCCCATTTTGTCCAATTTTATATTTAAAAACAAAAATGTACTATCAGTCTGATATCCCAACCGTGAAAAATCCTGTGCATACTCTGAAATTTAGCAATTTGTGAATATCAACTTTCAACAACTTTCCTTTCTGGAAACAGTAAATGAATTGCTTTTCTCAAGGCAGTAAAACTAGGTTTCAGGCCTGGCTCTCTTTTTTTATTAGCTATGTGATACTGTCCTCTTTCCTCATCCAGGAAAAAAAGTTAACAGCACTTCTCTTTCAATCTTAAAGGATTCTCAGAAAATGAAGAACACATTTAGCGAAGTAGCCTATGTACTATAAGACGATGTACAAATACATGAATTAACTAAAGTCCATAACCAGTCAAATCAAAATATGAATCTATTCCTTTAGAGACACATACTCAAATACCTGAGTGAAATAATATGATGCCTGGGATTTGCTTTTAAATATTCCTATAGAATGAAGGGGAGGGAACTAATTAAGGACAAAATGCTGTTTACAGTTAATCTTGAGTAATCGATACATGGGAGTTCATTATACCATCCTCTCTATTTCCATGTGGGTTTGAAATTTTTCAAAAGAAAATGCTGCTCTAAACATTATCTATAAAAATAAGCTTTCTTTTTCTTTTTCCTATCAAATAAGCTTTCAAAGCAATCTCTTAAAATTTATACAAACATTCAAGCAATTTAAAATATTAAGCAATTAAAAAATACCAAGATGTTATTACATACCTTAAATAGGTTAGTCAAAGGCAAAGCAAAGGCATCCAGAACAAGTTTAATTTCAGTCCATAACTCGTTTGACTTAAATTCATGGCGGTATCTAGAAAATTAAAAATACGTAAATTAACAAGTTTTTGTTAACTGATTTTAGGTCTTCAAGGACAGATTAGAGAAAAATCTATGGCTAGACAGCTTTCTGAAGTAAAAAGCAAATTCTTGGTTTTCTTTTTAAAGGAACCAAGCACAGTTTAGCAAGACCAGGTATTTCACAAGTAATAGGGCAATATGAAATAAACATCCTACTTAAAAGAAACAAACACAATAATGAGCTGAGAGGCTTATGCTCTTAGTCTAGGATTATCATAAAGGAATGACAATAGTCACAAAAATATATATAAGTGAAAACATTTGAAAGAAAAGTATTTTTAAAATATGAATTTATACACCAATACCTTTTAAATAAAGAATGTGCTGTACGAAGGACTCCATTAATAACATGGAAATCTCCACTCTGAAAGCGATTCACCATTTCTGTCAACAAATCAGGCCATTTCTGAGGGAAATCTTCTCTGCCAATAATGCTAATAGCATCACTTAACTGGGGAGAGGGAAAAGACTAATTAGATGAAAGCTCTTCACACACGCCTACCTAAAAAGCCCAGCCTCACATTACCTGCTTCTGAATTTGCTCCGGGCTGCTAAGCATCAAGTGTACTATGTTGGCTTTGATGGCTACTCGGTCGGCTTCACAAATTTTGTTTGGTTCATCTTCAACCTAAAAGCAAAACACAAATGAGTAAGTACAATAAAATCCATATCCATGACTATATGGGTTTGTAGATAAAATAGAACCATTTCTCATTTCCCAGTTTCCTAAGAAAAACATAGGGAAGGTAGGGCCTTCCTTCTACATAAATGGGTCACAGATTCTTTTAATAATTTGATGAAAGCATTTTGCTGCAGAAAAAATGTACATTCCATCCCAAATGCAAATATTTTATGTACAAATTAATTAGCTTCTCTGACTCTCTAACACCAATTAAGAATCTTAGTTCTGTATGTAAACTAAAGAGATCAGGGTTAAATATAGATATATGCCATTTAGCCCAAATTCATCTTCAAAAGCTTCAACTGGACTCTCACTTTTAAGTCAAAGGTCTTGTCAATGAAAACTTCTTGACCATTACCAGTCTGAATGCATCCAGAACTATACCATCCAAAGAGATTCTGGAAGTCTCACTTGATTCACAAATCAAGAGAGAGGGCTATCATGTCCCCAAGCAGAGATGGATTTTTAAACATTCTAAAATTCACCAAGTCACTTCTTCACTGCATGTGGTAACACCTGACTATACAAGCTTAAAAACGTATTTCCTATTTTTAAATTATTTTATGGAATGAGGAAAAAGACTCTCAATATTTAAGATTTAAAATGGACTTTTTAGAAAAACTGATCATTTTTGTCAACTTTAATACTTTCTAAATATTAATACTGCTATCACTGGAAACAATTCTCTTCTTTTTTTTTTTTACTTTATCCTAACCCAGAGCTACCTCAACCTCAGCATTACCGACATCTTGGGTCAGGTGAGTCTTGTGGAGATCTTTCTTGTGCATTGTAGGATGTGTAGCAGCATCCTTGGTAACCACCCACTAGATGCCAGCAACTCCACCCACCTCTTGTTGTGACAACCAAAATGCCTCCAAATATCCCCAGGTGGGCAAAATCACCCCCAACTGAGAACTACTGTCATAAGCTAAGGTAGGGAAAATACGTTCTCAATGTATAATTTTACACTGATCATTAAACTTGCAGCACAATAGGATTCACCTTATAATTAGAAATTATTTCCATATCCCACATAGGACAAATCTCTTATCAAAAACTTGAAATCTAAATTATTTTCCATTCTACGCATTTATATATATATAAAAATAAAATGTGGCTTTTCAGCTTTATATAATTTCTCCCTGTCCACAATAGAAATTGTTTCAATTATTCATTTAGACTATGTCTTCCCACATAATGTCCCTTCAACGGACAGGGAACCAAAGTTAAATTTCAACCAAAATGGAGGTTAAAACCAAGTCTCACACTCTATAGCAACCTAGGTGATGAAACTGATTTAATCTATATAGATTTAAACAAATAGGAACTTTGGGAAAATATCCTGTTTAACTTCTGTCAGTTCTTTTGGATTTTCTACATGGATGATCATGTCATCTGTGAATAAAGACAGTTTTATGTCCTCCCTCCCCATTGGTATATTTCCTTTTCTTATTGCATCATCAAGGACTTCCAACAACGTTGAAAATGAGTGGTAAGAAGGGTTCTTGCTTTGTACCCGATCTCGGTGGGAAAGCTTCAAGGTTCTCACCATTAAGTATGATGTTAGCTATAGGTTTTTTGTAGCCTTTATCAAATCGAGAAAGTTCCCATCTATTTTTAAATTTACTGAGAATTTTTATCATGAATGAGTGTTGGATTTTGACAAATACTTTTTCTGCACCTATTGATATGATCACGTGATTTATTGTTTTCAGTTGACTGATGTGATAGATTACATTAATTTTTTGAATGTTGAACGAGACTTGCATACCTGGGATAAATCCCACTTGGTCATGGTGTGTATTTTTACACTTTTAGTATATTTTTGGATTTGACCTGCTAATATTTTGTTGAGGAGGGTCCTGTTTAATTTTATCTTTAATCTGTGTCTGAATCGTTCAGGAACACTGCATACAGAAATCTTGTAAATATGCAGGGTATTAAACTATGTATTCACAGAATACTTACAATTCTCCAGTTTCTTTTAATATAGTTCTTGAATGTTACTGAGGCACATACTTTGATAACATTATCCTGGGATTTCTCCAGTAGTGTTAAAAGCAGCAGTGGGTAATTCTGATTTCCTTCTACAGATTCAAGAAACTTCTCAGCTGCAAAACAATTTCCATGTTAGATTTGTTATTAGAATCAAATTTTAAGACTTCATGTGAACTATGCATATCTCTAACTGAAGCATCAAAAAATGAACAAAAAGAATATTTTCCCTTAGGGAACCTATCATGGGTATACTGACCTCACTTTTCTTATCTATTAAATGGACTATATATGATGTCGTATTAAACGTATATAATACCTCAGTTTTCAGATCACTTTACCATCCATTAATGTACCCGATTCTCACAAACCTATAAAGTTTGTGATCATTCCAAGTGAAGGAGAATCTGCTTCTTAGAGAGATTAAGTGATCTTAGGGCAAAAGTCATACTCCCAGTCTTGTTCCAGAAAGATTACTATTAATAATGGTAGTAATATTTCTTTTATAATACTGTGATTAAGAGTAGATGGGTTAAGTCATGCTAATACACATTACTATTACCCTTATGGGTCTGGTGCTTTACTCACATACTAAGTTGTCACTACTACCCAAAGAGGTAGGCAGTAGTATCCTCATTTTAAAGACAAGGCCACTGAGGTTAACTAACTTGTCTAGAAGTTTTAGTCCAGTCCTTATACTACCATACTAGCCCTCAGTTTTCCTCTCAAACTAAACATTTCTATTATCAGCAATAAATTCATACAAAGATTTTACCTGCATACTTTAAACTCATTCTACGCTTAGGGACAGTAAATCTCCTAGGTTTACTGAGCACACAGTGCAGGGTTACAGCACTTCTAATTTTTCTTATCTTAAGCTTCATAAGCCAACATCCATTCCAAGGTTCCAGTATTTACTGAAAAGGTCTGCTGTTAGCATGTATTATTTTCTATGATTTCATGTGATTTAATACCTTTCTTCTTTCTAAATTGAGTCCCAAGAGTTTAACTTCCATCCTCAAACCCTCCCTGTTTTGTGTCTACATGTGTTTCTTGAAAGATAAAGAATGCTGAACAGAAAAATGTTTTTCAGGAAGGGACACACTATGGTTTTGTATGGTTTGTACAGTTTAGTAGAACACTTTGGTTGTTTCAGTATTTGGTTGGTCAGTATTTCATGTCCAGCAATCCCTGAGAAATGCTATGTTTGTAGTTCTTCTTAGAAACATAAATTTATTCCTACATTTTGTCCTGGATTCATGAAACAACAGCATCCCCACCTTACAAAGACACAATGATTAAAAAAATAATTTTTAATAATCAGTGTTAGCAGAGGCTTTCCAGGGAAGTCTAAGATTAGAGCCATTAATTTCCTTTTTTCCAAGAACAAATTACTTCTTTAGGCATTAATGAGAAAATCAGAATGGCCTTTCTAGACTAGGATGGATGCATTAACGTGTACAATTAACATGTGTACAATTCTATTTATCATATATGACATATATAAAATATAACACATGTGCATGCACTTATTTGGGTCTTCACGGGGTGCCTCCTCTTTATGAGAACGCACATTCGTAAATTCTGAAGAAGCAGATTAAGAGCAATTCTGGTTAATATGACTTACATCAAGGATCATCAACTTGCTACTCATAAGACACCCCTGGCCCTCAGAGGTAGTCTGTTTGGTTTGTACCATGTTTCAGATTTTTTTGAAGTTACTTGCTATCATTTAAAAATGAGAATCATCAAATAAAAATGAGAATTTATACTTCATATAAATATCCTTATTTTTTCGAGCAAAGCTGGAAATCTGATCTTGAAAGACTGGTTTGAATCCCCCAGAGTTAGCTGTTTCCAAATAATATTTGCCCCTTAACCAAGGCATACAATAACACCATTATCACCAGGCCCCACTTGGCCTGACTTCCTCACTTACCTTCATGTCCGACTTCTGTGGACATTTGAGTTTGCAATTCTAAACTTATACTAAGTCTCTATTTAAAACTTGTCAAAATCAGGATGGTGGGAAGGAGGAGGGGAAGAACCCCAGGTCTTAAAATACATTAATTAAGTCAAACCCAACATGGGGATTAAGACACAGTATCAAATTACCTAGTTTCATTCACTTAATCACTTTTTTAGGCAATTAACTCTTATCTCTATGCCCTCATTATTATATCTCTAAAAGAGGCAGGTTGGGGATTTTCAGAAAAGTCAAGGGACGTAACATTCTAAATATGCCAGTCCTTTTTATCCCAGAAGATACCAAATAAAAGCTATTTTACTCAAAAAACAAACCAAAATCTCTTTAAAAACCCCATACCACCATATGTTACAGTAGCTGTAAGCAGCAAACCACACACTTTATGGCTGGAGAATGAGAAATAAACTATTCCAAGAATCCAATTATGAATCTCTCTCTCTTTTTTTAAATTTACAAACAGGCAGAATGCACAAAGGTTTCCCATAGCTGTCCTTTAAGAATAAAATCAACCACAAAAAATATTCATTTTCTTTACCTGGACGTCTGATGGCAGGATCAGGATCAAGAGTTTTCTTTAAATATTCTGTTAGCGTTTGCAAATTTGCATCGCTGAGCTCCATTGCCATGGAACCTAAAGGGGACACAGTGATTTATACAGAAGAACCCGTTTATATTATGTGTCTCCCCTTCTATGAAAATCATCCATTTATGTTTTAGGTATGGGCTATATAAGCCTAACTCTTAGCTGAGACAAGGTTCCAGAAGATAAGATAGGCTTTTTTGAAACAGTGATGAAAAAATTTTGAGATAAAGAAGAAAAAATATAATTTCAAAGATAGGCACAGAAAAACAAAATTGAAGAATTGATCAAAGTCACCGTAAAGTTTATCTGATTTAATGCTATGAAAAAGGGCAAGTTAAGGGTAAAAAACAGGACTCACTAGGATTTTTTCCTGAAGCCCCACCATTAGAAATTAAAATTTTAAGCAGTAAGGATCCCACAGAGTTCTAAGATTAAAGAAACTGGAATAAATTCCTTTATGTACAACATGCAACCATAGGTACTGAAAACAAACCATATACTGAGAACTTGCACTTGGGGAGGTAATTTTGGGGTTCAGAAGATGACAGCTGTGATTATGATCAAAAAGCTACTTTCTACACCAAAAGCAAAGGCAACAAAAGCAAAACTAAGTAAGTAGGACTACATCAAACTAAAAAGTGTCTGCACAGCAAAGGAAACCATCCACAAAATGAAACAGCAATATACCAAATGAGAAAATACTTGCAAATCGTATCTGATAAAGGGTTAATATCCAAAATATATAAAAGCTCATATAATTCAGAAAAAAAAATCCAATTTAAAAATGGGCAGGAGCTGAATAGACATCTTCCCAAAGAACACATACAGATAGCCAACAGATACATAAAAAGGTGCTCAGCATCACTAATCATCAGGGGAATGTAAATCAAAACCACAGCAAGACATCTATCACCTCACACCTGTTAGAAGGGCTATCACCAAAAAGATAGGAAATAACAAGTGTTGGAAAGGATGTGGAGAAAAGGAAAACCTGGTGCTCTGTTGGTGGGAATGTATACTGATGCAGCCACGTGGAAAGAAGTATGGAGATTCCTCAAAATATTAAAAATAGAATATATTTTAATATTAAAAATAGCTATTCCACTTCTGGATATTTACCAGAAGGAAAATAGTAACTTGAAAAGGTATCTACACCCCCTTGCACACTGCAGCATTATTAACAACAGTCAGCACTGGATGAATGGATAATGAAATGTATACGTATACAATGGAATATTACTCAGTCACAAAAGGAAGACGTTCCTGCCATTTGTGACAGCATGGATGAATTCATGACAAGTCATATCTCAACGAGCCTATCTCAAAAAGCCTGACTACTGCTTAGATCTTGTTAATAAGCTGCTTTTAGGGTCAAAGCCACTTAACAGCTCTTGGGGAAATGCAGCCTTTTTAGGGCAACCATGCACCAAATTATGACTTATTATGGGGCTTCTATGACAACAACAACAAATTAAGTACATAAAGTTTTTGTAAAATGTAATAAAGCTAAGAGAAAAAAAGGTCAAATATACCATAATTCAAATTATCTTAAAAAAAAACTTACACATACTGAAATACATAGAAAAACTAAAAATACACTCCAAAATATAAACAGTGGTAATATCTACACGATGTACAAGGGGATTTTCATTCTCTTCATAGTCTTCTAGATTTTCCTAATATCCTACAACTATCTATATGTGTTACATTTACAATCAGTTAATAAAATTTTATTATTATAGTTAAAAAACGTCTATGACAAAAAGCAATCAAGTTCAGGCTCTCAAAGCCTAGCTGGAAGACAAGATACAACTGAATATTGAAAATAACAACCACAGACCTATAGTCCCTTTTCTGCAGTTCTGAGATTCAAAAATTTACAAACCGAAAGGTTTTTTAAACAAGTTTGTGGCACCTGGCAGCAAAACCTGGCTTGAACTGCCTGAGGCTATAAATACAACCCACTTAATCTCACTTAGTATGTAAATTTGTTTCACTAAAGATACACTAACGTGTTTGATTGCAGGGTCATCCCCATGTCCTCCTGGGGATGTTTCATAATCTACAGTATGTGCGTTCCAAATTAAAATAAAATAAAATAAAATAAAATAAAATAAAATAAAATAAAATAAATAATAATAAATAAAATAAAATAAAATAAAATAAAATAAAATAAAATAATAAATAAAATAAAATAAAATAAAATAAAATAAATAAAATAAAATAAAAAATCTGAATTCTGAAACACATTTGTCCCCGTGGAGTATAAGTGCCAAATGAATCACACCAACAGCAACTAAACTGATAGGTGGCTAAGAAAAGTCAATGGGGTATTTCTGTCCAAGATTTCCCAGAGGCTGTGAACTGGAAGGATATATAGATTTGGACAGGCAAAGTAAAATGAGAACCCATTCATACAGGAAATAGTGTGAGCAAAGTCACAGAGAGGGGAAGAATGCATAGTTAGCTCCTTTGGGGAACAGTGAGTGGACTTGGAGGTTGAGATCAGATCATAGAGGTTTCCAACACTTAGCTGAAGAGTTTCATGATGTAATGTACAAGAGGAAGACACCAGAGGTTTTTTTAAATGGGTAAAAACTTAATGAAACTGGAGTATAGGAATTTGAGGCTGTTAATGTTTTTTATATATAGAATGGAGCAGAGGAAGCGAATAAGATCTGTTAAGACACTTTTATAAAGTGGGGGAATGGTGACACCTATGAGCCAGACACAGTACTTGATGTTTTATATGCTTCCTATCATTTCTTGCAATAACCACTTTACAATCAAAGAGAGATTAACTAAGTTGCCCCAAGTCACAAACAAGATCAGATTCAAATCAGTCTGACTCCATGGGTCTACCCTATTCCTATTACCCAAGGCTTTCTCTCACGTGGAAATGATAATGACGAGAGGACGGAACTTGAGTGTAAGCACTCAGAACAGCAATAGGAAGGGTGATGTGAAAAATAGGGCAGCCAGATGAGTAAGGAGAGGAAGAAGTCAAAGATGACCAAGATTTTGAACAAGTCAGATCCAAATTAAAAAGCCATAATGCTTCATCTCTTCACTTTTAACAACAAAAAAAAGCTACAAAATTCTACAAAGGGCCACAGCTAATGCTGTGCTTGTGCAAAGCAATCCTCCATGGCCAGAAACCACCACCTGCTAAGGAGAATGATCTGTTTGAAACTATTTGTATTCTCAATACAGTCCTTTCTCTGAACTAGAAAATGTTTTTAATCACAAGGGAAGCCGGTATTCTGACTGATTAAGTAGATTCCACCGCCCATATATTCACTTCCTTTGACCCAGGGCAGACCACTCACTCTATGGGCCTGAATATCAAGTCCCAGTCAACCACACACACAAGCTGAGAGGCTACTCTTTCTGGCTTTTATATCAAAAGTTTGGAAAGTGTTGTGCGTCATATCCCTTCTCTTTTGGAGATTCACTTTAAAGGCCTCAGGAACTTGAACAGTAAGTTATCCATTTAATGCTGTTTAATCCTAAGGTCCTCCCATCACGTGGCCATAGAACCAATTATGGAACACACTTCGTAAAGCAGTGATTTAATCAATTGATTTCCCATTCTTTTTTCTGTTAAAATGCTGAATCTGTTACGAAATCATGAAAGTTTGCTGTGGCCAAGCAAAATCATTTACATCGGTCTACATGAGCTTAAAAAAAAAAGGGTCTTTCTTTGCCACATGAAAATTATTCTACCTTGTAAGATTTATGCAAGGCAACATGTTAGAAACTGTGTGTGTGTTGAGGGGGGTGTGGTTTACAGAGGTTAACAGAATCTATTTTGTTGAATTTTTAAATACATTCCTCAATAAATCTGTTATTCACTAACTTTCTTCATGACAAAGAGTCCCATGCAATCTAGCACCTGCCAATCTCATCTCCTACCTTCTCCCTGTCACTATGTTCCAGCCCTAAATGCCTTCTTTCTGTTCCTCAAACCAGACAAGACAGTTCTCCCTGCCTGCAATAATGCCCTTTCTTCTAATTTGATATTTAGCATAATTTGGCTGTTAGCCCACAGTCAACAACCCAAAAGAGCCTTCCACGACTATCATCTACCTCATCCCTGTTACACTGTTAAGGGCATTAATCATCATCTGAGATATCTCTGATTTACTTGTTATCTCTTCTTTGTAAACTCCTTAGGGCAGGACTTTGTCTTCTTCATCTTTATGCCCAGGACCTTCAACACTGCCTGGCACACAGTAGACATTCTTTGTCGCACAAACTAATGTATAAATCAATATGTCAATCAGGCAGTTAAAACATGGATGTGGCCTGGGATTGGAGACTATTCTTTGAAGATCACTTATTAGCAGGCCCAACACAATGTAGGTACTCAGTTACATCTGTCAGATAAACAAAGGACCAACCTACCGCCATAATAAATTTCTGTTCATTCGAAAGTACTTCAATAAAGATGTGCATCTGCAATTTGTCCTGCATTATTGTTCACATCTGCCAGTGCCTTGCACTTCTGTTTCAGGGCTTTGCACTTACTGTCCCATCTGCCTGGACAGCTCTGCCCCTGGAGAGCTCTGTGGCTCACTGCTCACTTCATTCAGGTCTTTCTTCAAATGTCATCTCCTCTCAGAGATGCCCATCTAAAAGGGCACTCACCTTGGCCACTCACCATTCTCTTACTCTGTTTTTCCAAGTAAATTTTATCAGGCACACAAATTTGCTGTCTTTACTATGCTTCCCCCTCTATTAGGCTGTAAACTCCACAAGAGTAGTGACTCTGTGTTTTGTTCACTGCAATCTCCCTAGTGATGGGCACGTACTAAATACCTAAGTATTTCTGTGCTATATTCAAAAGCTACGTAGTCTTTACTGATTTTTTTTTCCCATCAAAACACTATAGTGAAGAATGCTTCACATTTATTTTGGTCAATTGACTGTGACAAATAAGAAGAGCTGGAGATATCTGATTCTAAGACCACATGACAGAATGACCCTAAAAATGACAACGGAGAGGTGCTAGGATAAGACTTAAAAAAAAAAAAAAGGTGGGGGAAAAATGTGTGTCCATGGGGGAGGGATGGGTGGGTGGAATATAAATATGCATACTACAATCCCTGTAAGTTATACAACACCATATAGACCCCATATTGTTAATGTAAGTTAAGGGACTAAATACTTGTCAACAAATTCTTCTTCTGTCTCCTTAGTGATAATGTCTGTAAACCCAAGCTTAGCCCTGATTTGGGAAAGTGTGACAAATTAGGTAATTTTAGGCAATATGCCACAGGTATTCATAATATATCAACAAGATTACGGTCTAATTAAGTTATATTATTTGGCCATAGGTGAAGGTATTTTGATACTATGAACTATTAGCAATATAGAAATGTAAAAAGTGTTATTGACTTTAAAATAAAGATTCACACTAGAAATGAAACACTTGCTCTTTTGCCTTTAAATGAGAAGTGAGGTGATACTTTACTTCTCCAGCGAGTTATCTCTGGAAATTCCTACCAATACACAAAAATCAAAAAACATGTACCACACTAGATCAATTATGACAGACTTATTTAAATTTCAAGTTCTTCTTGTTAAATGAATGGCTGGACCTAAGTCTAGCCTCTTCCCACAGGCCCTCAGTTACAGATGGAAACTTTCAGAATAAAAGATTGTTTTCCAAGGCCATCTCAGACATCTGTGACATAAGTTGATCCAAGATGTGTGCTTTTTCTTAGATATTTCCTCCACATTAGAGAACCATTCCTGAGGCCTTACATCTGGGAAAAGGGAGAGAGATCCAATAAATGAAAACTATCTGGCACACACATCAAGAACACACCTCAACCCACCCTCTGCTTTCTGATCACAGGAACATGACACTTAGAAGAACTCAAGCTTTTTCCATTGTCTACAAAGCCCTACACGATCTTCGCCCCTAGATACCTCTCGCTTCATACATTACTCTACCAAGCTGGATATTTTCCTCCAATATTCCAACATTCCAAGCTTGCTCCCGTCCTCGAGCCTTTGTACTTTCTATTCTCTCTGCCTGGAATATTCTCTTTCCTCGTCCTTCCATACCTGGTCTCAGCTCAAATGTCACCTCCACAGAGAAGATTTCTTCATCTATCACATCACTCTGTCACTTGTCACTATCTAGAATTATCTAATTCATTTATGTGTATTCCTGTTTCTTTCCTCCACTAGAATATAAGCTCTCCGAAGGAAGGGACTTCGTCCATTTTTGTTTCTTCACTGTATTCCCAGAGATTAAGTGGATGCTCACTAAAGTTATTAAATGATTAAAGGAACAAATTAATACCAAAGGTAGACCACCGCTCTCAAACCCATCTAACCCTGTATAGGAAATGGATTCCTTCTATCCTAGCCCCCAACCAGCAGAAATCAAAGTAAACAGAAGGGAAGAGAGAATTCCCTTGCACTGACGGAAAGAAACGAAAGATAAAGGGTCTTAACAGGGAAAAGACTGGGTAGGTCAAGAATCCCAAGAATTATGCAAAAAATGAAGACACACCAAAAAGGGGCCAAAAAATTGACTATGGGGGCCCAAGTGGAGGAGAAAAGGAGCACTAGGATCCAAGAGTAAAAAGTCCCTTTCTGTGCCTCCAAGGAATAATACCTTTGCATCTATCATGTGGCAAGCACTGGCCACCTGGGTACAGCATGAATAAGGCAGGCAAAGTCCTTCCTTTTTACACGCCAGGAGCTGAGAAAGACAATGAACAAGTAAACTGTATAAGTGATTCTAGATAATGATAAAAGGTATGAAGTAAATAAAATTAGGGTGATGTGATGAAGAGTTGAAGGGATGAGGTCCTTTGAGAGGTTAGTCAAAGGCGGCATAAGGTGAGCGAAGCTTGGACAGGGAACCAGCCTTGCAAAGATTTGATGTTGGTAATTTCCAGGCAAACGAAAGTCACGTCCAAATGCTTTAGCGAGGACAAGCGCCCGGAACGTTTAAGAAAAAGATAAGAAACATGGCTACAATGGCTAAGGAGAACAGATGGGTGGGAGACGCGGGCAATGGTCACCTAAGCAGGACTTTGTAAACCACGGTAATAACTCAGTGGACCTTCACAGCCACTTTACGAGGTAGGTGTTTTCAATCCCACTCTGCAGATAATGAAGTGGAGCGATGAAGTGACTAGCACTAAGTAACCCCCCCGGGGGGGGGGGCAGCGGGGGCGCGCTAAATCTGGAACCAACCTAGGCCTTTTACTTCCAAAGCCGGATTCCATGCTCCGAACTACCACACCACAGGGTTTCCCCCAAGAAGCGGATCCCATTACTGTATGTTACTGGGCAAGTGCATGGACCCCGGAGCAAAGACTACAATCCATTCCTCAAGAGCAACTCAGCAAAGTGATATCACGATGTCCATTTTACAGTCGAGAAGACTGAAGCACGGGGAGGTGGATCTCCACCGTATCCTTAATTAGAAAGTGAGGCCAGGGGAAGAGGCGGTCCGTACAGAGGCCGGCACACCCGCACAGCCGCTTCGCAGCCCACAGGCCTCTCCGCCGCACTCTGCTCACGTTGCGGATGGCCGAGAGCGCCGAAAACGGACGCGCGGGTGCGACCAATGAGAAGAGGCCATCCCGAGCGGCGCGGCCAATCAGCGCAGCGCTGGAGGGGAAGGGGCGGGCATTCGCGCCGCTCGCGTTAGGCCGCGCCTGGGCTGCCCTCGCCCCTCGCAGGCCCCGGGGATCACAGGGCCAGGGCCTCAGGCCTGGGGACGCCGCGAGGGGAGGCGAGACCCATCAGTGAAAGGAAAGACCCTGACCGAGGGCACCGCCCGGGGCACGGGCCCACATTCCACTCTCTCCCAGAGGTGCGGTCCCTGCTTTCCAGCGCTCGGAAGTGTCGGGAGCGCCTCATCCCTCCCCCAGCTAGGTCCCAAGAGGCCACCATGCCAAGCTGTGCACGCCCGCGCCTTACCTCGTGGGAATACGGGAACGGAGAAGGGAATCTCAGCCGCGGACCGTAGTCGGCACTACCCACCCCTGCCACCGCTCCACCTCACATTCAAACCCCGGCAAAATGGCGCGGCGGCGAGGCTGCGGCCAGGGCGCATGCGTGAGCGGGGCCGAGGCGGGGGGCGGGACCAAGGGCTCTCGGCCCCACCCAAACTCGAATGGCCAATCACGGCCCCGCTCTGTGTTTGCGCTGACGTCACAAGCAACAGTGCCCTTTGGCTCTGACCGCTCTAAGGGGCGTCACAATCCCTGTTCTGAGGTGAGCACAGATTCGGCGAGTGGCCGCTGGACTGTGACCTAGTTTGAGTCGGGCACGCAGTAGGCCTTGTAAAACTGTTGAGCGAACTGCCCAAAATCATATCCAAAGCGTCTCAGACAGAAGAGAACTTTCTGCCCCCCTATGGAGCTTATGTTTTAGAGGAAGAAACGGAATAAACAGGTGAAATACTTTCAGATTTGGTAAGTGTTAACGAAGAGGATTTAAAAACAGGATGATATGATTTGACACAACATTGTAAAATGATTATAAATCAATAAAAAATGTTAAAAAAAAAAAAAAAACAGGATGATATGGCAGGCAGTGACATGAGTTCAACGGGATGGGCCAGAGGAGGCTTCCGAACAGGTGACAATTGACCTGAATTTCCAAAAGGAGACAGCAGTGTGATCAGTCTGCAGAGCATTCTAGGCTCTTAGGCAGGACTGAGCTAGGCTGGGGCTTTAAAAAATGAAGTGGATCCTAGCAGGAGATGAAGTTAGGCCAGCAGGGTCCAGATGATGTACGGCTGCCTCATAAGCCAGTGTTTGGACTGTGTCTTAAGTGCGTGCGTTACAGGACGGCCACCAAAGGTATATTTTAAAAGGCCCACACCAGTTATTGCTTGGACTGGGGGAAGAGCTTGAAGGAGGGAGACCAGTGAGGAGGCTGTTGGAAGCACCCAGGAGGGAGATGTTGGGACTGTACTAGGGCAAGTAGCAGTGCACATGGAGAGAAGTGGACAGCCTCAGGATTTATGACAGAGGTAGAGCCCATGGATCTTATGATACACTGAGTGCGGGAAAGAGAGGAACCAGTGGTGACTTCCGGAAATCCCAACCTTCAGTTTTGGCCACCACCTCCTCCTCCTTAAACAGGACCAACTGTCTCCACTCAGCCAATCCTTGGAATTGCTAGCTTTTTACTCCTGGGACTGAAAGGCACACTATTTTATCATCATTCAAGGAAACACATATAAGAACACAAAATTATATAGGCATTGAGAACAGCAAAGCCCTCAGCCCATAATGACTCTGTCCAAACCTCTACGCTAAGAGATGACCAAACTCAAAACTGGCTTCTAGCAGCATAAGGCCTGTGTCGCTCGGATGATGCCAGTGCCCCGGCCTCTCCCATGACTGCTTAAGAAAGCTCAGTGTTGCCAGGAGAATGTACTGTTTTTTTTCTAACCAAGACCTGAGCATGGGCCCCAACCTCCCTTTCTTAGAGCTTTACTGTAAAGGGCTTACATTGTGAACTCTTCCTCCATTCCTTGGAGATATTATATATGTGTCTCCTACAATTCAGGAGTGTCTTTCTCAAGGACCTGAAAGCTCTTCCTTTGAAATGTAATCATCAGGAAGGCAGGGTCTCTGTCTCCCATTCTCTGTGTGAGGCTAGAAGCCTAACTTTGATGATTGCCAGCTCGCAGACACAGCTAGCCTAATCACATTTACACTGACCAACCCTTCGTAACTTTTCACTTGAGCCTCCCTCTCCCCTCATCCCTCGTTCTCTCTTTAAAACGTCCAGTCACCTCTGCACCAGTCCTGATGGCTTTGTTTATTCCTGACCACATCCTCGCTACAAGCATATAAAAGCATCTCCTATGCAGAAAATGTAAAAAGTTGCTCCATTTGAGTAAAAGGATTATAAATAAAAGTTTTTGGTAAAATTACTCAACATTTCTTATCGTAGCCGACAAACCCTACAAGATCTGGCACTCTTGCCAAGCTGTTTGACTCATCACCTTCCTCCTTCCCCCTCCCCCCTCACTCAGCTCAGCCACCCCCACCTCCCTTTCCCCTTCTTCCAAGCTCCAAGCTTATTCCTACCTCAGAGCATTCATATTTGCTCTTCCCTCTCTGCCTGTAATGCTCTTCTAGATTCTTGAATAACTGGCTATTCTGTACCTTCAGATGCCAGCTCAAATGTCACTTTCTCAAAGAGGCCTTCCACTTTCTTCCAACTGAAGTTGCCCACTCCCCTCCTCTGCCCCCTCCCAAAAATGAGGTGTTTACGGTTGCCACATTTAGCAAATGAAACACAGGACATCCGGTTCAATGTGAATTTCAGAAAACCAGTGCATAATTTTTTAGTATAAATATTGCATGGGACATACACTAAAACAAACCAATATTTATCTGAAATTCACATTGAATCAGGTGTCCTATATTTTATCTGGCAGCCCTAGTTCCATTATATCATTTTCTTCTTAGCATTTATCACTCCCTGCGATTAACTGTCTATTTTTTAATCGTCCCCTCTACCACTACCTGCCCAAGGACTCTATTATACTTTATCTTATTTACAGCTGTACCCCCAGTGCCTAGCACATGGTAGCTGCTCAGTAAATATTTGCTGAATGTTGAATTAAAAGCCCTAAATAGGTGAAGTCCATTGAGAAAAGTGTACATTTTTAGGACACTGGTGAAAAAGATGTATTCTTACCATTGCCCCACTAGTACAAGTAGTCACCTTGATCCTGCTAATCTGCTTTCCTGGACATTTTCCTCCAGTCCTTGGGAGAGCGACCCTGATGACTTAACAGCTTTTTATCCCTGAGAGCCAGTCAGGAAGGAAGCTGGCTGACGTCTTGTGTCTGTCTAGTATCACTGCCAGTTTCTGCAGGAAGCCCTCGAGCTGTGCCAAGATTATCATGTCTGTGGACATGGCTCCAGCAGGGCTCTTTGCCCTTTGCCAAGAACCATGCAGGTAAGGGCCATGGAAAGGCTTGTGTGGCCTCCCTCCCCACTCTCCCTGCACGGGTGATGGGAATCCCCCATCCTCTGTCCCTACCACATACACACACTCTTAGGTTTGCTACCGCTGCTGCTGTGTTGGAAACCAAAGAAAATAGTTCAGCCATTTTAAGGAGCAACAACTGAGTATGCATGTAGTTTCCTTTCTTTCCAAACCCTGATAAAAACAATGTGTCTACTGTATGGAAAGACTTCCTTTTAAGGCCCAGCTGAGATGCAGGAGAGAGTTGATAGCTAAAATTGAGAAGTGTCAGATTGTCACTTCTTATCTTTTTAAAACGGAGGCAATGTTCTTCCTTTTTAAACGTGCGTGCACATGGTAGAAACTTCACACAGTAAAAACAGCATTTGATCTTTCGCTAACTAGGACATTGGCTGTAGGCAATATAGTGAGTATTTAAGTCCTCGATCCCCTTATTTAAAAAAATGTCCCTTATCTGATGTTCTCTGAGAGGCACGTGAGTCTCCCATAGTGATTCTGGCTGTGTTATTGTTAAAGGGTACTTCAGTAGTTTATATTCTGATGCTGTCAGGTAGATAAAGTTTCAGGCCATTTCTTGTGGGTGAAGGTCTATCATTTGATAATGTGAAATAGTCCTCTTTGGCCCTTTCACAGGTTTCCTTTTCCCATTTTGTCTTGTCCGATAGCAATGTTGTTGGACCTGCTTTCGTTCCGTTAACAATTTCCTTGCCTTCCTCCCACCCCAGCCTTATGGAGATACAATTGACATACCGTTCACCATCCTTTATTGCCACTCTTCTTTCATCTTTTTGTATCACATTAGTTAAGAGCGTGGACTTGAGCCAGACCACCAGGTTAAGTTCCCAATGCCATCTGTGTGACGTTGGGCAAGTTACTCAGAGCTTGGTTGCCTCATCTCTAAAATAGGGTTAAAAATACTGTTTTATCTCTTAGGGTGATTGTGAAGATTAAAGAGCTGATACGTATGAAGCCCACGAAAGAGCACCTGGGAAACAGTCAGAGCCCAACTGTGTAAGCTGTTAGGACCATCTGTTATGACCGCTGGAAGGGTATTTTTGATGCCCTCCCATTGTCCCCAGTCCTCCGCTTTCCCAGGTGGTACTACTTTAGACCTGGGCAAGCCTTCGGGCCCTTGCCTTGGCCCCTGCGCTTTAGAGGGCTCCACTCTGACCCTCCTCCAGCCACTCCCTGCCAGCAGGCGAGGGGGCCGTGGGCCAAGTGGGTGTGCTTCCGTGCTCACCAGGAACGCATGCCAC